>NW_027185712.1:3942313-4177822 GCF_028583685.1 Petaurus breviceps papuanus
AAAGTAGAGAGACTCCTCTTAAAAATTTTCATTTAACAATCCTTCTCAACAGCCTCCATCATCCTGAAGAAAGAGAAGTTGTGCTGGGGAACCCATATTGAGAAACCATCTTGTTGAAGAGATATTTAAATAAATGATCCCCACCTTCATACCTCCAAGAAACAAAAGGTAGACATTGTTTCTGCCCATTTTCTCTTGAACACAGTTTTCATCCTCCATTCAATGGGTAAAGAGATGCAGATTGATTCTTCTTAGCTACAGAAGTTTAGGAGGAGAACCAAGAGAGGGATGGTTGTAGAGGGCCATATTACCAACAGAAAAAGAGTAAAATCCTTTCATTTCAAACACATAATTATTAAATATAACAAATCCAGTGGAAAACAATAAATTCTGCAAGTGGTCAGAGGACAGACCTATAACTATAAAGAAATTCAGATAACACAAGATTATTCTATACTCACTAGAAATTATAGGAGAGAAAGTAATATTATATTGTGAGGAACAGACCATCTCCAACCCCAAATTATATATTCTGTTGATCTGGACCTAGTCATACTAAAAAAAGATAGATATCTCCCACACACATACACAAACATTGGAGTTACTTTTGCAAAACAGTTTTTGGCAGAGTATTTGAGTTGCAAACACCCCAAAATACAGATACACAAAAGAAAAGAATAATCATAATTATAAAAGAAAGATCAAATAATGAAATTAATTACTCCATATTTAAAAGTGATTTATAAGAGACAGAGAGAAAGAAGGAGAAATTGAAGAGGGGAAACTAACCCATAAAGTAAAAACAGCATCTGCAGAAAAGGATCATTGCAATATAGTGCACACACACACACACACACACACACACACACATACACACAGAGACAGACAAATAGAAAGAAAAAGAAAAATTCAGGGCTTAATTCTAAGCCAAACAAGAAATAGAAAAGAGTATATATAATTTTAAAACAACATCATTTTGATTAAATATAACTAGAAAGGTTTTGAATATATGTATTTCTTACAGTTAGGATAAGATGTAAGTAGTCAGCTAGAGAAAAACTATCTGTATCAAATATCTTCAATCTGACTTTTGTATCGCAGATACATATACCATGAACAGAAATATATAATCAAAAGTCATTCTTCAATACACAAGTGACCATATGAGCATATATTTCTCAGAAGAATTATTAATTTGAAGAACCTCAGGGAAAAAATACTACAAATAATCAATTATAAAGTCATTGGAATCAAAACAACTTTGAGTTTTTGCAATATACCCAGAAACCTGTCATATATGAAAAATATGCTAATAATTAAGGATAGAAAAATTAATATGTTGGAATTGTGAATTGATTCAAGAAGTCTGCTCACAATTTAGAATCATGCATAGCAAGTGGCTGCCAAGACCATATCTTCCAAAACCTTTACTTTTTCCACTGCACCATAATGCCTCCTACTTCACTCTTCTTTCTCTCTTTCACTCATCCACATTTATAGATGAAGAGAGCTAGAAATGATTCATTGAGATAAAAATGAATTTAATCCATTTGGAGAAGTTTGAGTTGTCACAGATCCTTTCCTGGGCATTCCATCATAATATCATAGATTTAAACCTAAATAGGACCTTAGAAGCCATCAGTTTGAATGTCTTTATTTTATAGAAGTGAAAACTAAGATAGAGAGAGATTAAATGTACCTAGTAAGTGACTGAGTTAGGATTCAAATTCAGTCTATCATTCTTGCTACTATGTCAACTAGATGAGTATGAACAGTAATCCATCAACCAATAAGCAAAATTTTATTGAATATATACCATAGACTCTACCTCATGCTAGAAGCTATGGACTATACTATCCAGAAAGATGTCATGCCTGCAGATGAACAGTAAACTTAAATTGAAGGACAATCTTTCTATATACTATACTGAATCAAATGAAGTATGCAAGTTTAGGATACTTGAAGAGTTCAGGAGAGAAAGAAACAAGTTTGAACTATAATTATTAGTAAAATCTCATCAAAGGAAATGGGACTTAGGGTGGGACTTTAAACAGTTTTTAAATTTCAATGAGGAGAGCAGAGGGGTGAGGGCCTTGAAGCTATGGAGAATGATGTAAGAAAATAAAGGCAAGGCCCAGCTCTGTCTGGCATTAATTACCTACCTGATCTTGGGATATGTTTACCTTACTAGAACTCGATTTCCTCACTAGTAAAATACAGTTAACAAATGCCTTCCAGAACAAATTACCTTACAGAAATGTTTTCTATTAAAAGACTGAATTTAATAATGAGATTTTACCTATTAGAAATATGTATGACTCAGAGTCATAGGTGTGATCGTTACTACTTAAAAACAGTGTAGAGAAGTAAATGGGTCCAATCTATGTCTAAATAGCACAATCAACTAAAATAATAGAAAACAAAAATCAGATGTAATTGGAAGTTTGACTATTTCATATAACATCCTTTTTTTCTATAAACTAATATAATGAAATCTGCATATTACTTTCTTTTTTTTTTTTTTTTTTACCATTTTTCAAATGCTTTATTAACTTCTGATTTACTCATTCATTTCGGCCAGATTTTGAGTTAAAAATTTTCTCCCTGTTTTTCCTCTACCTACCACCCCACAATAGCAGTCCCGCAGGATATCCCCTCCTCCAATCTTCTTTTTCCCATATTTTCTCCCATACCCCTTTTGACTTTTCCAGTAGGGCATGGTGGATCTCTATGCCCCTGTGCCTGAATGTCTTATTTCACAATTACAAGTAAAATAGTATTAATAATAGTATATATATATAATTTTTTTAAACATTTGTTTTTAAAACTTTGAATTCCAGATTCAATCCCTTCCTCCCTTGTCACCCACCCTTACTGGGTAGATAAGCAGTTCAGTATAGGTTGTACATGTGTAGCTAATACAAAACAATAACACAGTAGATATATTGTAAAAGACTGACTATATTTCCATCCCTCCTATCCCACCTCCCACTTGATCTATTCTCTACTTTGATCCCATCCCTTTTCAAAAGTGGGTGCTTCCAACTTCCCTCCCCCACAGCCTACCCTCCCTTGCATCATCCCCATCTCATCCCCTTCCCCTTTACTCTCCTGTAGGGTGAGATACCCTATTTAGTGTGTATTTCATTCACTCCCCTAGCCAAATTCAATGAGAATAAGGTTGACCCATTCCCTTTTGCCTTCCTATTTTTCCCCTCCATTGTAACAATTTTCCCTTGCCTCTTCTATATGAGATAGTTTACCCCATTCTGTCTCTCCCCATCTCCTCTCATTATATTCCTCTCACCTCTTAATTTCACCTTTTAAGTATCATCCATTACTGTTAAATTGGTCTTGTGCCCTCTATCTATGTATACCTGTAATCATATATACACACATTCAAATATGTGTTCATATGCCCATATACCCTCATATATACACATATATATTCCTATTCCCTTCAGCTGTTTTCACACTGAGAAAAGTTTCATCAGTTACAATTATTGTTTGTCCATGTAGGAATGTTAATAGTTAAACTTTGATAAGTTCCTTATGATTTCTTTTCACTGTTTACCTTCTCATGCTTCTCTTGCTTCTTGTATCTGAATGTCAAATTTTGTATTCAACTCTGGTTTTTTCATCAAGAATGCTTGAAAGTTCTCTATTCCACTTAATGACCATATTTTCCCCTGAAACATGATACTCAGTTTTGCTGGGTAGGTGATTCTTGGTTTTAATCCCAGCTCCTTTGACCTCCAGAATATCATATTCCAAGCCCTTCAATCCCTCAGTGTAGAAGCTGCCAGATCCTGATTATCCTGATTGTAAATCCACAATATTCAAATTGTTTCTTCCTGGCTCCTTTTAATATTTTCTCCTTAATCTGGGAATTTCAGAACCTGGCTACAATATTCCTAGGAGTTTTCTTTTGGGATCTTTTTAGGAGGTGATTGGTGCATTCTTTCAACCTCTATTTTACCCTCTGGTTCTAAAACATCAGGGCAGTTTTCTTTGAGAACTTCCCGGGTGATGATTTCTAGATTCTTATTTTGATCATGGCTTTCAGACAGTCCAATAATTTTTAAATTATCTCTCCTGGTTCTATTTTCCAGTTCAGTAGTTTTTCCCATGAGATATTTCACATTGCCTTCTATTCTTTCATGTGTTTGGATCTGTTTAATAGCATCTTGATTTCTCATAAAGTCATTAGCTTCCATTTGCTCCAATCTAATTCTGAAGCAATGATTCTCCTCAGTGAGCTTTTGCGATTCTTTTTCCATCTGGAAAATTTGGCTTTTTAAGGCATTCTTCTCCTCATTGCCTTTTTGAGCCTCTTTTGCCATTTAAGTTAGTTTATTTTTAAGGTGTGATTTTCCTCAGTCAGGCTGTTGACTCTTATTTCGTAATTTTCTTGTATCGTTCTCATTTTTCTTCCCATTTTTTCCTCCACTTCTCTCATCTGCTTCTTAAGGTCCTCTATGGCTTGTAACCAGCTTGTATTTTCTTTTGAAGCTTTTGCTGCAGGAGTTCTGTTTACAGTCTTCCTCCTGTTCCATGCTTTGCTCCTTTTTGTCCCCAAAATAAGAGTCTAATGTTGGAATCTTCTGTCTGCTTTATTTCCTTTGCCTGGTCTTGTGGCCTCTCAGTCACTTGAACCCTGGGATTTTTGCCACAGTAGGACTCTGCCACCAAACAGGGGAGCTTATGTCCCAAACACTGGGGTTTTCTCAACTGCCAGACATATTTGATGGGTGCCCTCACTGAGACCTCCACATGCTCTGGCAAGCTTCACACACACACCCCAGGATCTCCACCCTAGACTGCAATCCAGATCCAAGCACGTTAAAGCAACAGCAATTACCCCTGAGATTGGTTGCTTGGTCCCCCTACACTTTGCAGGCCAGGAGCTGAAGCTGCCATGTGGTGCTGGCTGGCTGTGCAGGGTGTCTCAGCGGCTTCTCACCCCGGGGGCAAAATCTGATGTACTCCCACTTACTGGGTCTCAAAATCCAGACAGCACTGACTTCTCACTTTGTCCTTTGCATCTATGTGTTGATAATTCTGCTTATAGCCACAGCTGCTGCTGATCTGGAATCCCTCCAGCACGTGGCTGGTCAGACCTGCCCTGCAGCTAAAACCTCCAGCTCACAAGGACCTGGGCCTCAGTTCCCAGAGTGCTGTCCTGGCTGATTCCTGCCAGGCTGTCCTTGGTAGGAGGTTCCCTTATCTGTGTCATTTTGTGGGTTCTTCAGCTCCAAAATTTGTTCAGAGTCCCCTTTTTACATGGATTGGGGAAGGTGAAAGCCGGAGTTGCTCGGAGGTCCTGCTTCTACTCCGCCAATTTAACTTCACCCCCTCTGCATATTACTTTCAAAGATATCTTGTTCATTTTTGCTTCCTTCTGAATTTTCTTCTGTTCTCTTCTGTGAATCTTAAAAATGTTTCAAAGCCTCCACCCCTTTTTTAAAATCACTGTTCTAACTTCATCCTGATCCATCCTCTCCACACTCATTCATCTAGAGAAAGAGGGAAGAAAAAATGTGATTAATAAGCATAGTTAAACAAAATAGTTTCACACCATGGTCATGGGGCAGGGGTGTATTTCTACCTACCCTGTATTTATCACATTGGTCAGAAGATAGGTAAATGTTTCCACAAAGGTCCTCTGGGAGAGTAGAGCCAAGATGGCAGAGTAAAAGCAGGAACTTGCTTTCAGAGCTCCTGCTACAACAACCTCTAATAACTGTAAAATATGGCTCTAAACAAATTTTTGAGCTACAGAACCCACAAAGTGACAGAGAGAAACAAATCTCCCACTGAAGGCAGACTGGCAGGCCAACAGGAAGTATCTATTGCACTGAGCTGGGAGCTGAGCACAATCCTGCATGATCTGCACCAGCCCAGACTGGGGGGAGCCCAGAATGGCCAGATCAGACTTCAGCAGAGTCAATCACTGTCAGCTGTGGTGGTTTCCAGACTTCTCAACCCATAAATGCCAAAGAGAAAGTAAAAGGTCAGTGGGTAACCCTGTTGATCCTATGTGAGAGAAGAGCACAGTCTGGCCCCTGCCCCCAGGGCAGGGGAGGTGATTACAGCTGCATCTACTGCCCCTGCTGCTGCTTCTGTCTCCAGGCCTACAGATCATAGGGGGACCAAGTGACTGTCCAAGAGCATCTGCTGGCACTTAGGCAGGATTGTCTTGCTTTGCCCTGCTTAGATATGGGTTGCAGTCTTGAGTAGTTATCCTAGGGTAAGAAGTGCTGGTGTGCAGAGCTTGTTGAGTCAATTGAGAGAAAGTCCTTATCACAGTTCTGAGGAAGGTGCCTGGAAAAAATGACAACAACTGCACAAACCCCCAGAAAATTTGGACATAGCACTCTCTACTCAGGGATCAGAGTTCTAATGTGGCAAAGATTTCAAAAGTCAAGTAACTGGCTGGCAAGATGAGCAGACAGAGGAAGCACGATGAAACTATTTTTTGGGGGGACAAAGAGTGTCAAAATATAGAACTAGAATAAGACAACAAAGTCAGAACTCCTGGATCAAAAACCTCCAAGAAAAATATGAGCTGATTACAGGCAATAGAAGAACTCAAGATGGATTTTGAAAATCAAGTAAGAGAAGTAGAGGAAAAATTGGGAAGGGAAATGAGAATGATGCAAGAAAATCATGAAAAATGAGTCAAGAACCTGACTGAAGAAAATAACACCTTAAAAATAGACTAACTCAAATGGCAAAAGAGGTCCAAAAAGCCAATGAGAAGAATGCCTTTAAAAACAGAAATTATCAGATGTAAAAGGAATTTCAAAAACTCACTGAAGAGAATAATTCCTTCAAAGTTAGATTGGAGAGGGGTGACTATGTGGTACAGTGAATAGAGCACCAACCCTGGAGTCAGAAGGACCTGAGTTAAAATCTGGCCTCAGGCACTTGACATAGTAGCCATGTGACCTTGGGCAAGTCACTTAACCCCAACTCCCCTGCCTTCTCCCCTCCAAAAAAAAGCAAAACAAAACAAAATTATATTGAAGCAAATGGAAACTAATGACTTTATGAGAAATCAAGATACTATAGAACAGATACAAATGAACGAAAAAATAGAAGGCAATTTGAAATATCTCATTGGAAAAACCACTGACATAGAAAATAGATCCAGGAGAGACTATTTAAAAAAAATATATTTGACTACCGGAATGTCATGATAAAAAAAAGAGCCTAGACATCATCTTTCAAGAAATTCTCAAGGAAAATTGGCCTGATAGTCTAGAACCAGAGGGAAAAATAGAAATTGAAAGAATTCATCAAACATCTCTTGAAAAAGGTTCCAAAAAGGAAACTCCTAGGGATATTGTAGCCAAATTCCAGAGTTCCCAGGTCAAGAAGAAAATATTACAAGCAGTCAGGAAGACATAATTTGAGTATTGTGGAAACATAATCAGGATAACAAAAGATCTAGCAGCTTCCACATTAAAGGATCAAAGGGCTTGAAATATGATATCCTGGAGGTCAAAGGAGCTAGAAATAAAACCACATGTGTCCTCTGCAGAAATAGTTGTTCAGTGCTTTGAAAAGACCTCATAAGTTTTTCAATTATTATTTTACAATGTTATTTATCCTGTATAAATATTCATTTGGTTCTGTTCATTTAGTTTCAAAGCATTTCATACAAGGTATTGTAAAATAATATTTTACTTTATTTTTGTAATAACATTTCATTACATTCCAATATCCTAATTTGCCCACCCATTTCCCAGCTCTGTAAGAAACAATTTAAATTACCTCCTTAAGATTCTACTTATTTTCATTTCCCTTTTTATTCCCCTCCAAAGGTCAGGAATTTTGTTTTACTTTTAACTTTTTGTTCATTCATTTTAGGTCATGTTCAACTCTTCATTACCCCATTAGGCGTTTTATTGGTAAAGCTATTGGAGTGGTTTGTAATTTCCTTCTACTAATTTTATGGATGAGGAAACTGAGGTAAACAGTGTTAAGTGACTTGCATATAGTCACACAGTTAGTAAGTGCCTGAGGCCAGATTTGAACTCAGGAAAATGAATCATCCTGATAGGTCCAACCCTCTATCCACTGTGACACCTAGCTGCCCCTTACTTGTAACTCTTTTCCCCATTATATTATCTTCCATCTTATCCCCATCCCCATCCCCATCCCTGTTCATTTTCCAGTTATGTTTGTCTTATTTCTATACTGTTCTATTTGTATATGTGTGTTAAAACTCCCTTGACCTTTTCAGACAAAAAGTAAAATTTATTTGTTGTCTGCTCTCTCCGTGACCTTCATCCATGCGTGTATATAATTATGTGTATGAGCACACACATACATGTGTGTACTTATATATACATATATAAATATATACATACATGTATGTATGCACACCCATATATCTAGTACCACATCTATGAAAAATAGCATACCTACTTGATACATTTCACTGTGTTTCTGTTATCTTTCCCTCTTTTCCCCTTCTTAAAACTCTTTTGACAGACTCAATCCACTCCCATGTCATATATTTTTGTTTCTTAACTCCTTCAACAAATCTCTGACATTAAGAAAAGAAAGGGTGTTTATTTTTTTTCTTCCCCTAGTAGAATTTTTACACTATAACTTAATACATACAGATATTTTCAATGCAATATTCACAGCACCCGTGGTAGTTATGCATATGTTAGTGAAGTTATGAATCACAAAATGTAACAAGCTCTTCACATGGAGGACAGAACCAAAGCATTTATTCAAATAGCAGAAAGCTGAATCCCAAAACTAGAAAGCCAAATTCATCATAGCAACCATGAAGTTGATATACATAACCAATCCATCAAACACCAACATTCCCAAGCCTTCCCAGACCTTCCCTCTGTCAGGCATTCAAAACAAAACAGGCTCCCTTAAGCAAGAATGCCCCTCTCACATTCATGCTGGCTGCTCAGCATCCATGCTGCTTGCTCCCACCAGCAGTTTTGGCTCTCAGCTCTTTTTTTTTAATTTTTGGATGGGGGGTGGTAGGGCAATTGGGGTAAAGTCACTTGCCCAAGGTTAACATGCTAGTTTTTGCATTAAGTGTCTGAGGCCAGATTTGAACTCAGGACCTCCTGATTCTAGGGCCAGTGTTCTATTCACTGCACCACCTAGCTGCCCCTGTGCTTAGCTTTTTATCTGATCATTATCTCTTCCCTGTTCCACCCACCTCTTACATCTTTCCTGTTCCTATCTTTGGCAAACCCCTCCCACTGTGGGTTTCACAAGTTTTGTTTCTTAAGAAATACTTGATATAATAATGGGCAAGGCTGAACTGAAACAAGGTACTAAATACTTTTTGCTTGCCAATACAAGGGGCAGGAAAGATCATCAAATACCATTATCATTACGTTACTCAAATATGATGACCTTTCTAGGTCCTCTGGGATCGCATTTGCATTTCAAGGTCCCTACAGTGCTTTAGCTTTTCATCTAAAATTCTTGAACATTGTCTATGCCATTAAAGATCCACCTCCCATAATTGCCTTTTAGGACTAGACTCAATTTTTCAGGGTAAGTTATTCTTGGTTGTAAATCTTTATCTTCTTTCTCCCTTTTGGAACATGATATTACAAGGTCACTTCTGTTGTTGTAGTAGAGACTGAAAAGTCTTGTGTAATCCAGATTATAGCTCCTTTGTGCCTCTAATCCTTTATTTAAGCTTTTACATTTTTTCGTTGATGCAGGAGTTCTAAATTTTAACTCTGACATTACAGGGAAAGTTCCTTGTAGAGTTCCTTTCAGAAGGTGTTCCGCAGATTTGTTGTTGCTCTCTAGTTTTCACAGATCTGATAAATTTTTAGGAACTATATTATCTAGGCTTTTTTTTTGTTAAATCATAATTTTAAAGCTGAATGATTCTTAAATGATACCCCTTGAAGTATAAAAGAATTTTTGTATTAGATCTCATGTTTTTTTCTACTTTTCTAATCTTTGGATTTTTTTTCTAATAGTTTTCAGTATCTCATGGATGCTTTCATTTCTCTTTAATCTCTTTTGGTTTTCATTGTGTCCATTTCATGGGTGTTATGTCTTCTCCTTTAATCTACTTATTTTTCTATTTCTTTCATACATAACTTTTATTTCATTGTTTCATCTCTTAAATCATCTTTTCTGAGTATTCATGTAGTCCTTGTTGAAATTTCATTTTTTCTTCATATTTTCTTTATAACATATTGAAATTGTTTCAGAGTTAGCTTTGCAATAATATTTACTACTCTTACATATGCATGATTTTATTTCTTTATTAAAAATTTCCTAATCTCTTCAGATTTAGTTCTTAGAGTTCGAATTTTCAGTTTCCACGCCCTGCCATGCTATTTTGGGTGCTGGTTAACACTTCTTGGTCTCTATTTGGGTTTTTGTGTTTGTCTCTACTTTTATAGATCAACCCCCTCATCTCAATCTTTGAAATTCAAAATTCTAGATCAATAGGACCCTTTCTGATATCTCATATTGGACTTTTAGGGACCACAGGGCTTCTGGGTATAGGCTGTTTGGGAAATAATGAATTCCCTTGTTTTATTACTTAGACCTGAAAAGTACCCTATCCTGGGACTTGTTTTAGAGTGGCTTTCAGTTCTTATTGCCTCTAGATACAGAAACCTTTGAGCTACAGGATTACTTTGCATGGTGTGAATTTCATAATTTTGTTAAAATGGAAATTTTGGAATTGGGCAGTATGACTGCTGATTGAGTGGCTATCTGTGCCATAAGTCCTACAAAGTTGTTTTAGGTTTACAAAAGACTTTTTTTTCTTAATTGTTTGAGGCAAATAAGATAACTATTGATATTCTATACCATTATTAAAGAATTTAAATGACTTGTTCATAGTTATACAATTAGCAGGTGTTATATCCAAGAATGAAAGTCATGTCTCTTCACTCTAAATGCCATATTTTCCCTTCCACATGACTGCTTTGTCTAATTTTTTTTCCATTACTTTTTAAATTGATATTTGTATCCATACACTCAAATCACAGTGAAAGAAAATTTTCAGTTCTATCAAGCAGCCTGCTATTTTGTAA
The DNA here is from genome assembly GCF_028583685.1 of Petaurus breviceps papuanus. Taxonomy (NCBI): domain Eukaryota; kingdom Metazoa; phylum Chordata; class Mammalia; order Diprotodontia; family Petauridae; genus Petaurus; species Petaurus breviceps. The sequence continues at coordinate 3,953,374 of NW_027185712.1, forward strand.
CTACTTATTAATGGAGCCTGAATGAATCATTTTCACTACTTGAGGCAACATTTGAGAAAAGAATACTGGATATGGAGTCAGATCATTAGGGTCCAAATCCAACTTATTTTTAATTACTCCTTGCGCAAACTTAGCATATCACTCAGTATATCATTTCTCCCACTATTAAATCAAAGAGTATAATAAGAAACACTCCATTCCTTGAATTAGAAACAATTAACAAGATGCAGGAGTAAATTAAGAACTTTCATTAAAATTCTGTGTCTACTTGGGTGTGATGGCACATACCTATAATCCTTGCCAATGAAGAGGCTTTTTGGTAAATGACTTGAGTTTGAGAGTTCTGAGCTATAGTAGATCTAAAGCTGATCATATGTCTGTACTGTCTGGCTCTAATATGATTATCTGGGAACCAGGAACTGTTAGGTTGACTGTTTAAGGAGGTGAAATCCAACCAACTCAGAAATAGACCAGTTCAAAGTATCAGCCAAGTGAATGTGACATCCTTCTCATGTGTGGGCACTGCAATTCCAACCTTCTTAGGGCACAGAAAGTCCATGATGTCACATTAGCTAACATTCTACTGCTTTGTCTTTTGCTTTCTATCACAATCTTAGAATATACCTCTGGACCTTAAGGTTATTGTTGTGGTTGTTTCTATTATTGTTCTTGTTTTTATTATTGTTACTAACTCATAATTTATAATCTTAAGTCATTGAAATGATATTAAGTATGTGAATTTGAACCCATGTCTTCCTTGTTCTTTATTTTTAGTTGATTTCTTAGGTGAAATTGTTTGGCCAATTGTAATGGGAATGTAAATTTTTAAGATCTTCCCTGCCCCTAGGCTAAAGTGCACCTGGAGCCTGGGGTGGGATGCTTGTTTTTCAGTAGATACTTCTTGATTGGCCAGTGGGTCAATAAGGTTGTTATATTTTCTGAGCCAGGAGAAGGGTATATAAACCCTTATTTGAGGCTTTGTTTTGGGACTCCCTTTGAGAAGTGATCTGTGATTTGATATGGATTCTGGGAAGCCATTGTCCAGAGCCCCCTCCGGCTTTGAAAAACCCAGATGTTGATTTGGTATAGATGTAATGCTTGGACAGTTTGGAAAGCTGTCTACTTGATCTCTTTCTGTCTTGATTGTTCTACCTAGTTCAGGGTGCTGACCTTTTTCCCCTGAACGAGGTAAAGGATAAATGTTTGACTGATTAAAGTAAGCTTGTTAACCCATTTTGAGTTGCTTTCCTTTATCAAAGCAGATCTAAGAACCTGTGGTGGCAGCAAAACCTGAGGACCCTTGGGGTGCTTGCTGCTATACCAATAGGAAGAGTAGCTGACTGTATACAGTACTCTAATAGTCATAAAAATGTTATATACCTTTTAAAGTTTTTCCCATGGTATTTGGAGATAATACTCAAACTGATGTTCACCACCAGTGTAAGCTGATATTCTGAGATGACTGATATTTGTAATGTGATCACTAGGGTACTTTGAAGCATGACATTCTCAAATTTGAGCAAGTCCACATACTCTTCTCTTTAACTCAATCAAACACATGGTTTCTGTTGCTTACATACCTCCATGGTGCTCCCCTTCCTACCCCCAATGAGTTCTATATCTGACTTTCATTCTTTCTGTCTATATTCACCTGATTGTGTATGTTATTCCCTCTAGGAACCAATACTGATGAGAACAAGGTTCAAGTTATGTCCATTCCTCCCCCTCCCACGTTCCCCTCCATTGAATAGGTTTTTTTCATCTCTTCATGTCAGATAATTCAGCCCATTCTGCCATCTAAATTCCTTCTGTGCCCATTGTCTTCTTCTTTCCAATATATAGATAGATATAGATACAGGTAGATATCTATGTATGTATGTATGCACACACACACGTATTTCCTTTCATTTTACTTTTGGTGATACAATTTTTAGGAGTTAACTGTATTGAATGACTTATTTTGTCTTTTCTCTTTTGACCTGATTTTACCTATTGTCTCAATATTAGAGGTCAAAGTTTTGGTTTATTTCTGGTCTCCTTATGAAGACTTGAAATCCTTCTATTTTGTTGAATGACCATTTTTGCTCTTGATGTATTATTTTTAATTTTGCTGGCTAAGTGATTCTTGGTTATAGTCCTATCTCCTTTTCCTTCCAGGAATATGTTCCATGACCTCCAGTTCTTAAAATGTTGCAGCTGCCAAGTCCTGTATGATTTGTGTTATGACTCTCTAATATGTAAATTGTTTCTTCTCAGCCACTTGTATTTTTTCCTTGACCTGATAGTTCTGAAATTTGACTATAATATTCTTGTAATTTTTATTTTGGGTTCTCTTTCCAGAGGTGATCAGTGATTTTTTTCAAAGCCTATTTTTCCCCTTGGTTCCAGGATATCAGGGTAGTTTTCCTGGATAATTTCTTGAAATATGTGTACAGGTCCTCCTTTTGCTTATGGCCTTCAGCCTCCTTTTGATTATGGCTTTCAGATAGTTCAATAATTCTGATATTGTCTCTCCTAGATATATTTTCCAGGTCAATTTATCTCCCCCATGAGGCATTTTACATTTTTTCCCCTGATTTTTTAGTAAATTTTAGTAATTTTAATTTTAAAATTTTAGTAAATTTTACTAAGTTTTAGTAAAATTTTCCTATCTTTTTAGTAAATTTTATTTAATTGTTTTAACTCCCTCTACATTAGTGATGAATTCATCATTTTTGATAGAGGTAATTTGGTTTTCTTTTCTCTTTTTTAAATCAAATTATCCAAAGGTTTATCTGTTTATTGTTTTATTTTCATAGAAACAGCTCTTAGTTTTATTTATTAGTTCAAAATTTTTATTACTTTAAATTTTATTAATCTCTCCTTTGATATTCAGAATTACTAATTTGTTATATAATTGGGTTTTTTTAATTTGTCCTTTTTCTAGTTTTTTAGTTGAATGTCTAATTCACTAATATGTTTTTCCTCTTTTTATTTATTTAAGCATTTAAAGATATAAAATTCCCCCAAGAGTTGTTTTGGGTGCATGCCATAAGTTTTGGTATGTTTTCTCATTATTGTCATTTTTTTTATTAAAGTATTGATTGTTTCTATGATTTACTATTTGAACTACTCATTCTTTAGTACTAGATTATTGAATTTCCAATTAAATTTTAATCCATCTTTCCATGGACTTTCATTACATGTAATTTTTATTGCATCGTGATCTGAAAAGAATATATTTAATAGTTTTGCCTTTCTGCATTTGATTGTAAGGTTTTTATAAAACTTTTTTTTTAGCATTTTTTTAAATTTTGAGTTTCAGTTTCTCTCCCTTCTCCCCTCCTCACACACCACCACCGAGAAGAGAAGCAATTCAATATAGGTTACACATATGTATTAATGCAAAAGTTTTCCATAGTACTCATATTATGAAAGACTAACTATATTTCCCTCCATTCTACCCCACTCCCTATTTATTCGAATTTCTTCTTTGACCCTGTCCCTTTTCAAAAGTGTTTGCTTCTAATACTCTCTCCCCCAATTTGCCCTCCTTTCTATTATACCCCTCTTATCCCCTTTCCCCCCACTGTCTTGTAGGGTAGGATACCCAAATGAGTGTATATGTTATTCCCTCCTTAAGCCAAATCCAATATGAGTAAGATTGACTCATTCCCTTTCACCTTCCAAATCTTCCCTTCCATTGTAACAGCTGTTTCCTGCCTCCTTTATTTGAGATAATACTTCCCATTCTATCTTTCCTCCTCTTCTTTTCCCAATATATTCCCCTTTCATCTCTTAATTTCATTTTTTGATATCATTCCTTCACATTCTACTCAGCCTCTGCCCTCTGTCTATGTATACATGTACACACATATGCACATATACCTATACACATATACACACATACACACACATATATAATTCCTTCAACTATCCTCATACTGAGAAAAGTCTCATGCATTACAGATATTGTCTTTCCATGAAGGAATGTAATAGTTCAACTTTAGTAAGTTCTTTATGATTTCTCTTTCCTGTTTCCTTTTCATGCTTCTCTTCCTTCTTGTATCTGAATATCAAATTTTCTGTACAGATCTAGTTTTTCATCAAGAAGCTTGAAAGTGAGCTGTGAGTTGTTCCACCCAGTGTGCACTTGCCTCCCCCCTCTCTCCAGGTGTGGCACTGTAAGGGTTATGGGATTTAAAGATCTTCCATGCCCCATTGGACTTGCTCACATGGCAGGAAGGGGCAGAGTAAGAGGAAGTGGAAGCCAAGCTAGAGTTCCTGTGGTGGCTAGCAGTGGCAGTGACGGCAGCAGCAGCAGCAGAGGCAGCAATAGCAGAAGGGCGAACCCCTTTTTGAGTTAGCCAGAATTTCTGCTAAGGACTCCTGCTGAGGACTGCCAGGGCCAGAGCTGCTGGGAGCGTGCTTCCTGGACGCTGGGTGGTTGCTGTGAGTGGTGAGAGAAGGACCTTTGCCTGGGGTAGCCTGTTCTGTTTTAAAGGCTTGAGAATGTGGGTGCTTTCTATTTTATCTGCCTGTGCCAATTTCTTAACTACTCTGATGGCTTTGAATTTCTGGTTTTGGGACTCAGTCTTTTGGTATTTTAATAAATGTTCCAGCTTATTCCCCCATATAGAAAGCCTGATATATTTTGTGACTGATAACTTCATCAGCATATCTGTAATTTCCATAGGCATTGTGATTATTGCATTGCTGATACAAGGCACCTTCTCCTCTCTCTCTTAATAGTTTAAACTTGCCACTTCAAAATTGACCATGGATAATGATATTGCTGCTCTCATTGTTGACAATGGTTCTGGAATGTGCAAAGCTGGCTTTGCAGGAGATGATGCCCCTTGGGCTGTCTTCTCTTCCACTTTTGGGCATCAGAGTGTGACGGTGGGTATGTGCCAGAAATACAGCTACATGGGGGATGAGGGCAAGAGCAAGAGACGTATTCTGACCCTGAAGTACCCCATTTAACATGGTATTGTCACCAACTGGGACGACATGGAGAAGATCTGGCATCATACTTTCTACAATGAGCTCCATGTGGCCCTTGAAGAGCACCCTGTGCTGCTCACAGAAGCCCCCTGAACCCCAAAGCCAAAAGAGAAACAATACCTCAGATTGTGCTTGAGACCTTCAACAACTCACCATATATGTTGCCATCCAGTCTGTGCTGTCCCTTTATGCTTCGGGTTGTACCACAGGTATTGTGATGGACTCTGGTGATGATGTGACCCACAATGTGCCCATCTACGAAGGTTATGCCCTTTCCCACACCATCCTTCACAGGATCTGCCAGGATCTTTTGGACTATCTCATGAAAATCCTGACTAATAGAGGGTACAGTTTCACCACCACAACTGAGAGGGAAATCATGCGTGACATCAAGGAGAAGCTGTGTTTTGTTGTCCTAGACTTTGAGAAGGAGATGGCCTCTGATGCATATAGCTCCTCTTTGGAAAGGAGCTATGAGCTCCCTGATGGTCAGGTTATCACCATTGGCAATGAGAGGTTCTGAGGCCCAGAAACTCATTTCCAGCCATCTTTTTTATGTATGGAATCCTGTAGAATCCACGAAACTACCTTTAACTCAAATATGAAGTGTGATATTGACATCTGTAAGGATTTGTATGCCAATATAGTTAGCTGGTACTACCATGTACCCAGATGTTGCTGATAGGATGTAGAAGGAGATTACAGACCTAGCTCCTAGCACAATGAAAATCAAAATCATCACTCCACCTGAGCACAAATACTCTGTCTGAATTGGAGACTCCATCCTGGTGTCTCTTTCCACCTTCCAGCAGATGTGGATCAGCAAACAGGAGTATATTGAATCTGGGCCCTCCATTGTCCACCACAAATGCTTCTAAATTTAGTACTGCATGTGGTTTAATTTTTTTTGTCAAACAGTGTGATATGATAATTGCCCCCCAAAAGAGATGAGATTGGCATGACTTTGTTTTATTGGTGCTTGTCTCAGGATTTAAAAACTGGAATGGTGAAAGTAATGAGCTGTCTAAGTATGTTGGAGGCAAATATCCCCAAAGATCTAGACTGTGTCTCAGGACTCATATTTTACATTTGTTTTTTTTCATAGTCATTCCGAATATTGTATAATATATTGCTACAGAGTTATAAGCCTCTATGAAGGCTATCCTCTACTAGAGCAAAGGAGGGACCTAACAAATATTCAGATGGGGAGGGAGGAAGAGGGGAAGGTACTACTATTGCTTTAAATGTAAATTATATAATCCTTAAAAAAAACTTTATATATCTTCCACCTTAAAAAAAAGAATACTTGAAATCCCTCTATTTCATTGAATATCCATATTTAACCCTGAAATATAATAATCAGAATTTTTTTTTTGTTTTGGCAGCATGCAATCAAATATAGGATCTACAAATGCCTTCACATTAAACATTAGTCAGATTATAAAGAAGGATTATAACCAACTGGGTAAATAATGAGAAAAAGGGAAAAAAGCAAAACAAAAAAAAAAGAGAGAGAGCAAGTAATTTTCTTTGCTCTGCATTCAGACTCTGCAGTTCTTTCTGTGGATGTGGATATCTCTTTTCATCACGAGTCTTTTCATCACTATAAGCTTGCATTGCTGAGAGGAGCCCAGTCTATCTGAGCTAGTTGTCACACATACATTGTATCTGTAATTGTTTACAAATTATTACTGGTTCTGCTCTTCTCACTAGAAATCAGTTTATGTAAGTCCCTCCAGGTTGTTATGAAGTCTGTCTGCTCCTCATTTCTTATAAGACAATAGTATCCCATTACATTCATGTACCATAACTTGTTTATCCATTACCCAATTGATGGGCATACCCTTGATTTCCAACCATTACATCCATACCAAATCAGCATCTGGGTTTTTCAAAGCCGGGGGGGCTCCAGGCAATGGCTTCCCAGAATCCATATCAAATCACAGAACACTTGTCAAAGTGAGCCCCCAAAACAAAGCCTCACATCAGGGCTTATATAGCCTTCTCCTAGAAATTCCCCTAAGAACTGTTTTGCTGCATCCCTCAAATTTTGGTATATTGTCTTGTTATTGCCATTCTCTTGAATGAACTTACTGATTTTTTCTATAATTTCTTGTTTGACGCACTCTTTTTTTTTTCTTTTTGGAGAGGGGAGGGCAAGGCACTTGGGGTTAAGTGGCTTGCCCAAGGTCACACAGCTAGCCTGAGGCTAGATTTGAACTTAGGTCCTCCTGACTCCAGCACTGGTGCTCTATTCAGGGTGCTAGTGAGTCCCTCCTACCCCCGACCCACTCATTCTTCAAGATTAAATTATTTCATTTCCAATTAATTTTTAGTCTACCTGTCCCTGGACCTTTATTACATATAATTTTTATTGCATCATGATCTGAAAGGAATCTATTTAATATTTCTGATTTTCTTCCCTGAATTGTGAATTTTTATGCCCTAGTACATGATCAGTTTTTGTGTATGTGCAGGGACTACAAATCTCCCCCTCTCTGAACTTGATAAATCCAACCTCAAAATAAATATAAAGAAGTTAAGGAGATGAATAGAATTTTAGAGGAGTGGTAGCTAGGTGGCACAGTAAGTAAAGTGCTGGCCCTAGAGTCAGGAGAACTCGAGTTTGGTTCTGGCCTCAGACACTTAACACCTACACAAAAAACACTAGCCATGTAACCTTGGGCAAGTTACTCAACCCCAATAAAAAAATAATTTTAGAGGAGGTAGATATAATTTCTCTGGAGAAAATTGAATGGGAGTAAGAAGGAATATATCTTCTTCTCAGTGGTACATGACATGTACACAAAAATAGACCATGAACTAGGGCACAATAACCTTACAATCCAGTGTAGAAAGGCAGAAATACTAAATACATCTGTTTCAGATCATGATGCAATAAAAATTATGTGTAATAAAGGGCCATAGAAAGACACACTAAAAACTAATTGGAAACTAAATAGCTTAATCCTAAAAAATGAGGGGGTCAAACAAGAAATCAAAGAAACAATAAGTAATTTCATTGAAGAGAATTACAATAAGGAGACAACATACCAAAACTTGTGGGTTGCAACAAAACAGTTCTTAGGGGAAGTTTTATATCTCTGAATGCATACATAGGTAAAATAGACAAAATGGAGATCAATAAATTGAGCATGCAACTGAAAAAGCTAGAAAAAGAACAAACTGTAAACCCCCATTTAAATACTAAATTAGAAATACTGAAAACCAAAGGAGAGATTAATAAAATTGAAATGAAGAAAACTATTGAACTAATAAATAAAACTAAGATCTGGTTTTATGAAAAAACCACAGTAAAATTGATAGATCTTTAGTCAATATGATAAAAAAAAAGAAAGAAGAAAACCAAATTACAAATATCACAAATGAAAAGTGTGAATTAATCAACAATGAAGAGGAAATTAAAACAATAATTAGAAATTGCTTTGCCCAATTGTATGCAGATAAATTTGATAATCTTAGTGAAATGGATGAATATTAGCAAAAATATCAATAGCCCAGAATAACTGAAGAGGAAGTAGAACACTTAAATAAACTCATCTCTGGAAAAGAAATTGAACAAGCCATCAATGAACTCCCTAGGGAAAAAAAACAAACAAACTCCAAGGCCATATGGTTTTACAAGCAAATACTATAAAACATTGGAAGAACAATCGATTCCAATACCTTATAAACAATTTGGGAAAACTGAAAAAGGAGTCCTACCAAATAATTTTTTTCTATTTTTAGAAAATTTTAATTGATTTATTTTTAGTTTTCAACATTCTTTTCCACAAGATTTTGAGTTACAGTTTTTCTCTCCTCCAACCCAAAATAGCAAGTCTACTGAATACCCTTTCCCCCAATCTGTTCTCTCATATATATTCCCCCTTCAACTCCCTAAATTTCTAGTAGGGCAAGATGGGTTTCTATACCCCAGTAGTTGAATATCTCATTTCCCAGTAGCATGTAAAAAGAACCACTTTTTTGAAATTTGTTTATTAAACTTTGAGTTCTGGATTTTTTTCCCTTTCTTCTCTTGTCACATACCCCCACTGGGAAGATATGTGATTCAAAATAGGTTATACATGTATAGTTCCTCAAATCATTTCCATAATATTTATATTGTGAAAGACTAACTATATTTCACTCCATCCTATCCCACCCCCACTTCTTCTATTTTCTACTTTGACCCTATCCCTTTTCAAAAATGTTTGCTTCTAACTACCCTCTCCCCCAATCTGCCTTCCCTTCTATCCACCCCCCTCTTATCCCCTATCTCCCTATTTTTTTCCTGTATGGTAAGATACCCAATTGAGTGTGTATATTATTCCCTCCTTAGGCCAAATGCAATGAGAATCAGGTTGTCCCATTTACTTTTACCTTCCTGCACTTCCCCACCATTATAACAGTTTTCTCTTACCTGTTTTATATGAGGTGCTTTAAACTAATCTATCTCTCCCTTTCTCCTTCTCCCAATATGTTATTCTCTCACCTCTTAATTTTATTTTTTAGATATCATTCCTTTATATTCAACTCACCCTCTTCCCTGTCTATGTATAAATGAACAGACCAATTCCTACACTCACATATATATATTTATACACACTCACATCCTCCTATACATGTTTCTCGCTGTCACTATGTGGATTCTGTAGTCCTAAAGTTTGTTTAGAGCCATTTTTACATGTATTGGAGAAGGTGGAAATGGGAGCCACATGGAAGTCCTGTTTCTACTTCACTATCTTAGCTCTGACCCCCCAAATTATTTTTATAACACAAATATGGTACCGATACATAAATGAGGAAGAACCAAAACAGAGAAAGAAAATTATAGACCAATTTCCTTGATGAATATAGATGCAACAATTTTAAATTAAATATTAATAAAAAAGACTTCAGCAACTTATCATGAGGATAATCAGGTAGGATTTATTCCAGGAATGCAAGGATGGTTCAATATTAGGAAAATTATTAGTATAATTGATCATGTCAACAACAAAACTAATAGAAACCATATGATTATCTCAATAGATGCAGAAAAAGCCTTAGACAAAAAAACAACACCCATTCCTACTAAAACACTAGCAAGTACAGCAATAAAAGGAGTCTTCTTTAACATGACATGTAGCATCTATCTAAAATCATCAACAAGTATTATATATAATGGGGATAAGCTAGAATTATTTCCAATAAGATCAGGGGTGAAACAAGGATGTCCATTATCACCTCTCTTATTCAATTTGATACTAGAAATGTTAGCTGTAGCAATAAGAGAAGAAAAAGAAATTGTGGGAATAAAATTAGGTGAAGAAGAGACTAAGCTATCACTTTTTGCAGATGATATGATGATACACTTAAAGAATCCTAGAGAATGAAATAAAAAATAACTACTTGAGATAGTAAATAAATTTAACAGTTGCAGGATATAAAATAAACTCACATAAATTCTTGGCATTTCTATATGTTTCTAAGAAAATGCAACAGCAAGAAATAGAAAGACAAATTGATTTAAAGTTACTGTAGACACTATAAAATATTTAGGAATCTACTTTCCAAAATAAACCCAGGAACTATATGAATACAATTATGAAACCCTTTTCACACAAATAAAACAAGGTCTAAGTCATTGGAAAAACAGTTGCTGGTGGTTAGGTCAAGCTAATATAATAAAAATGCAAATTCTACCTAAATTAATTTACCTATTTTGTGCCATACTAATAAATCTATGAGAAAATTATTTTCTACAGCTAGAAAAAATAGTAACAAAATTCATCTGGAAGGAAAAAAGGTCCAGAATATCAAGTGACTTAATGAAAACAAATGCTAGGGAAGGTGGACTAGCCCTACCAGATTTTAGTGTGTTTTATAAAGCAGCAGCCATCAAAACCACTTGGTATTGGCTGAGGAATAGAGTAGTGGATCAATGGAATAGACTGGATACAAAATCTAAGCAGCCAATGAATAAAGTAATCTAATGTTTGATAAAGCAAAAGACCCCAGTTTTGGGGAAATAAACACACTATTTGACAAAAGCTGCTGGGAAAACTGAAACATAGTATGGCAGAAATTGGGCATAGACCAAGAGCTAACACCATACACCAACATAAAGTCGAAGTGGGTGCATGATCTAGGTATAAAGGCTGATACTGTCAGCAATCTAGGAGAGCTACGGATAGTTTGCCTATAAGATCTATGGAGAGGGGAAGACTTCATGATGAAACAAGAGTTAGTGAGCATTATAAAATGCCAAATGGATAATTTTTATTACATTAAATTGAAAAGTTTCTGTACAAATAAAGCCAATGTCACCAAGATTAAGAGGAATGTGGTAAATTGGGAAAGAATTTTTACAACCAGTGTCTCTGATAAAGGCCTCATTTCTAAAATATAAAAAGAATTGAATCAAATTCATAAGAATACAAGTCATTCCCCAAATGATAAATGGTCAGAGGATATGAATAGGCAGTTTTCAGAGGAAGAAATTAAAGATATCTATAAACATGAAAAAATGCTCTAAATCACTACTGATTAGAAAAATGCAAATCAAAACTACTCTGGGGTACCACACCTCACTGGTCTGATTGGCTAAGATGACAAAACAGAAAAACAATAAATGCTGGAGAAGACATGGAAAAATTTGAACTCTAATGCATTGTTGGTAGAGCTGTGAACTGATCCAAACATTCTGGAGAGCAATTTAGAACTATACCCAAAGGGCTATAAGTGCATACCCTTTGACCCAGCAATACCAATTCTAGGGCTGTATCCTAAAGAGATCATGCAATTGGGAGGAAGACCCATTTGCAAAACACATTTATAACAGCTCTTTTTGTGGTGGCAAAGAATTGGAAATCAAGGGGATGCCCATCAATCGTGTATGTCTAAATTAATTATAGCATATGAATGTAATGGAATAGTATTGTGCTATAAGAAATGAGAAGCAGATGGACTTCATAACACCCTGGAGATAATTATATAAACTGATGCTGCATGAAGGGAGCAAAACCAGGAGATCTTTATGCATAATTATAGATACAATCATCTCACTGATAACTAACTTTCATAGACTGGGCTCCTCTCAGCAATGCAAGAGATATCCACATCCACAGAAAAGAACTACAGAGTTTGAATGCAGATTGAAGTAAACTTTTTGCTTTCTCTTTTGTGTTTAGTTTTGTTTCATTCCTTCTTTCACGTTGTTCACATCATTAGTTACAATTCTTTATGACCTCACTAATGCTTAATGTGAAGGTATTTGTAGAGCCTATATCAGATTTCATGCCACCATAAGTGATAGGGGGAGAAAATTTGGAGCTTAAGGGATTGTGGAACTGGATATTGTAAATTAAAAGTAGATAAATAAATAAAATAAAATAAAATTGGGAAAAAACTGAGCATGATATCATTACAAAGATATTAAACATAAATCCAGAAAATGGAAATAGCAAAGAAAGTTTTTACTAACCCAATAGGGTCATAAAAATTGTGGTCCATAAGACCTGTTTAATAAAGTATCAAAATAACCAAATGAAATAAATAAGATAAAAGATAAAAAATTTCTTTAAAGAAAATTACCAAAATGAGACAGAATAAAACAAAAATTGATGTAGCTGAAGTAGACTTTAGGAAAAAATTGTGTCTCTAAATACTTCCATTAAATGTAGAAATCCCAATAAAACTACCAAAATATTAATCCTGAAACTCAAACAAGATCCTCATAATATCCATTTTATTTATTTAATTTTAGTTTTCAACATTCGCTTTTATAAGATTTTGAGTTCTAAATTTCTGCCCCCCCCCACTTCTCCCTCTCCAAAATGGCATGCAATCTGATATGGGCTATAATTGTATGATTATATTAAACATATTTCTACATTAGACATGTTTTAAAGAAAAGTCAGAAACAAAGCGAAAACACCATTAGAAAGAAAACACACACACACACACAGAGGCGAGAGCATAATATGCTTCAATCTGCATCCAGACTCCACAGTTCTTTCTCTGTATATTTTGATATGATATGATATGATAGCATTTTCTATCATGACTCTTGAAATTGTCATAGATCATAGTATTGGTGAGAAGAGTTAAGTTTAACAAAGTTGGTCATCACACAGTGTTGCTCTTCCTGTGGACACTGATTCTGCTCACTTCACTCACTGTCAACTCATGCAAGTCTTTCTGGGTTTTTTGAAGTCCACCCGCTCATCATTTCTTGTGGAGCAATAGTATTCCATTACATTCACAGTTGATGGGTAGAGATTCAATTTACAATTCTTTGCTACCATGTAAGGAGCTGCTATGGATATTTTTGTACATGTGAGTCCTTTTCCAATTTTTATGATCTCTTTGGGATAGAAGGAAGTTTTTTTTTCTTTAAGGATTAATAAATATAACTGGGACATCTTTTTCTGAAATTGATAAACTACTAACAGATTTGATTTTTGAGAGAAAATAATATTACTAGAATAAAAAATAAAAAAGAATTCACAACGAATGAAGAAGAAATAAAAGATATTAAGAGGAAATATTTTTGCCCAATAATATGGGAATAAAACTAACAAATAAATGCAATGGATGAAAATTTATAAAAATAAAATATTCAGATTTATAGAATAATGTAGATACTTTAAACTACTTAAAACAGAAAAAAATACATTGAATAAATAATAAATGTACTCCCAAAATTAGAATAATCAGAAAACTGTATAATTTAATTTTATGAGACATTTATTCAATTTCTTATCTGTTATTATTTCAAGTCTTTCTAGTACTAGGTCAAATACTTGTGCTGACAATGGACATTTCTTCTTAAACCTTGGTCTTACTGGAAAAGTTTCTACTTTATCCATGTTACATATAATTATGGCACTGGATTTTAGATAGATACTACTAAGCATGTGGATAAATAACATATTCATTCCTATTTTTTTTGAGTAGAGATTGATGTATTTTGTCAAAAGTTTATTTTCCCACTTATTGATATAAGTTGAGTTATTTTGTTGCTCCCAAAGACCCTAGATTCTGGTGTTTGTGCTCACTATTATAAATAAGCTATTGGGAATCCTAGGACCTGATCTGGAAGAAACTATCTGTAGAGCAATAGCTCATATCATATTCCAAATAATACTTTAAAAATAAATAATCTAATCATCAAGGATGACACTATAAATAAAGTAGAGAAAAACAAGAGGAATTATCTTTCAAAGCTGCTGATAAAGATTTCATGATGAAATACAAGATGGAAAATAGGAAGTAGACACATTTTATTATGTAATTTTTTTTGCACAATTAAAACCAATGAAGCTAAAATTAGAAAGGAAATAGATAACTAGGAAAAAGTAAGTGTCTGTAGAAATTTACTCTTATAAGAGTCATTTTATACATTTTCTACATGATATAAAGGGAATATTATATTCAAATTCATAAAAAGCAATTCATAATTAGTCAAAGTGGCCAAAATGCATAAACAGTCAGTTTTCCAAGGAAAAAAAAGTCCAAGTTTTCAATACACATATGGAGGAGAAAAACAAACCTTCATACCACTAGTATTTGGAGAAATACACATTTAGAAAACTCTGAAATTCTATTGCATGTGCATCACATTAGAAAAGATGAATAAAATCATGTTAGAGTTGCTATAGAAAAATGAATATACTAAGGTAATATTGATGGAGATATCATTTGCTGTTCTTTTTTAATATCTAATTTAACTTAATTTTTTTTTTCTGTTCCAAATACTTTCCTTCTTACACTTTCCCCACCCATTGAGGAAAGAAATAGAAAAACCATTACAACCATGAAATCATGGAAAATTAATTTACACACTAACCTTTTTCAAAATAAAATCAAGAGGAACCAAAAAATCAATCTGCATGCTGGATCTATCAGTTCTCTATTTGAATGTGGCTAATATTTTTCAATATTAAATGCCTGGAACTGTGATATGTCACTATGTTCATCAGAGTTACTTACACAGTTATTTATCTTTAGAGTATTGCTGTTAATATGTAAATTATTCTTTTTCATTTTGTATCACTTCAAAGAAACCTTCCAAGTTTTCCTAAAAACCCCTAAAGAGAATACCCTTCTTCTTTTCTTACAGTACATTTAGTGTTCCCTCACAATAATATATTGTGACATGTTCAGTCACTTCCCAGTTGATGAATATCAGCTTATTTTCTTTTATTAATTTTTTAGCACCATTAAAAGGACTGTTAAACATATTTTGGGTTCCTTTTCCTCTTTCTTTGATCACTTTTCTATGTAGACTTAACAGTGATATTACTGGGTCCAACTACAATACAACTGAAAAGCTTATGGGCATAGTTCTGAATTGCTCTCCAGAATTGTTGGATGGGCTCACAGTTCTATCAACAGTGCATCAGTGTAACTTTTCCCATGTCACAATCTAACATTTGTTATTTTCCTTCTCTATCATGTCAGTCAGCTGATGGGTATTAGATGGTACCTCAGAGCTGTTTTAAAATTTCTCTAATGTGATTTAAAATATTTTTTTATAATAGCTTTCATTTCTTCTGAAATATGAATTGCCTGGAACTGTGATAGATCACTATGTTTATCAGAGTTACTTACAGTTATTTATCTTTACAATATTTCTGCTAATATGTAAATTATTCTCTTTCATTTTGTATCAGTTCAAAGAAATCTTCCAAGATTTCCTAAAAAACCTTAAAGGTAATACCCTTCATTTTTCTTACAGTACATTAATGTTCTCTCACATTAATATGCTGTGACATGGTTAGTCACTTCCTGACTGATAGGAAGAGTTCATACTCTTGTATCAGTTATCAGTTGCAGAATGGATCTTATTTTTAATAAATTTTACTCAGTTCCCTATACATTTTAGAAATGAGACCTTTATTAGAGCAATTTGATGCAACTGAATTTTTCCAAGTTTCTTTCACTTCTTCTGATTTTCAGTTCATTGTTCTTGTTTGGGCAACAATTTTTCACCTTTATGTGAATGAAATATTTTATTTTTCCTCCTTTGCTGCACTCTTTTGCTATTGTTGTTGTTCATTAGATATAATTCTATCCATTGATTTAATGGGTAATTTATTTCAGTCTTCACTAATTTGCTTATGATACCACCCTTTATGTATAAATCATGTGACCATTATGATCTAATCATGGTATAGAGTGTGAGGTGTTGATATATTCTTAGTTTCTGCTAGATTTCATTTTAGTTTTACAAATAGTGTTTTTCAAAGAGTGGGTTCTTACCCAAAGATCTGGAATATCTATGGTTATCAAATAAGAGGCTACTGTTAGCATTTATTTCTGTATATTGTGTACCTAAAGTTTTCCTTTGTTTAACTACTCTTCCCTAAACAGTAACAAATCATATTGATAATTACAGCTGTTTTTAAAGACTGTTTAGTTATCTGGTACTGCTAGGGTTCCCCTTTTTCCCATTTTTTCATTGATTCCCTCTATATCTTTAAACTTTTGTTCATATAGGTGACTTTAGTTATAATTTTTAGAGTTCTTTTTTTTTGGGGGGGGGACAACCCCAACCTCCTGTATTGTTACTACTTTTACCAGCAAGTCAGACAAATGAGTTGATCCCAGGCTTGGCGCCGGAGCTCCCTAGACTAGTCAAGTGTATTACTGCAAATTGGCTTTCTTCTTGCTCTGCACCTCCAGGATACCCTCCCTGTAGTCTTCATGTGTGAGCTCAGTGGCTCCCTGGTGAAGTGCAATCATGCCCGCTTCCACACACATGGCCTTGCACTGGGCCCCTGTGGCAGCAAGCACCCCAAGCATCCCTAGGGTTTGCTGCCAACACAGGTTCTTGGATCTGCTTTGTTAAAGGAAAGCAACTCAAAATGGGTTAACAAGCTTACTTTAATCAGTCAAACATATATCGTTTACCTCATTCAGGGGAAAAAGGTCAGCACCCTGAACTTCAAAGTATACAGGCAGAATTATCAAGACAGAAACAGATCAAGTAGACAGCTTTCCAAACTGTCCAACCATTACATCCATACCAAATCAACATCTGGGTTTCAACATCTGAGTTTTTCAAAGCTGGGGGGCTCTGGATAACGGCTTCCCAGAATCCATATCAAATCACAGAACACTTCTCAAAGTGAGCCCCAAAACAAAGCTACACATCAGGGCTTATATAGCCTTCTGGCTCAGAGAATGTAACAACCTTATTGACTCACTGGGCAATCAAGAAGTATCTACTGAAAAACAAGCCTCCCAGCCCAGGCTCCAGGTGCACTTTAGCCTAGGGGCAGGGAAGATCTTTAAATTTACATTCCCATTACAGCCCCACTGAAGTTATCGGTGCAGCAAGCCAGTTCCTCATAGTTCATGTCAGGGCTCACATTCATCTTTCGGGAATGGATCTGCATGATCCTTGCTCAGGCTTCCTCATTGTGCATTGAGAACTCAATCTTGGTCCAGGCGGCCAGAGCAAGGCAGGGTCCAGGATGTCTACCCTGTTTGTAGCAGCAATCACCTTGACTTGAGTGTTAGGCTGATCCAGCTGGATCAGGAGTCCCAGCATCGTCCTCTGAACTTCTTGAGCCCCTGCCTTCTCACTATCAAAGCGCTTGCTTCCAATGGCATCTAGCTCATCAATGAAGACAATGGAGGGAGATTTCTCTTTGGCCAATGCAAAGGCAACCTAGACAAGCTTCGCTACATTCCCAATGAACATCTGTACCAGCTGGGGTCCAGCCAATTTCAGGAATGTGGCCTTGGTCTGGGCAGCAAATGCATGGGCTAGTAGGATTTTTCCAGTACTTGGGGGTCCATACATCAATATTCCCTTTGGAGGCTGGATCCCCAAATTTTCAAATTTCTCTTTTATGGTTCATTGGCAATACAATAGCCTCTACCAGCTCCTGGATTTGCTTGTGTCCAGCCCTCCAATGTCACTGTGCTGCTCTGTGGGCCTCTCATCCACCTCCATGGCCTTCATTTGGGAATCATACTCTGTGGGAAGGGTTTCAAGGATTAGGAAGGAGTCTTTATTTACTCCCACCAAGTCTCTAGGTTTCAACTTCTCTGCATCAACCAAACCAATCATTGGCAGAAAATAGGTCTGTCGGGTAGAGGTTTTGATCACAGCACATTTGCCCTTTATCTGGGAGTCAAGATCAATGTTTGCACCATCTTCTTGATCATTGGGGTCAACATCTAGGAGTTCAATGACATTGGAGACAAAGTAGGGCAGCGTCTTGTTCACTTTAATCTTCTCACTGTTCTCTTTGATCTTGTCCCTCATGGCCTGTAGTTTGTGTGTCACACGGAGCATTTCACTTTTCATGATCTCTCACTGTCCAACAGACGAGTCTGCCGAATAATCTTCTCTGTGGACATTTTGAGCATTCCTCCCCAATTCCATCTTGCTGGGCCTCGTCCCACATGGGCGCCATCTTCTCCTGCCCAGTCACTGGGCCCCCACTTCTGGCCACACATTCGACACTGGGCCTAGAGATCTGTGAGGCAGCTGGCGCGAGCAGGGATAAATGCCCAGAGCTGAGCCCCGACCAGCTCCGCCCAGGCTGGCCTCCTGCCCCAAGGCCCGGGCTGCATCGGCTGCCTCCTTTGGTAAACTGAGGCTCCTGTGGGAGGCTGGGGCTAATCTGCTAAGCCATTTGGGGGAGGGTCAGGGGCGGCAAAGAGTTTTAGAGTTCTTTAAAGTAATTCTTTGGTAGTTTGATGGAAATGTCTTTTTAAATTTAGCTAGTATTGTCATTTTTATCAAATGGGTCAGCCTAAACCTGAGATTTTTTTTTAATTTCTCCATGTAGTTAAATATAATAATGATTATTATTACTTCTTCTGGCATTTAATTTAGTCTTTATTTGTGTGAAAAGTGTTTTGTGACTGTGTTGATATAATTTTTGTATATTTCTCAGCAGATAGATTCCCAAGTATTTTATACTGTTTGTAGAAATTTAAATACAATTTATCTTTCTGTTCCTGCTGGGATTTATTGTTAATATACAGACATATTGATAGTTAGTATGAATTTATTTTATACCCTGCAACTTTTCTGAAGTTGTTTGTTGTTTTGACTGGTTGTTTAATTGATTTTTCCAGGGTTATTTAAGCAAAGCATATCATGCACAAAATAATAGTTTTATTTTCTCATTGCTTATGTTTGTTTATTTTTTGTCTTATTGACTTAGCATTTTTAGCAAAGTCTTGAACAATAATGTCAATAATGGGCATTCTTTCTTGACTCTTACTGAAAGGCATAACAGCTTATTTTATTACGGATAATGTTTTTCATGGTTTTAAATGAATGGTATATATTTTATCAAAAGTTCCATTTAATCTTATGATTTATAATGTTTTTTTAGCAGGAATCGGAATTAGATTTTGTTAAAAAGAATATTCATATTCATGTAAAACATTTGTTAAAAACACTTTTCTTTATTCTGTATTCATTATTATAATTATTTGATTTTGTTATTGATATGGTCAACTATACTTATATTTTTCCCAATATTGAACCAGACCTGTATTTATGGTAAAAAACCAATCTTATCATTGTTTGTTTTCTTTGTGATGTTTTCATCTCCTTGCTAGTTCTTTGTTTAAGAATTTTATAACAACATTCATTAGACAAATGAGTCTGAGTTTTCTTTCTCTGTTTTTGTTCTCCATGGTTTAGCTGTCAAGATCATATTTGGGTGACAGGAAAAAAATTTTTTATAGGATTCTTTTATCTATTTTTCAGACATTTATATGGCATTGATTATTTCTATGATTTGTTCTTTGATACATTCATTCTTTAGAATTAAGTTGTTTAGCTTCCAATTAATTCCACCTATATTTCTAAATTTCTTTATTGAATCTAATTGTATTGCTTTATGATCAGAAAAAAGGTATATTTCATATTTCTACTTTTTTGCATTTCTTGTAATGTTTTTATCCTTTAGTACATAAACATTTCTTTTTCTTGAAGGGATAATGCAGATTGGAGAAACATGTATATGCCTTTCTATTGCTATTGGATATCCTCCAGTGGTCTATTCTTTCTATCTTTTCCAACATTCTCTTCATATTCTTCATTTGTTTCTTGATTATTTTCTAGTTATATTTATGTAGATATGAGAGGATTAAATTCAGCTCCCTTGCTAATGCAGTTTTACTATATTTTCTCCTTTAACTCATTTTAATTTTCCCTCAAGATATTGGAAGTTATGTCATTTGTTGCATATATTTTCAGTGCTTATATCAATTCATTATTAGTGTTATTTTTAGCAAGATGTAGATTTCTTCTTTATCTCTTTAAATTTGATTTATTTTTGCTTTTGCATTGTGAGAGGTCATAAATTCCTACTGCTTCCCTTTTTACTTCTACTGAAGCAAAGTTGATTCTGCTCAAACCTTTAATTGTGACTTTATATGTAGATATAATTTTCATTTTTTTCTATAAAAAGCATAGTGTTGGATTATAGTTTCTAATTCATTGTCTCTCCTCTTTCATTTTATGGGTGAATGCATCCCATTCATATCAATAGTTTTGATTATTTAATGTGTATTTGTATTCTCTTAAACTAACCATTTTTTTCTTTTTTACCCTGCACCCTCCTTAAATATTTGTTTTGCTTTTGACCACACCCTCCCTTAATTTACCCTCCCTCTTATTCCATTCATCTTTCTTTTAAATACTTTCCTTCATATTTTCCTGTCAGGAATGATGACTTTCTGTACCAAACTGTATGTATGTGTTTGTTTTCTTTCCTCCTTAAAACAGTTCATATGAGAATGAGGTGTAAGTGTTATCAGCTCCTTCCCTGCACCATTTTCCCCACCATTATATAAACTCTCCTTTGTAAAATCCATTTATGTGAGATAATTTTCCCCAATCTTCTCTCTTATCCTCTGTCCTTCTTTCTCACTTTTCCTTTCTTCTTTTGAGATCACTCCAGCACAATAAACTCACATTAATGCTCTTCTATAGGTATATTCCCTATAAAATCACTTTTGTTGATAAAGGTTATTTTATGATTAGGAATTACGTGCATCACCTTCTAATATAAGAATGTAAAATGTAAAACATTCAACTTAGTTTAATCCCTTATGCTTTCTCAATTATGTTTACCTTTATCTACTTTTCTTGAGTCTTATGTTGGAAAGTGAAATGTTCTCTTCAGCTCTGGTTGGCTCATCACAGATGCTTGGAAGTTCCTTATTTCCATAAATGTCCATTTACATCATTAGTTTTCTGGGTAGATTATTTTTGTAAGCCTAGTTCCCTTGCCTTACAGAAAATCATATTTTAAGCCCTGCACATTTATACTGGTAGATGCCAAATCCTTAATCATTTCTGGCTTAAGGGGCACTAAGTTATTTTATTAGATGTGTAGTATTTTTTTTCTTTACTTGGCAATTCTGAAATTGACTATAATATGTCTATAATTGACTATAATATTTCTTAGATTTTTCCTTTTGATAAATCTTTAAAGAAGTGACCTATTTCCTTTGGCATTCACTTTTCCATCTGTTTTTATGCTCTCCAGGAAATTTTATAAAATTGAAAAATAAAAAAAAAACATTATATCTAGGAACTTTTATTTATTCGTGGTT
The DNA here is from genome assembly GCF_028583685.1 of Petaurus breviceps papuanus. Taxonomy (NCBI): domain Eukaryota; kingdom Metazoa; phylum Chordata; class Mammalia; order Diprotodontia; family Petauridae; genus Petaurus; species Petaurus breviceps. Next base: position 3,974,947 of record NW_027185712.1, read on the forward strand.
TCCAAGAAGTTTGAAGATTCTTAAATGATGTCATCATGATCAATTTTCCAATTCAGTTGTATATCTTAGGAGATATTTCACCTTTTCTTCTATTTTTTCAGCTTTTGACTTTATTTTGTTATTTTTTATGTCTAAGAAAGGTATTTGCTTTCACTTGCCCCATTCTATATTTTTTTAAAATGGAGTGTTTCATCAGTATTCTTTTGTAACTTTAAGAAAAAAAAACCTGTTGAATTTGTTTTTATATTTCTCTTTAATAGATCTCATTTATTTTCTCATTTTTTCTCTACCATCTTATTTAATTTTTAAAGTAATTTTTGTTCTTTTTTAATCTCTCTCTTTTAGAAAGTCTTGTAGAGTTCATGTTTCATCTGTATGTTTCTTTGAGTGTTTGCTTATAAATGTTTTAAAGTCACTGTCTTCTGTGTTTTTATATTGAGCTTCCCTTTCACCATAGTAGATTTTTATGGTTGAGTTTTTTCTTTTCTCCTATTTCCAAACAACTCTTAATTTTTTATTAATTAATTTAAATTGTTTATTTTTAGTTTTCAACATTCATTTCCACAAGATTTTGAGATCCAAATTTTCTCCCTAAATCTCCTCTACCCCCATCCCAAGATGGCTTGCAGTTTGATTACCTCTTCCTGCAGTCTGCCTCCCGTCTATCACCATCACCCCTATCCCCTTGCTTCTTACTTTCTTGTAGGGCAAGATAGATTTCTGTACCCCATTGCCTGTATATCTTATTTCCCAGTTGCATGTTAAAACAAATTTTAACATTTGTTTTCAAAACTTTGATTTCCAAATTCTCTCCCTTCTTCGCTCCACACCCACCCTCATTGAGAAAGCAAGAAATTCAGAATAAGTTATACATGTGCCATTATTCAAAACACTTCCATAATAGTCAGTTTGCAAAAGACTAACTATATTTCCTTCCATCATATTCTGCTACCCATTTTTTTCTGTTTTCTCTGTTGAGTCTGTCTCTTCTCAAAAGTGTTTGCTTCTGACTACTCCTCCCCTAGTCTGGCCTCCTTTCTATCATCTCCCCTCTTATTCCCTTCCCCCCTACTTTCCTGTATGGTCATATACCCAATTTAGTGTGTATGTTATTCCCTCCTTAAGCCATATCCTGGAGAGTAAGGTTTCCTCATTCCTTCACACTTTCCTCCTCTTCCCTTCCATTGTAAAAGCTTTTTCTTTTCTCTTTTATGTGAAATAATTTACCCCATTCTATCTTTACCTTTCTCCTTCTCCCAATATATTCTTCTCTCACCTCTTAATATTACTGTTTAGTTATCATCCCTTCATATTGAACTCACCCTTTGCCCTTCATCTACACACACACACACACACAAACACACAAATGCATATATATGTCTATACATAAATGTATACATATGTGTGTATATATGTTTATGCATGTATCGATGTATATATGCTAAATTTGTATATTTGAATATGTATGTATGTGTGTGTATATGCTGAATTTGGCTACTGTATTCCTAGGGGTTTTCTTTTTGGGATCTCTTTCAAGAGGTGATTGGTGGATTCTTTCAATTTCTATTTTCCCCTCTGGTTCTATACTATCAGGACAGTTTTCCTTGATAATTTCTTGAAAGATTATGTCTAGTCTCTTTTTTTGTTGTTCATGGCTTTCAAATAGTCCAATAATTTTTACATTCTGTTCTGCATCTATTTTCCAGGTCAGTGTTTTTTCCAATGAGATATTTCATATTGTCTTCTAATTTTTTTTCATTCTTTTGATTGTTTCACCATTTCTTGATTTCTCATAAAGTCATTGGATTCTATTTGTTCCATTCTAATTTTTAAGGAATTATTGCTTCTGTTAGCTTTTAGACTTCCTTTTACATTTAGCCAATTCTGCTTTTTTAACCATTCTTCTCCTCATTGGCTTTTTGGACCTCTTTTGCCATTTAGGTAACTCTATTTTTTAAAGTTTTATTTTTTTCAGGTTTTTTTTTTTTTTTTGGGGGGGGGATCTCCTTTATCAGGTGATTGACTCATTTTTCATAATTTTTCTTGCATCACTCTCATTTTTCTTCCTGATTTTTCCTCTAATTCTTCTTCTTCTTCTTCTTCTTCTTTTTGCTTTATTTTGGAGGGGGAAAGGTAGGACAATTGGGGGTAAGTGACTTGCCCAAGGTCACATTGCTAGTTTTTGTGTTGTGTCTGAGGCCAGATTTGAATGCAGGTCCTCCTGACTCCAGGGCTAGTGCTCCATTCACTGTGCCACTTAGCCACCCCTCCTCTACTTCTTTTACTTGATTTTCAAAATCCTTTTCCAGCTCTTTCACAGCCTCTCACCAATTCATAATTTTATTGGAGGCTTTTGATGTAGGAGTTTTGACTTTGTTCTCTTTTTCTGGTTATATGTTTTGATCTTTGTCATGAAAATAAGATTCTATAGTCTGATTTTTTTGTGTTGTTTGCTCATTTTCACAGTCAAATACTTGTGAGACAGTGCCAAAGGAGAAAACAGAATAAATGGGGAGCAGAATATGATGGAAGGAAATGTAGTTAGTTTTTTGCAAAATGATTACTATGGAAGTGTTTTGCATAACTAAACAAATTCATTTCTTTCTCAATGAGGGAGGGTGGAGAGGGAAGAAGGGTGAGAATTTGGAACTCAGAGTTTTGCAAACAAATGTTAAGTCACTTGTGTGTCTTTCTCATCCTTTGTCAAGGTAGAACACTCCTTCCGTTGGGGTAGGGGTAGCTGTGGTGTTCCAAGATTTAAGGGTTTTGTGAAACTTTTTTTCAGAAACTTTAGCGACCTGTAAATTTTCAGTCCTTCCAAAATCATGTGGGAGAGGTTTACTACTTTCCTGGCCTGTACTCTGGTCTATGAGTGATCACAACCACCCTTTTCTGCCTTGGAGCTGTGAAGAAGATTCACTCTATACCACAGACACAAGCTCTGATACCCCATTCTGTTCCTCACCCCAGGACTTTCACCCAGTACTGCAACCCAGATCCAAGCAGGGAAAAGCAAAAGAATCTTACCTCAGTGCCAGCAAAGAGATCCATGAAATTACCCTCTGGTAAGTCACTCAATCCCCCCCCCCCCCCAGAGCTCCAGTAGCAGCTACTGAAGCTGCTTCTGCCACAGCTGCCACCACCTCCATCATGCTGGGACTGGAGCCAGATCACACTACTCTCTCACCGAGGTCCCACAGAGTTTTCCCACTGACCTTGTATGCTGTCTTTGGTGTTTGTGGTTTGAAAAGTCTGGAAGCCACCACAGTTTGCCAGTGATTCAGTTTCCTGAGTCCTATTATGGCCCCATCTATGCCAGCATGGCCCATACTAGACTGCACTGAGCTCTTAGCCTGGTGCAATAGACCATTCCTGTTGATCTTCCAGACTGACTTTGACTGGAGATTTGTTTCACTATGTCATTTCATGGGTTCTGCAGCTCTAGAATTTGTCTAGAATCATTTTTACAGGAATTTAGAGGATTTGGGGGAAGAGCTTAAGCAAGTCCCTGCTTTTACTCCACCATCTTGGCTCTGCTTTTCAAACTATTTTTTTTAACTTGGCTTTTATATTAGTCTTGTGGTCTGCTCACCTCTGGGTGGTGGGAGCTCTGTACTGAACCTCTCTCCTTTGATGTCCTTGTGTTTACTTTCATACTTTATTCTGGGGTTCTATAAGTTTTCAATACCATTTTCTGACAGAGACTGACTAATGAACTTAGAGTATAGAGTGAGACATTTATTTTTGCATAGACTGTTGCTCCCCTTCTTTAACAAAAGAAAGAGAAGAAAATAGTTTTGTGCATTAAAAAAGAAATAAAATTTAACTAAATAAAGAGGAAAAGAAAAATTCTGTAGAAATTAATCATCATAACTTTAAAAAAATTTTGTTAATGATTCCTAACCATTTTTTTAAATGTCAGTAGATTTCTGAATTATTGCTGCAGAAATTTTGTGTATATACAGTGATACAGAAATTTTCTTCATGAGGTGTTCCCTTTTCAAATAGAATCACAAATTTAGATCCTCTCCCTTCAAAAAAGTATGTTTTAATTATTAATAAAACTTTTATTAGAATCTATATGTTAACTTTTTAGTCCAATGCCAATTTTCCTCCTCCCTCCATGCTTCCTTTCCTTCCTTTCTTCCTTCTACTTAACTTTCTGTCTCTCTATGTATCTAGGTATCTATGTATCTGCCTGCCTGCCTATATATCTTGTCTCTCTTGAAAGGGGCAAAAAAAGAGCCAAAGCAATAGCATCAAGTAAATGAAAATATGCAAACATCTGCTTTTGCACTACTTTTCCATCTTACTTGCATTAATACACATAACTTATTTGGTAAAGAATTACTAGATCAACATGCTAGGTAGCAAAATCCTAAAGATATAAAGCATACCATAGCCCTTATTTCATAAATTTTAGTCTTTTTTGGATGTTCCTAAATACTGAAAGACTTGTCATAGAAAATCAAGCACAACTTCATACACCAAGGATTTTCCAGGGTTCTATTTTCACCATACTGTGTTAATGATGTTATAAATCCTGGAGTTTCCATGTTTACACCCTGCTAGCCATGTGTTTTTGTTGTAATTGTCATAGATAAAATTTACATCTGATGTGGGGACATGTTTCCATTTAATTCACTTTTGGAGATGTCACAGAAACATACATGCATTCTACAAAAATACTGTTTCCCTTTATACTTCACAGAGTTTTTAAAAAGAATCAGACAGGATAATAAAAGTTCAATTCAATTCAATATAAGTTCAATTAAATTCAACTATATATAATATACATATTATATATAAAATATAGTATATAATTTATAGTGCATAATATATACTGATATATGCTACATATCATCAATATAATACACATATCTACATAGACATACACAAACATATGAATGTGCATATATATGTTATATACATATATATGTTATATACATATATACATCCACACAGAAAGAATAAAAGAGAACACCATCCCTGTTGTCAAGTTTGTAAAAGTATAATTGTGAAATATTACCCAAATAAGTATGACCTAAGAAAGAATTTTATAGAAGCAAAAGATAGCACATGACAAAATATTCGAGTAAAATGTCATCATAAGAGATCGGATATTGCTTTGTGGAAATAATCAGTCAAAACAGAAATATTGCTTAAGTGCTTACTACATGCCAACCACTATGCTAAACTCTAGGTATACAAAGAAAAGCAAACAAAACAAAAGAAAGCAATACAACAAACAATAGCAAAAAACCAAACTAAGATAATTCTTGCTTTCAATCTAATGGGTAAGACAACATGAAAACAACTTTATATTTAAGATATAGATGGCATAAATTGGAATTAATCACATATGGAAGGAAACTAGAATTAAGGGAGAATAGGAAAGGCTTAGCAGAAGAGAGTGGGATTTTATATATTACTTGAAAGGTATCAGGAAGGCAAAGACAATGGAGATAAGGGGCGAAAATATTCCAGGTATCAGAGAAACCACTTAAAATATTCAGAGTTAGAAGAATGCAGGAATCTTGTACAAGAAAAAGCAAGAAGGAAGATGGCAGAGTAAAAGGAGGGACTTGTGCTCCTGCTCCAACCACCTCCAATACTTGTAAAAATGACTCTATACAAATTTTAGAGATACAGAGCCCACAAAGTGACAGAGAGAAACAAATCTCTCACTGAAGGCAGCCTGGCAGGCTGACAGGAAGGGTCTATTGCACTGATATGGGAGCAGAATACAGTCCTATGTGAACCATGCTTGCCCAGACCTAGGACCCAGTCCCATGGCACAGACCAGCTGGAACAGACTTCAAAAGAGTGGATCACTGGCAGTTGTGGTGTTTTGCAGACTTCTCAATCTGTAAACACCAAAACGAAAGTAAAAGTTAGCATGGAACTCTGTTGGAACTGGGTGAAAGAAAAGCCCAATTTCGCCCCTGTCCCCAGGGTGGTGGAGGTGGTGGCAGTAGATGCGGCTGCAGATCCCATACAGCTGCTTCTGGCCCAGGCCTATAGTTCATAGGGGGACAAAGGGACTGTTCAGAGGGGAATTGCTCTTGCTTTGTCCTGCCTGAATCTGGGTTGCAAGCTTGGCTGGTGGTCCTAGGATGAGGAGAGTTAGTGTGTCAGAGTTTGTGGTGCTGTAGAGAGGGCACCCTCCTCAGAGCTCTGACAACAACTTCGCAAAACCCCAGAAATTTGGGACATAGCACTCTCTACTATGGAAGCAGAGTTCTACCATGGCAAAGAGCTCAAAAGTCAAGCAATTGATTGGCAAGATGAGCAAACAGAGGACACACAATCAGACTACAGAATTTTTTTTTGGGGGGGGGCAAAGAGTATCAAAACATAGAACCAGAAGAAAACAAAGTCAAGACTTCTGCATCAAAAGCCTCCAAGAAAAATATGAATTGGTTGCAGGCCATGGAGAAGCTCAAGAAGGGTTTTGAAAATCAGGTAAGAGTAGTAGAGGAAAAGCTGGAAAGAGAAATGAAATGGAAAAAATGATAATTGCAACTTATGAGACTCTTTTCAGTATGAGGGTAGTTGAAGGGAATATATATGTGTATGCATGTATATTTATATATGTATGTATAGGAGGGTATGTATGTATGTATGTATGCAGGTAAATCATGAAAAGCAAATCAACAACCTGACTAAAGAAAATAACACCTTAAATAGACCAACTCAAATGGCAAAAGAGGTCCAAAAAGATAATGAGAAGAATACCTTAAAAAGCAGAACTGGTCAGATGGAAAAGGAATTTCAAAAACTCTCTGAAGAGTATAATTCTTTCAAAATTGGATTGGAGCAAATGAAAACTAATGACTTTATGAGAAATAAAGATACTATAAAAATAGATCCAAACAAAGCAAAAAATAAAAATCAATGTGAAATTTCTAATTGGAAAAAAAAACACCTGGAAAATAGATCCAGGAGAGATAATTTAAAAAATTTTGGTCTAGCTGAAAGCCATGATCAAAAAAAGAGCCTAGCCATCATCTTTCAAGAAATTATCAAGCAAAATTGCCCTGATATTCTAGAACCAGAGTGCAAAATAAAAATTGAAAGAATTCTCTGATAGCCTCTTGAAAAAGATTCCAAAAAGAAAACTCCTAGTAATATTATAGGCAATTTCCAGAGTTCCCAGATCAAGGAAAAAAATATTATAAACATTCAGGAGGAAGCAATTTGTATGATTTGTAACCACAATCAGGATAACACAAGATCAAACAGCTTCTACATTAAGGGATTGAAGGGCTTGGAATATGGTATTCTAGAGGTCAAAGGAAGTAGGATTAAAACCAAGAGTCACCTACCCAGCAAAACTGAGTAAAATACTTCAGCAGGAAATATGGACATTCAATGAAATAGAAAACTTTCAAGCATTCTTGATGAAAAGACCAAAGTGGAATAGAAAATTTAACTTTCAAATACAAAAAACAAGAGAAGCATGAAAAGATAAACAGGAAAAAGCAATCATAAGGAACTTATTAAACTTGAACTATTTACATTCCTACATGGAAAAAATGATAATTGCAACTCATGAGACTTTTCTCAGTATGAGGGTAGTTGAAGGGAATATATATGTGTATGCATGTATATTTATATATGTATGTATAGGAGGGTATGTATGTATGTATATATATATGTGTATGTATGTGTGCATATATATACATAGACAGAGGACACAAGATAAGTTGAATGTGAAGGAATGATATCTAAAAAAATAAAATTAAGAGGTAAGAGAGGAATATATTTCAAGAAGGAGAAAGGGAGAGATAGAATAAGGCAAATTATCTCATGTAAAATAGTCAAGAGAAAACTGTTACAATGGAGGGGAAGTGTTGAAAGGTGAAAGGGAATGAGTCAACCTTACTCTCATTGGATTTGGCTTAAGGAGGGAATAACATATACACTCCATTGTGTATTTTACCATACAGGAAAGTGAGCGGAAAGAGGATAAGAGGGGGAATGATAGAAGGGAGGGAAGATTAGGGGAGAGGGTAGTTAGAAGCAAACATTTTTGAAGAAGATGAAGTCAAAGGAGAAAATAGAATAAATGGGGGGCAGGATAAGATGGAGAGAAATATAATTAGTCTTTCACAATATAACTACTATGGAGATGTTTTGTGTAACTACACATGTACAACCTATATTTAATTATTTTGTCTTCTCGGGGGGGTGGGTAAGGAGGGAAGAAGGGGAAGAATCTGGAAATCAAAGTTTTAAAAACAAATGTTAAAAATTGTTTTTTACATCCAGCCAGGAAATAAAATATACAGGCAATGGGGCATAGAAATCTATCTTGCCCTACAAGAAAGTAAAGGGGTGGCATGGGGGATGCCATCAGAGAGAACAGATTGGGGGAAGGGGTATTCAGTATGCCTGCTATCTTGGGTTTGTGGGTTGGTGAGAGATAGGGAGAAAACTTGTAACTCAAAATCTTGTGGAAATGAATGTTGAAAACTAAAAAAAATAAATAGATAAATTTTAAAAAAGCAAGAAGGTTAGTATGACTGGATCATTATTAGGCTAATGGGAGAGTAGGTTGTAAGAAAAATGAATAGGTTGGAGGGGGGCAGTTTACAAATGATTTTTATTAAGAAACGTAGGTTTTTATATTTGAACCTGTAGGTGATAGGAGAGTCATTTGAATTTATTGAATAAGAACTTGACATTATGACATCAGTGTAGTAAGATCAATTTGACATCAAAGTGAAAAAGGACTTGAATGCTTAGAGACTTAAAGATGGAAGGCCAGTGAGCAGGTTATTGCAAATAACCATGTTTGAGGTAATTTGAAGCTGTATCAAGATATTAGTAAAGTTACAGGGGAAATAGAGGTGTATGAAAGAGAAACTTTATTTTACAAATTTTAGAAAGAACAGATTTTGCCAATGGACAGTAGATGAATAGTATCAGAAAATGAGGATTTGAGAATGTAGCCTAGTTTCATTAGTGAGTTCAGATTTGAAAATGTTAAGTTTTAAGAGGTTGTAATGGGAATGTAAATTTTAAAGATCTTCCTTGCCCCTAGGCTAAAGTGCACCTGGAGCCTGGGCTGGGAGGCTTGTTTTTCAATAGATACTTCTTGATTGGCCAGTGAGTCAATAAGGTTGTTACATTCTCTGAGCCAGGAGAAGGCTATATAAGCCCTGATGTGTAGCTTTGTTTTGGGGCTCACCTTGAGAAGTGTTCTGTGATTTGATCAGATGAAACTCTGGGAAGCCGTTTTTGAGAATTCCCCGGCTTTGAAAAACCCAGATGTTGATTTGGTATGGATGTAATGGTTGGACAGTTTAGAAACTGTCTACTTGATCTGTTTCTCTGTCTTGATAATTCTGTCTGTATATTCTGAAGTTCGGGGTACTGACCTTTTCCCCCTAAACTAGGTAAACGATACATATTTGACTGATTAAAGTAAGCTTGTTAACCCATTTTGAGTTGCTTTCCTTTATCAAAGCAGATCTAAGAACCTGTGTTGGCAGACACCCTGGGGTTGCTGGGCTGCTTGCTGATACAGAGGTCTCTAGAACTTTGATTTCAGCAAGTCCAATACAATGTTGGAAGTGCAAAACTGGAGGTTGAGTTATGGATTGATTAAGAGTTCTGAAATTATCAACATAAAAGATGGTCATTGAATCCATATGACTAGATGAGATCACCAAATGAAATTGCAGAGGGAGAAGAGAAGAAATCAGAAGACAAATTATTGGTATATATTCACAGATAATATGTATGACCTGGTTGAAGATTGAGCAAAGGAGACTGAAAAGGGTAGCATCACAAAAACCTAGAGAAAAAGAGTATCTAGAAGATGCTGATCAAAATAACAAAAAGTTTAGTGCAGAGGTGGAGAACCTATGGCTTCAATGCCATATGTGGCTTTCTAGGCCCACGTGTGGGGCCTTGTGACTGAGTTCAAGTTTCACAGAACAAAACCTTTTATTAATTGGATATATATATATATATATATATATATATATAATATGATGTTTGGATTCACTCAAAGGGTCACACTTGAGGACCTAGAAGGCCACATGTGACATAGAAGACACAGGTTCCCTACCACTGGTTTATTAGATCTTGAGTTAGTCCTTGAAGGAAGATAAAGATTTCAGTAAGTAGAAATGAGGAAGGAGTACATTCCAGAAATATGGGCTGTATGGAAGGAGGCAAAATGAAATCAGAGGATATATATTCATCTTTTTTTTTTTGCCTGAAATGCATAATGCATCATGGCAAATGATATCAACTGAATATTAGAATGTAGGATAGAGTCAGAATGTGGGGTACCTTAAACATCATTTTCAATTAGGAATCAGTCAGATATGACTGCTCTGTACCTAAATATAAGTTAGACTCTTCCACTTCCATATCTTTATTCAATTTTGTCTCTTCCTGAAAAAATTTCCTTCTTCACCTTTTAAAATTCCAGATCAAATAAATACCAACTCCTCTCTAACATATTATCTGATCAACCATAATTAAAAAAAAACACACACATTTTCCCTTGTTCCTAATCTAACACTTTATTTGGAATGATCTCACATGCCATATAGTATACATGCTATTAAATATATAAATTACATCATTATGTGGATTTATTATCCTTTTCCTAACACATTTCCTCACATGACTACTCAAAGTGGGTAATTACTAAGGAGGAAATGATGAGGCTTATGTGGTTTTGTGGTTCTAGTAAGATGGACAGTTGCTGGTCTGGGGTTCAAAACTTAAGCTTTGGAGCTATTTTGAAATGCAAAAAGCAGGAAATTGTTATAGAATCATGGAATTTTTGGAGCTGAAATATAACTTTGATAATTTCTGTTTTAAACCCATTATTTTATAAATAATTAAATAGATAACCAAGGGGGACAAGTTACTTGTCTGAGGTCACTCATCTAATTAATATTTTACATACTTTTTAAATAATAACATTTCTCATCTTGTAATATATTTATTGGTTTACAAGGTAATATTTTCACTATTGCCCAGTGAAGAAGAAAGATTGTAAATATTTTTATTCCCATTATGAAGAAGAAATTGAGACTTGGAGTAAGTAAGCTTCTTAGACTTTGGGAAAAAAACTTTCTCCTTTTGGCTTGTTTCCTCACCAGTAAAATAAAGATACTATAAATGATTATAGCTGAAGTCTGTAACTATATTAAAATCCTGTATGAATTCAAAGCTGCAAAACTTGTTAAACCATAAGAACCTGTATTAAAATCCAAGTCCTCTCAGGAAGCTATGTAGCACAGTTAATTGTTGTTGTAATTCAGTTGTTTAAGTCATGTCTGACTCTTTATGACATTTGAGGTTTTCTTGGCAGAGATACTGGAGTGGTTTGCCATTTTCTTCTCTAGCTCATTTTTCAGATGAGAAAACGGAAGCACACAGGGTTAAGTGACTGGCTCAGGTTTACATAGCTAGTAAATGTCTAACATCAGATTTGAACTCATGAAGATGAATCTGTGAATTTAGGCCCAACACTTTATCCACTGTACTACCTAGCTGCCTCCATGTAGCACAGTACTATTTAGGATACAGAATTAATTCCTATGTTCAAATTCAGCCTCTGTCACTTACTAATTATTTGAACCTATACAAGTATCCTAACCTCTCTTAGCCTCAGTTTCTTCATCAGTAAAATGGGAATAATACTAGCACCTACCTCCCAGAGTTGTTATGGGGATTTACTGAAATAACAAATGGTGAACTCTTTGTAAACCTTAATTCTCCCTCGAAGACCAAAACTCTTTCAACATGACCATACTGTATCATTTTCTACCACTATGAGTAGCAGTAGTAAGTAGTAGTAGTAGTAGTAGTAGTAGTAATAGTAGTAATAGTAGTAGCAGAGGCAGTAGCAGTAGTAGTCACAGTCATATTTGTAGTAGTAGTTAATAGTAGTAGTCGTAATAGTAGTAGTAACAACTACATTAGCAACAACAATAATTAAAACAATAATAACTAATGCTTTTATAGTATTTATTATGCACCAGGCATTATGATAAAGACTTTAAAATTGTCTAATTTCATCCTCACAACAAATTTGGAGGTAGGTGCTATTACTACCCCATTCTGCAAAAGAGGAAACTGAAACAAATAGAGGTTAAATGACTTATACAGAATCATATAGCTAGTAAGCAATAGAGGCTTGATTTGAACTCAGGTATATCTGACTCCAGATCTAGCATTGTATTCATTGTGCCACCTAAAAAAATAGTTTATTTTTTTAACACTAGTATAAAAAAGAAGAAAGGAAGTAAGATATAACATGCATCATATTTGAGCTTATAAGAGACTCATGTTTTTCGTTTCAGTACTCTAGGCTTCAGTTACCTCCCTTATAAAAAAAGAATTGCCTCTAAGATTTCTTAATGGAAGACAAGATCGCAGCAATATGAGACCAGCATTCTTTTCCAGGCTCATTTCACATTACTACACTTCACGTATTCTTTGTTTGAGTTGAACTGACTTATTAGCTGCTCCTTGTACTCAGGATGTCACTTGTCATTTCCATGTCTTTGCAGAGATTCCCCTCCCTCACTTGAATGAATCCCCTACTCAATTTTTACTCTTATAATGTCTGCTTTCCTTCAAAGTTTATCTCAAAATGAGTCTCTTATATGAGTTTTCCTGATACTACCCCATAGCTAGGGGCCTCCCCACACTTTCCCTATATTTTGTATTTATTTCTACATGTACACTTGATATATTTCAGTAGAATAAAAGCTTCTTGAAGTCAGGGGCTATTTCATTTTTGTTTCTATATCCCCAAGACCTAGAACAATCCTTTATACAAAAATGATACTTAAATGTTTTTGAGTGAATTTATATTTTTAAATGAATTTTCCATGGACGTGTCTCCCCTGAAGAGAATCATTCAATAATCCTTTATTTTCCAAGTAATGAGTAACAACTGGCTTTTAAAATTGTTTTTGTTTTCTTTTGTATTTTTCTCTTTATTTCCAGTGCACAACAAGGTATTTGAGATATAGGAAGAAAACATTAAATGATCATTTAATGAGTAAATGGATTGATAAATGTATGTGATAATTGATATCAACAATTAATGAGAAAAAATGACAAACTTTTTAAGAGACTGTGATGAGAGATTTTTCATTCCATTAGAGTTGGGAGATCTATTCCTTTCATCTAGTATCCTTGTATCTTTCTGGGGGGAAGGAGGAAGGTGTTTTTTTTTTTTTATTAAGAATCACTTGAAATACATGAACTTGTGTTTGTAGGCACAGAGGCCAAGATTTGGACTGACAATATGTATGATAACCACAACGTTCTTTATTCTTTCTCTCTTTTCCCTAGCACAATTGCTTTTGACTGGGCAAACCATGTTTTTCTCATTAAAATGCCATTGCAATTTATGATTCTATAAGGTTCTTGAGTAAGTTTTTGCTTTATTTTCTATGTAGTTCATTTTCATGACATCTAAGGAAATGACCTTTAAAGCTATGCATACTACCTCTTATTAGCTTCTGCAGGTTTTCTCATATTTATAGTTTTGGTTCCCCATCAAGTTTTATTTGAGCTTTTATTATAAAATTATTCTCTTCCTTCAATTAGAAGATTCATCTGCTTTTAGACTTATTGCAAGGAATGTAGTACCTGAAGTGCTGTTAGAAACCCAGGCATGCTAGCAACTAAGCAAAATAAGACATTTCCATTTTTATTATTATGTAGTATTTTATGACACTACTTGATTGTTTTTTCTCACATTAGAATCTTGGTTTAGATTCTTACCCATATCTATTTCTTTAATAGCCTTAAAGTGGGTTGTGGGTTGGAGGAATAAGAGAAATCACCAATGTAAGAATCTTTCTTTGGTTGGCAAATTAGTTATATCAACCTTTTATTATATGTAAATGCACAGTTTCTATTCATAAGACTAATCACAAGTACAGTCAAGGTAATGGGATCACCATATACATTACGGCAGATAAAGGCTCAGCACTGGTGTTTTTTAATGTTTAGGATTTATTTCACCCAGTTTATGTATGAAGTTCTCTTTGTTACATTTGCCGTCTGTGGTTGAAAGTAAATTATTTTCTTCTCAGTTTTTTTTTTCAGCTGGGTTCAATCTTCAATTTACAATTTCTCTGATTTTTGAGTTAAATTGAATAAATTCTCATTTAGAAGGTTGGTTTGTGACACAGTGGAAAGAATGCTAGTGAACTGGGAGGCAGAACACAAATTCTATTTAATTCTGTCTCTGCTATGAAATAGCTGTGAATTAACCTTGGGGAAGTAGTTTCACCTCTCTGGGTCTCCATTTCCTCCCCAGTAAGAAAGGGGGTTTTGAACTAAAAGACCATCGAAGTCCTTGCTAGCTGTAAGAATTGATTTTGCAATGTTTGATTCCTAGAAATATATAATTGATAAGAACAATAGCCCTTTGCTTTAATCCACAAAATGGGATAAGATAAAGAGTGAGAAGAGGAAACTTAGGTATAGTTATGAAATAGGAATGATGGTATCCTCTCTCTTACTGTCCCCTTATAATTATTTGATTAAGAAAATGTATAAAATAAAAGGAGAAATGACCAAACACCAACATTTAGATAGTGTTTTAAAATTTCCAAAGTGTGTTACAAATGTCCTTTCATTTGACTCTCTCAATAAACCTATGAGGTAGGTGTTATTGTTATCCCATTTCATAGGTAAAGCAATTGAAGATAAGAGATATGAAGTGATTTGCTATATACATAGCTAACACAAGACCAATATAGAATTTGAACTGAATGACTTCAACTTCAGTGAACCATTTCTCTGCATGAAGCAAAGAGCCTCCATGCAAACATATCCAGATTTCTTTTAAGTTCCCATGCTCCCCCTTCTGTCAGTTGTTTGTTCCTGATAAACCAACTTGTCTTGAAGTGGTCATATGGGATCCACTCCAAGGAAAGCTTTCCATTAGATTTTTAGAGGCATGATTGAACACAGGTTTTCTTTACTTAAATAGAGTAAGTTGTTTTTTTTATTATAGACATGGACTCTTACAGTAAAACCTAAAAATATAATTACCATATAAACATACACATGTTAATTTAAAATATATCATGTATGTACATATTGCTGAACTCCTGAATTTAATCTATGGATATATTGAGGGCAAGGAAAAAAAACAGCATTTAAAAGATGCCTGCATGTGAACAGATAACTTCCAAATGGGAGGGCAGTAGGATCTATTTCTCATTAGGGTAATGGGATGCTGGATGGATAAATGAATGGATGGTATGGTAAAAGATTTGGGTGTGACATAGAGCACATATGACATTTTTCTGGCCATTCTTTATAATTACTGCCTGGGCATTCTTTAGAGAATCCTCTTTGAGTTGTACCTTATCTTATTTCCAGTTTTCATTTTAATCCATTGAGAAATGGAATGAATTTGCTTCAGTTTGACAGTGAGAAAAATCTTATTTCAGGGGGCAAGATGGCAGAGAAAGGGCAAGGACTAACCTCAACTCTCCCCCAAACTCCTCCAATAAACTTTAAAAAATATAAATTATGCCTCAAAACAAGTTATGCAGCAGCAGAATACACAAAAGAATAAGGTAAAATAATTTTCCAGCCCAACGCAACTTAGAAAGTCATCAGGAAAGGTCTGTTGCACCAAGGTAAGACTGAGTGAAATCCAGCACAGGCTACACCTAGTTGAACCAACAGTTGGCTTTGGGGGGGTGAATGAATCAGTAGCTCTGGTGGCAGTTTCTGGACCTCTTAGCCCACAGGTGGTAAGAGGATCAGACAACTGGTTAGAAGGAGAAGACAAGGGTCCCTTTTCTGGTACCAGAGGCAGGATTCTGTTGCCTTGCTCAAATGTGAATCTGAGTCACAGTCCTGGGCCTCAGTCGCAGGAAAAGGAGCAGTACTAGCACAACAGAGCTTGACTGCAGGGGAGCTGGGAATTTGATTAAAGTTTCAGTGTGGAAAAGAGTATAGGTGGTCAGGTACAAACAGAGCACAGACCAGGAGGGTCAAGAAATAGGTTAGAAAGATGAGCAATCAAAGTGATGAGACAATGCAAGAAAATCACGACAAAAAGTCAATAGTTTGGTAAAGTAAGCACAAAAAGCACTGAAGAAAAGAATACGCTAAAAACAGAATAGACTGTATGGTAAAAGAGATACTAAAATCCAATGAAGAGAAGAAGTCCTTATAAAGCAGAATTGGGTAAATAGTAATAGAGGTACAAAAATTCACTGGAGGTTAAAAACTCCTTAAAAAGCCTAATTAGCTAAATGGAAAAGGAGGTACAGCTAAATAAAACAATCCCTTAAAAATTAAAATTATATAAGTAGAAACTGAGTCCATGAGAAATTAAGGAATCAAACAACATCAAAGAAGGAAAAAAAAGAAAATGTGAAATGTCTAATTGGAAAAGCAGCTGACCTAAATATATGTATATATGAGATAATTTAGGAGAAATTAATAAAATTTAAGGTAAGAAAACCATTAAACCAACAAATAAAACAAAGGACTGGTTTTATGAAAAAAAAAAGCCACAAATTGAATACATAAACCACCAGTTAATTTGATGTAAGGAAAAAACCCCACAAATTACCAGTGTTAATAATTAAAAGGGTGAATTCACCACCAATGAGGATTAAATTAAAACTGTAATATTTTGCCTATTTATATGCCAACACATTTAACAACCTAAATGAAATAGATGGACATTTACTAAAAAAAATTAACATTTTAGATTAAAACTAAATGGAAAACTTTAAGAAAAATATCTTAGAAAAAGACATTGAAGAAGCCATCAATGAGTTCTTTAGGGGAAAATAATAAAAATAGCATCTGATGGATTCTTAAGTGAATTCTACCAAACATTTAAGAAACAATCAATTCCAATACTATAAAAACTACTTGGACAAAATAGATGAAGCAGTCCTTCCAATTCTTTTTATGATACAAATTCAGTACTGATACCTAAACCAGGCAGAGCAGGAATTGAATCAAATTTATAATACAAGTCATTCCCCAACTGACAAATGGCCAAACGAAATGAATGGATAGTTTTCAGATAAAGAAATTGAAGTTATCTGTAGTCTTATGAAAAACACTCTAGATTACTATTAATTAGAGAAATTCAAATTAAAGCAACTCCAAGGTCCCACATTATATCTGTCAGATCTAATATCATAGAAAAGGAAAATGACAAACATTTGATTGGATATTGAAAAACTGAGATATCATTTCACTGTTGATGGTATTGTGAACTGATCCAACTATTCTGCAGAGCAATTTGGATCTATGCCCAAAAGGGCTTTAAAAATGACTTTGAAGTCACAATACCAGTATTATATTATCTTCCAAAGAGGAAAAAATAAAATAAAATAAAGGGAATGTATCTATTTGTACGAAAATATTTATGGCAGGTTTTTTTTTTGTAGTGGCAAAGAATTGGAAATTGAGAATATGCCCATCAGTAAGGGAATGACTGAATAAGTTGTGGTTATGTTCTGTTAGTTCCTTTTTATTTTCCTTCCTAATTTGAAGGAAAAATTCAACTGTATTACCTCAAATTCTCTTCTCAAGCAACCTTTTCTACTGGTTTTAAGGCAAATATCAGGAGCCTGTATTAGTATAGAGAGCTTCTTTATATTGGAATTCATTGTGCCATTGTAATCACAAGATGCAGCATGGAGTCAGATGGTCAAGCAGAGCCTGAAGCAGTCCCCCCAAATGAATGTTCCTCTGGGCACCAGTAAAAGTGGTAGCATCCCATAGGAAGGAGCTGATTATCCCACAGTTATCTGCCCTGGCTACCTCACATCTGGTGTATTGTGTTGTGGGAGGCACATTTGAACATGACATTGACAAACTAGAGAGTATACATACCGAAGAGCACAGCTAGGGTCACTGGCCAACTAGAGATTATTCATAAAAAGCTGGATTAAAGGGACTAAGAATGTTTAATTTTAGCCTCAGAATAATAAAAGATTTCATTTTAATGTCTTGGTATTTGAAAGGTTGTCATATTGTTCTGCTTGAACTCAGATCACAGAACATTTTGTCCCCACACTGTTGGAGGCATGACATCAGGGACACTCTCCATTGGGATTATGGGCATGATGGCAGAAACTTTACATGTATGGCTGATATAGGATCTGATATACGAGTAGACCTTGTTTGTATGGTTGAAGAAATGGTAAAGGAATGGGAGCCATTGTGATTTGTTCATTCATAAGAGTGGAACAGAAGGAATGAGCCTTATTGATCTTTAGGAAGTGACATGACACAGCATGCTGGACATCAAGGCCCTTCACAGTCTGCTGAGGACCAAACAGAGGAGCTCTTCAATTAGCCCAAAAGTCAAATAGATTCAGAAGATCCAGGTTTGAATTCCCATCTATGCAACTGCCTTCTTCAAGCTTTTAGGAGTTACAATTATCATTTTGCCTTGTGGAATATAAACAGTTCAACCTTACTGAATCCCTTATGATTTCTCTTTCCTGTTTACTTTTTAGTACTTCTCTTCAGTCTTGCATTTGGAAGTCAAATTTTCTATTTAGAACTGGCCTTTTCATCAGGAATACTTGAAATTTCTCTATTTTCACTGAATATACATTTTCCCACTAAGGGATTATACTGTTTTTCAGGGTAGATGATTTTTGGATGTAATGCTAGCTTCTTTGTCCTCATATTTCAAACCCCCTGGTCCTTTAATGTAGAAACTGCTAAATTCTGTGTGATCCTGTGTGTGGCTACACTTTATTTGAATTGTTTCTTCCTGACTGCCTGCAATATTTTCTTCTTGACCTGGGAGGTCTGGAATTTGGCTATAATATTCCCCAGAGCTTTTATTTGGGGATTTCTTTCAGGAGGTGATTGGAAGATTGTTTCAATGTCTTTTCCCCATACAGTTCTAGAATACCAGGATAGTTATCATTGGCAATTTCTTAAATGCTAAGGTCTAGGCTCTTTCCTTGACCATGGCTATCTGGTAGTCCATAACTTTTTAACTATCTGTCCTGGATCTAGTTTCCAGGTCAGTTTTTTTTCACCAATGAGATAGTTGATATTTTCTTTTGCTTTTTTTCCTTGTTTTGATTTTGTTTTATCTTTTCTTCATGTTGCATAAAATCATTAGCTTCCACTTAGCTAATTTTAATTTTTGATGAATCATATTCTTTAGTGAGCTTTTGTTCCTCATTTTTCATTTGGCTAGTTCTGTGTTTGAGGGAATTCTTCTTTTCAGTAAGTTTTTGTGTTTATTTTGCATTTGGCCAATTTTGCTTTTCAAGGCATTGAAAACGCATTTTTTGGGGGGCGGAGTCAAGATGGCAGACTAGAGGCAGGACCTCCCCCCTGCTCTTGCTTCCACCTTCCCCAATCCATGTAAAAAGGGGACTCTAAACAAACATGGAGCTGCAGAACCCACGCAATGACACAGAGAAGCTAACCTCCCTCTGAGGACAGCCCAGCAGGCCGGCAGGAATGCAGCCAGTGCAGTGCTCAGGGAGCCCAGCCCCATGCCAAGGCTTTAGCCCCAGGGCGGGCCTGACCAGCCACTGGCCAGAGGGGCACCAGATCAGCAGCAGCTGTGGCTGTTTCCAGAATTATCAACACATAGATGGGAAGGAAAAAGTGAGAGGTCAGTGCTGTCTGGACTTTGGGACCCAGTCTGTCTGGACTTTGGGAGTGCCTGGCTTTTGCACCTGGAGCAAGAAGCTGCTGAGCTGACAGCACAGCCAGCCAGTGACACCTGGCAGATTCAGCTCCTGGACTGCAGAGTGTAGGGGGACCAAGCACCAATCTGAGGGGTAATCACTCTTGCTTTAACCTGCTTGGATCTGGATTGCAGTCTAGGGTGGAGGTCCTGGGGTGTGTATCCAGATTGCCAGAGCATGTGGAGACCTCAGAGAGGGTACCCATATAATACCTCCATCAGCTAAGAAAACTGCAGCATTTGGGAAGAAAGCTCCCTGGTTTCAGAGTCATACTGTGGCAAAAAAAAAGCCCAGGGGTCAAGTGACTGAGGGGTGACATGACCAGGCAAAAGAAACAAAGCAGACAGAAGATTCCAATGTTAGACTCCTATTTTGGGGACAAAAAGGAGCAAAGCATGGAACAGGAGAAAGACAGTGCAGTCAGAACTCCTGTACCAAAAGCTTCAAAGGAAATTACGAGCTGGTTACAGGCCATAGAGGGCCTTAAGAAGCAGATAAGAGAAGTGGAGGAAAAATTGGGAAGAGAAATGAGAACAATGCAAGAAAATTATGAAATTAGAGTCAACAGCCTGACTGAGGAAAATACTACCTTAAAAAATAGACTGACTCAAATGGCAAGAGAAGCTCAAAAAGGCAATGAGGAGAATCATTGCTTCAGAATTAGATTGGAGCCAATGGAAGCTAAGGACTTTATGAGAAATCAAGATGCTGTTAAACAGATACAAACAAATGAAAGAATAGAAGGCAATGTGAAATACCTCATGGGAAAAACCACTGACCTGGAAAATAGATCCCGGAGAGGTAATTAAAAAATTATTGGACTACCTGAAAGCCATGATCAAAGTAAGAACCCAGAAATCATCCTCCAGGAAGTTCTCAAAGAAAACTGCCCTGATATCTTAGAACCAGAGGGCAAAATAGAGGTTGAAAGAATCCACCGATAACCTCCTCAAAAAGATCCCAAAAAGAAAACTCCTAGGAATATTACAGCCAGGTTCCAGAATTCCCAGAGTAAAGAGAGAATATTAAAAGGAGCCAGGAAGAAGCAATTTGAATATTGTGGAAGCAAAATCAGGATAACCCAGTATCTGGCAACTTCTACACTGAGGGATCGAAGGGCTTGGAATATGATATTCCGGAGGTCAAAGGAGCTGGAATTAAAACCAAGAGTCACCTACCCAGCAAAACTGAGTATCATGTTTCAGGGGAAAATATGGTCATTCCGTGGAATAGAGGACTTTCAAGCATTCTTGCTGAAAAAATCAGAGTTCAGAGTTGAATAGAAAATTTGACATTCAGATACAAGAAGCAAGAAAAGCATGAGAAGGCAAACAGGGAAAAGAAATCACAAGGAACCTATCAAAGTTGAACTATTAGCATTCCTACATGGAAAAACAATAATTGTAACTGATGAAACTTTTCTCAGTAGTTGAAGGGAATATATATATATATATATATGTATACATATATACACACACATGTGTGAGGGTATATGGCATATGAATACATATGTGAATGTGTGTATATATGTTTACAGGTATACATAGATAGAGGGCACAGGACCAATTTATCAGGAAGGGATGATACATAAAAGGTGAAATTAAGAGGTGAGAGAGGAATACAATGAGAGGATATGGGGAGAGACAGAATGAGGTGAACTATCTGATATAGAAGAGTCAAGGAAAAATCGGTACAGTGGAGGGGAAGAATAGGAAGGCAAAAGGGAATGAGTCAACCTTATTCCCATTGAATTTGGCTTGAGGAGGGAAAGAAATACACACACACACACACTAAACAGGGTATCTCACCCTCCAGGAGAGTAGGGGGGAAGGGGATGAGAGGGAGGGAATCATGGAAGGGAGGGAAGGCTGAGGGGGAGGGAAGTTGGAAGCATCCACTTTTGAAAAGGGATGGGAACAAAGTAGAGAATAGAATAAGTGGGAGGTGGGTTGGAAGGGAGGGATATATAGTTAGTCTTTTACAATATATCTACTATGTTATTGTTTTGCATTAGCCACACATGTACAAGCTGCACTGAACTGCTTATCTTCCCAGTAAGGGTGGGTGACAAGGGAGGAAGGGAATGAATTTGGAATTCAAAGATTTAAAATCATATATATATATATATATACACACATACATACATATACTACTTTAATACTATTTTACATGTAATTACAAAATAAGATATACAAACACTGGGGCATAGAGATCCACTGGAAAAGTCAAAAGGGATATGGGAGAAGACATGGGAGAGAGCAGATTGGAGGAGGGGATATCCTGTGGGACTTCTGTTTTGGGGCGGTGTCTAGGGCAAAAACGGGGAGAACATTTGTAACTCAAAATCTGGTGGAAATGAATGATGTAAATCCTAAGTTAATAAAGCATTTGAAAAATTAAAAAAGAGACATTTTCAAGGCATTCCTCTGCACTGCATATTTTTTTGTCTCTGTTCTTTTTAGTAACTTTTGTGGTTTCTTTACCAAGTTGTTGACTCTTCTTTAAAAAAATACTATTTTATTTTCTCCAGTTATGTTAATACATTGAAAAATATTTTATTTACTTTTACTTTGAAATATTCAGTTCAGCTATCCCTTGAGTTTCAAAGATTCTCCCCTTCTTCTCCTTCCCTGCCCCTCCATGGCAGCATGCTCTCAAATATAGGTTCTACAAATTACTTTATATTAAACTTTAGTGAAGTTGTAAAGAAGGATTATAGCCAATGGAGTGAACAGTGATAAAGAAAGAACAAAACAAAGCACAAAGGAAAGAGAGCAAGTAGTTTGCTTCAATCTGCATTTAAACTCTGTAGTTCTTTCTGTGGATGTGGATATCCCTGTCCATCTTTTGCAGTTGTCTTTTAACCTTGTATTGCTGAGAGGTGTCCAGTCTATCAAAATTAGTCATCACAGATACAATGTATTTGTAATTGTGTACAAAGTTGTCCTGGTTCTGCTTTACTCACTCAAAATCAGTTTATGTAAGTCTCTCCAAGTTATTATAAAATCCATCTACTCCTCATTTCTTATAGCACAATAGTATTCCATTACATTCATGTCTCACAACTTGTTTAGCCATTCCCCAATTGAAGGGTATCCCTTTGATTTCCAATTCTTTGCCACCACAAAACGGCTGCTATAAATATTTTTGTACATACAGGTCCTCCTCCTACTTGTATGATTTCTTTGGGATGCAGCCCTAGAAATGGTATTGCTGGCTCAAAGGGGATGCACATTTTTATACCTCTTTGGGAATAGTTCCAGATTGCTCTCCAGAATAGTTGGATTGGTTCACAACTCCACCAACAATGCATTATTGTTCCAATTTTTCCACCTCATCTCTAGCATTTATCATTTTCCCGTTTTGTCATCTTAGCCAGTCTGACCAGTGAGATATGCCTCAGAGTTGTTTTGATTTTCATTTCTCTAATCAGTAGTGATTTAAAGCATTTTTTCATATACTTATAGATATCTTTAATTTCTTCCTCTGAAACCTGCCTATTCATATCCTTTGACCATTGATCAATTGTGGAACGACTTGTATTCTTATAGATTTGACTCAGTTCTATGTGGATTTTAGAAATTAAGCCTTTATCAGAGACACTGGTTGAAAAAATTATTTCCCAATTTTTCACTTCCCTCCTAATCTTGGTTATGTTGGGTTTATTTATTATTTATTAAAAAAAAACCTTTTCAATGTAATGTAATCAAAATTATCCACTTTGTATTTTGTAATGCTCTCTAACTCTTCTTTTGATATAAAATTTTAACTTCTCCATAAAATACATTTTGTAACATTTATTTTTAAAAGATTTTGAGTATCAGATTTTCTCCTTCCATTCTTCTCCCCTTCTGAAAATTGTATATAGTTTATATATATGTAGTACATGTGACATAATGTGAAAATATTTTCATATTAGTCCCAGTTGTGAAAGAAGAAACAGATCAGGAGAAAGAAGAACATGAGCAAGAATAAATTATACAAAAATATGTTTTGTTCTGCATTCAGTGTCCATCAGTTCTTTATCTGGATGTGGATAACATTTTCCTTCATGAGTCTTTTGTACTTGTCTTGGATCATTGTGTCACTGAGAAGAGTTGTGATAATAACACAGTGTTGCTGATATGTTGTACAGTTTTCCTAATTATATTCATTTTACTTTGCATCAATTCAAATAAGTCTTTCCAGATTTTCATGAAATCTGCCCATTCATTATTTATTGCCTTCCATTACATTCATATACCACAGCTTGTTCAGCCATTCCCGAGTTGCTTGGCATCCCCTCAGTGTCCAATATTTTGCGACCTTGAAAAGGGCTGCTATAAATATTTTTGCATATGTAGTTCCTTTCTTCTTTTTTTACCATCCTTTTTTTTTAGCAAGATGTAGTTTTCTCCCTTATCGCTTTAATTTGGTCTATTTTTGCTTTTATTTTATCTAAGATCAGGATTGCTACCCCTGCTTCTTTTTTTCTTCAGCTGAATCATAAAAGATTCTGCTCCTTCCTTTTACCTTTATTCTGAGTGTGTTCCTCTGCTTCAAGTTTGTTTCTTGTAAACAACTTATTGTAGGATTATGGTTTTTGATTCACTCTGTTAGCCACTTCTATTTTATTGGAGAGTTCATCCCATTCACATTCACAGTTATGATTACTACCTTTATATTTCTTTTCATCCTATTCTTCCTTCTGTTTTTCCTCTCTCCTTTCAATGTTACCCTCCTTACCCTTGTTCTGTTTCTGTCTACCACATCCCCTGATTTGTCTTCCCTTCTGTTAGTCCCCACCACTCTTTTACTTCATTTCCTCCCTTCCTACTTCCTTGTGGGATAAAATAGATATCTGTATTCAAATGAGTGTGTGTATAATTCCTTCTTTGAACCAATACTGATGAAAGTAAGTTTCAAACAATGCTCATTGCCCACCCTCATCACCCTCCACTGCAATAGGTCTTTCATGCCTTTTCATGTAAAATAGTTTACCACATTCTACCTCTCCCTTCTTTCTGCACCCATTTTACTCCTTTTTCCCCATACATTATTTTTTATGTCATTCCCTCAATTTCACTTTATACCCACAACCTCTTTGTGTATTCCTTCAAGCTGTACTCTTAGTGACACAATTTTAAGTATTATAAGTATCACCTTCCAGTGTATAAATGTAAATAACTTAGTTATATTGAATTTCTTATGTATTATTTTCCCTTTTTATGCTTCTCATGGGTCTTTATATTAGAGGTCAAAAATTTAGGTTTAGTTCTACTCTAATGAATGTTTGAAATCCTTCTATTTCATTGAATGATCATTTTTCCTCTTGATGCATTATGATTAATTTGGACAGTGATTGTTGGTTTTAGTTCTACTTCCTTTGCCTTCCATAATATCATATCCCATGACTTTCAGTCCTGTGATGTTTCAACTGCCAAGTCCTGTGTAATCCTGATTTTGTCACCCTGATATTGAATTGTTTCTTTCTGGCCATTTGTAGAATTTTTTCTTTAATCTTATAGTTCTGAAATTTGGCTATAATGTACCTTGGAGCTTTTATTTTGAGATTTCTTTCCTTAGGTGAATGGCAGATTCTTTCAATGCCTATTGACTAAAGACTTCTGGTTCATGAACTTCAGGGTGGTTTTCTCTGATAATTTCTTGAAACATGCTGTCCATGTGCTCCTTTTAATTATGGATTTCCACATCCAATGATTCTGTTATTTTCTCTCCTGGATCACTTTTCCAGGTCAGTTTTTTCCCCCATGAAGTAGTTTATATTTTCTTCCATTTTTTTTATCTTTTAATTTGTTTGCTTGATTCTTGATGTCACATAGAGTCATTAACTTCCATTTGTTCAATTCTAATTTTCAAGGTGTTGTTTTCCTCAATTAGCTTTTATACTTTCCTTTCCATTTGATCAATTATTTTTTAAACAGTTGTTTTATTTAGTGAATTTTTGTATCTCCACCTTTTGACCAGTTCTAGTGTTTAATCAGTTTTCCAAGGTGTTGATTCCTTTTTCATGATTTTCTGGCATCATTCTCATTTCTTTCTCCAATTTTTTCTACTTGTGTTATTTGACTTTTAAAATCCCTTTTGAGCTTTTCCATAGCCTGAGACAAATTCTTATTTTACTTTGATGCTTTGGATGTAGGAGTTTTGATTTTGCTCTCTTCTGAGTTTGTGTTTTGATCTTCTGTGTCACCATAGTTACATTCTGTAGTTAGGCTCTTTTTCTGCTCTGTTCTCATTTTTTCTAGCCTATTTCTTGTCTTTTAACTCTATACTAAAGTTGAGATCTCCTTCTAGAGTGGAGGTGGTACTGTCTCATACTTCATAAGTTTGTGCAGCTGTCTTCATAGATAATTCTGAGCATTTGTAAGTTTTCAGTTCTTCTGAAGTGGTATGATGTAGGGAGAGGTGAGTTTGCTATTCTTTTGGCATACGCTCTGGTTATAAATGATTATATGCCCTTTTTACATCTTGGAACTCCAACCCAAGTCAAAGATCCCCATGGCCACAAACAATTGTCCTAGTGTTCCTCCTTACCATGGAACTGAGACATAGAACTCTGACCCAGATCTAAGTATGGTCAATGCAACAGAGTCTTACCTTCTTGTATTCTACTTCTGACCAGTTGTCTGATTTCCCTTACAATTGTGGACTGAGATATTCAGAAACTGCCATAGTTCAGTCACCCTGAAGACCTACTGCTGATTTTCTGGGATGCAGCCTGTGTTGGACAGTTTTTCACTCTAACTCCAATGAAACAGACCTTTCCTCATAAACTTATAAATTGTTGTGGGCTAGAAAATTCTTTCACCATATCCTTTTGTGAGTTCTGCCACTTAAGAATGTGTTTTGGGGGATTACAGAAAGATACTGGGAAGGGTATTAGTGAGAGTTATTTGAGCCCCTGCCTTTTCTCTGCTATCTTGACGCCACTTCTACATAGTAGAATTTTTTTCCTTTTTTTTAGTTTTTATTTAGCATTTTATTTTTTGCCCAGTTACATGTAAAAATAATTTTAACACTGATTTTTAAAACTTTGAGTTCCAAATTCTCTCCCTTCCCCCCTTTTCCCCCATGCCCACTGAGAAGACAAGCAATTCCACGTAGTTTATACATGTATAGTCATGCAAAACACATTCAAAATAGTCATGTTGTGAAAAAAACAAAGACAAGAAAAAGCTCAAGAAAGATAAAGTTAAAAGAAAAGTATGCTTCAATCTGTACTCAGACATCAACAGTTCTTTCTCTGGGGGTGGATAGCATTCTTCATCATAAGCCCTTCAAAATTGTCTGGATCATTCTATTGCTGAGAATAGCTAAGTCATTCACAACCGATCATCCTACAAAATTGCTGTTACTCTGTACACAGAACATTTCACTTTGCATCAACTCATGCAAGTCTTTACAGGTTTTTCTGAGAGCATCCTGCTCATCATTTCTTTTGTTTTAATTTTTCAAATGATTTATTCACTTCTAATTTACATCATTCATTTCCACCAGATTTTGAGTTACAAATTTTCTCCCCATTTTCCCCCTACCTACTGCCCCAAAATAGCAGTCCCAAAGGATATTCCCTCCTCCAATCTGCTCTCTCCCATATTTTCTCCCATACCGCTTTTGACTTTTCCAGTGGATCTCTATGCCCCAGTGCCTGTATATCTTATTTCCCAATTACATATAAAATAGTATTAATAATAGCATATATATATATATATATATATATTTCAATATTTGATTTTAAAACTTTGAATTCCAGATTCATTCCCTTCCTCCCTTGTCACCCACCCTTACTGGGAAGATAAGCAGTTCAGTATAGATTGTACATGTGTGGGTAATGCAAAACAATAACATAGTAGATATTTTGTAAAAGACTAACTATATATCCCTCCCTTCCAACCCACCTCCCACTTGTTCTATTCTCTAATTTGATCCCATCCCTTTTCAAAAGTGGGTGCTTCCAAATCTCCCCCCCCCCACAGCCTCCCCTCCCTTCCATGATCTCCCCTCTCATCCCCTCCTCTCCTGGAGGGTGAGATACCCTATTTAGTGTGTATTTCATTCCCTCCTCAAGCGAAATTCAATGGAAATAAGGTTGACCCATTCCCTTTTGCCTTCCTATTCTTCCCCTCCATTGTAACCATTTTCCCTAGACTCTTCTATATGAGGTAGTTTACCCCATTCTGTCTCTCCCCATATCCTCTCATTATATTCCTCTCTCACCTCTTAATTTCACCTTTTAAGTATCATCCCTTCCTGTTAAATTGGTCCTGTGACCTCTATCTATGTATACCTGTAAACAAGTATATGCACATTCACATATGTGTGTATACACTCATATCTATCTATCTATCTATCTATCTATCTATCTATCTATCTATCTATCTATCTATCTATCTGTCTCTCTGTCTCTCTGTCTCTCTGTCTGTCTGTCTATTTCTATTCCCTTCAACTACTGAGAAAAGTTTCATAAGTTACAAATATTGTTTTTCCATGTAAGAATGTTGATAGTTCAACTTTCATAATTTCATTATGATTTCTTTTACCTGTTTGCCTTCTCATACATCTCTTGCTTCTTGAATCTGAATGTCAAATTTTCTATTCAACTCTTGTTTTTTCAGTAAGAATGCTTGAAAGTCCTCTATTCCATGGAATGACCATATTTTCCCCTGAAACATGATACTCAGTTTTGCTGGGTGGGTGACTCTTGGTTTTAATCCCAGCTCCTTTGACCTCCAGAATATCATATTCCAAGCCCTTCGATCCCTCAGTGTAGAAGCTGCCAGATCCTGTGTTATCCTGATTGTGTTTCCACAATATTCAAATTGTTTCTTCCTGGCTGCTTGTAATATCTGGTCTTTAATCTGGGAATTCTGGAACCTGGCTATAACATTCCAAGAGTATTGGGATATTTTTCAGGAGGTTATCGGTGGATTCTTTCAACCTCTATTTTGCCCTCTGGTTCTAGGACATCAGGGTAATTTTCTTTGAGAACTTCCTGGAGGATGGTTTCTGGGTTCTTACTTTGATCATGGCTTTCAGGTAGTCCAATAATTTTTAAATTATCTCTCCTGGATCTATTTTCCAGGTCAGTGGTTTTTCCCATGACATATTTCACATTGCCTTCTATTCTTTCATTTGTTTGGATCTGTTTAACAGCATCTTGATTTCTCATAAAGTCCTTAGCTTCCATTGGCTCCAATCTAATTCTGAAGCAATGATTCTCCTCATTGAGCTTTTGAGATTCTTTTTCCAACTTGCAAATTCATATTTTTAAGGCATTCTTCTCCTCGCCTTTTTGAGCCTCTTTTGCCATTTGAGTTAGTCTATTTTTTAAGGTGTTATTTTCCTCAGTCAGGTTCTTGACTCTCATTTCATAATTTTCCTGCATTGTTCTCATTTCTCTTTCCAATTTTTCCTCCACTTTTCTTATCTGCTTCTTAAGTCCCTCTATGGCCTGTAACCAGCTCGTAATTTCCTTTGAAGCTTTTGGTGCAGGAGTTCTGACTGCACTGTCTTCCTCCTGTTCCATGATTTGCTCCTTTTTGTCCCCAAAATAGGAGTCTAACATTGGAATCTTCTGTCTGCTTTGTTTCCTTTTCCTGGTCATGTCACCCCTCAGTCACTTGACCCCTGGGCTTTTTTTTTGCCACAGTATGACTCTGAAACCAGGGAGCTTTCTTCCCAAATGCTGTGGTTTTCTCAGCTGCCTGAGGTATTAGTTTTGTGCCCTCTCTGAGATCTCCATATGCTTTGGCAATCTGGATACACACCTCAGGACCTCCTCCCTAGACTGCAATCCAGATCCAAGCAGTTTGAAGCAAGAGTAATTACCCCTCACAGTGGTGCTTGGTCTCCCTACACTCTGCAGGCCAGGAGCTGAAGCTGCCACGTGGCACTAGCTGGCTGTGCTGGCATCTCAGCAGCCTCTCACTCTGGGGTCAAAAGCCATGCACTCCCACTTACTGGGTCCCAAAGTCCAGACTGCACTGACCTCTCACTTTGTCCTTCACTTCTATGTGTTGATAAATCTGGAACTGGCCACAGCTGTTGCTGATCTGGAATCCCTCTGACCAGCAGCTGGTCAGGCCTGCCCTGGGGCTAAAGCCTCGGCATGGGACTGGGCTCAGCTCCCAGAGCACTGCACTGGCCTATTCCTGCTGGCCTTCTGTGCTGTCCTTAGTGGGAGTTTAGCTTCTCTGTGTCATTTTGTGGGTTCTGCAGCTCCAAAGTTTGTTTAGAGTCCCTTTTTACATGGATTGGGGAAGGTGGGAGCTGGAACATCGGTGAGGTCCTGCTTCTACTCTACTCTCTTGACTCCACCCCCCTGCTCCTACATAGTAGATTTTTAAACATGTTTGCAAATTGAATGCCATATAAAGCTAAATCGATTTTGTATTCTTTCCTTAAGCTCCACTGTCTTGGGCTCATTTTTTCCCTGCCCTCTTTCCTTATAAACTTGCTCTTTAATTTACTTTAAAAAATGATGTGTCCTATTTCCTTTTTTTTTAAATGTTGAAATCTCTGAACTTTATCTCTCACTCTCTCCTACCACCTTCTGGCAATGAAGTGGTCCTTCTCTTTGTCATATCCCAACTCCATTTGTCTTCTTAATACTATTGCTTACTTTTTTCTTTAACAAATTGTTACATCAGTCCCCTCCTCTATTTCTTTAATTATCAAGTTTTCCATCTCTCTTTGTGCCTTCCATACTGTCTTTGGGCATGATTATATCCCACCGATCCTTAAAGATCAATCAATTGATATACTCTACCATTCCCTTAATGTAGAGAGGTATTTTCCTTCCAGGAAAACAAGTTATTGATATTTATTGCCTACACCTCTTTTACTCACTCCTTAACCCTTTGCAAGCTGGTTTATGATTTCAACACTAAATTGTAATCACTTTTTTCAAAGTTGTGAATGACTTTTTTTTTGTATTTAAAATTTATGGTCTTTTCTCAGTCATCATTCTTCCGAAAATCTTACCTTCATTTGAAACTGTTAACTACTTTCACTTTTAAAATTCTTTTCCCTGTGTTTTATTGATACTATGTTATTCTGTTTCTTCTATCTATCTGAGTACTCGTTCTTAGACTCTTGTTGGTTGATCATCCATATCATAATCCATTCATATCAAATTTCCACTAGCTATTCCTTATGCCTGGAATGTCCTCCCCCTTCCCCTTTACCTCACAGAATCCCTCTCTTCCTTTAAAAAGTAGTTCATGTTGTGGCAGCTAGGTGTCACAATGAATAGAGCACCGACCATGGAGTCAGGAGGACCTGAGTTCAAATCTGACCTCAGACACTTAACCCTTAGTAGCTATGTGACCTTGGGCAAGTCAATTAACCCCAAATTGCCCTGCCTTCCCACCTCCAAAAAGAAAAAAAAATAAAAAAGTCATTCATATCTTACTTTTCTAATTCTCATCCTAACCTAGGCTATTAATGCCCCCCCATCTCCTATTATCTTGTGTTTAATTACATTGTATTCATTCTATCAATACTTGTATCTCAGGTTATGAGTGCATTTTTGTATGTGTGTATATGTCTCTGTCGCAGCAAGCACCCCAGCATCCCCAGGGTGGCTGCCAACATAGGTTCTTAGATCTGCTTTTGTAAAGGAAAGCAACTCAAAATGGTTTAACAAGCTTACTTTAATTAATCAAACATATATCATTTACCTAGTTCAGAGGGAAAAGATCAGCACCCTGAACAAACTTCAGAGCATGCAGACAGAATTTACAAGGCAGAGAAACAGATCAAGCAGACAGGCTTCCAAACTGTCCAACCATTACATTCATACCAAATCGCAGTTACCTGAGAAGGAAGCATCAACATCTGGGTTTTCAAAGCTGGGGGGCTCTCAACAGCTGCCCAGAATCTCATCTGGTCAAATCACACAACACTTCTCAAAGTGAGCCCCAAAGCAAAGTCTCCCATCAGGGCTTATATAGCCTTCTCCTGGCTCTTAGAATGTAAAAATGCTCTTGACCCACTGCCTAATCACAAAGCACAACGGAGTGGGCATTCCTGAAAAACAAGCCTCCCACCAAAGGCTCCTAGTGCCCTTAACCTAGGGGCAGGGAAGATCTTAAAAATTTACATTCCTATAACAGTCTCTTTATATGTATATATGCTTATGAAATAGTATGGTAGAGTATGCAAAGTGGTTGCCTTAGGACCAGGATTTATAACTCTAAAGAGATAACACTCTTGTAGGAATTAAATGAGATATAATCCTAAAATATAGGATTGATTAAATATAAGATGATAGATAATATACACATATGTATAAATAAATATATATTACATATGCATATGTGTTTGTGTATCTCTAATGCATATACATCAATCTATCTACCTATAATTTATATGGGATTTACATTGAAACTGAAATTTATATTATTTTTCAGTAATGGAAATGTCACAGAGACAGTAAGTGCAACAGGAGTTCAGGTAAGGGAAATAAAATGAAGAGCATGAAGAAGAATATTAAAGTGATCAACAGTAAGTCTTAATGTATTTCTAGAGCAAACTAAACTGTGTTTACAAAGGCAAAGTAAATTTGGGCATTCGTCAGTTATCCAACAAATTCTCCCAGGTAATGTCCAGACTAAATCATTGAGTCCTAAAGTTTCTTTTCCTCAGTAGTTGGTCAATTTTTCCTGTGCTTCTTGGTTTGTTGCCTTAAATTTACATTTTGCTTTGCACAAATACATCTAGTACAAGAATAACCAAAGTGTAACAACTATCACAGAAAATAGTATCCTGGCTAGAAAACACTTGTCTAGTCATAGGGAAGCCCAAGCTGGGCACATAAACCATTTAAAAAGCTGAGTGGGGATAGGGGACTGACTTTGACACATTCCCAACCCAAATTAAACCTGTTAGGCTTAATTGGATATGTTAAGAAATCCATCTTCCAGCTTCAACATGAGAGAAAATTTGCAAATTTTCATGTCTTCTTGACCAGAAAGCTATTAGAGAACAATATTTTGATGAGTCAAGTGTAAATGAATCAGAAATATGGATTCTATTCCATTCAAGTGTAGGCAGCTTGTCATGGATAGAAGAAGAATAGAGGCCAAACATCCTGATTAATTCCTTTTACCCCAAATAATTACTGGGTCACACACTTGGAAGACTTAGGGAGGTTTAATCATACAGATTTGAGAAAGGTACTAAAAGAACAAAGGGAAGGTAGCAAGGTTACAAGGATGATACATTCATAGCACTTGAGGCAAGAATTTTCAAGGGAATTTGGTTATTTTGATAATTTCTTTGGTGAAGAGATTCACTTATCCAGATGGAAAGTGGTGATGTTGGAGTGTGGCAAGGGAGAAAGAATGTGAAAATATTTTTCTTTTATCAATACGATCAAATCCAAAAGTAAATTTTTATGAAAAATGGTGATGATTGGGCTGTCACTGCTGCTGCTACAGCTGGCCTACAAGCCCAGTGGGCTGCTCCTGTGCCTTGCCCTGGAGTCTGGATGCAAGTATGCACATAAAAGCCTATGATGTTTTCTCCAGTTCACCAATTTGAGATATTGAGAGGAAATCTGAATACCTCCACCTAGAGAAGTATATCCCTCCTCCTCACCCAGGTTCTCTGGGAACCATGTGTTTATCTGAGATGGCTGTGGTATTGCATGTGCTGTCATCACCTGGCTCCTGGTCATATATGCAGATTTTTTGGTCCTTTTTGATAATGCTGATTCCATAAACAAATTATATTTATAGTGCTATCAATGGAGTAGTATTCAACAGTCTTTCTTTCCTGGCACTAGCTTCTCGCTTTCAGGGTATGTGGAGAAACCCAGGTGCAGTGCCCAAAGAAAATACCACAGAAGAATTCATTGAAAGTTTCCAATTGAAGCCAGGGCAAGTAGTATACATGTGTCCAAAGGGCGGTAGCATAAAACCTGACAGAAACCATCACTCCAGTGTTGGTAAGAGATGCATTCAAAAGATAGATTACCACTGTCCCTGTGTTAAGAACTGTGTAGGAGAAAATAATCAAAAGTACTTTGTACTGTTTACAATGTATATAGCTCTTATTTCTCTTCATGCCTCTGTCATGGTGGGATTTCATTTCCTGTATTCCTTTGAAGAAGACTGAACAGAATACAGCTTGTTTGCTCCACCCACTAGAGTGATTCTCCTCATCCTACTGTGATTCTCCTCATCCTACTGTGTTTCAAAACCCTCCTTTTCCTTATCTTCACAACAGTAATGTTTGGTACCCAGATAAACTCCATCTGCATGGATGACATGGCAATAGAATAATTGTAAAAGGAAGAGAGAAGATGGGCTAAAAAAACCAAAAATGGTTAAACATGAAAGAAGTATTTGGACATCTGTTCTCTGTAGTGTGCCTTAGCCCATTTGCTACACTAGACTAAGGGAAAGCAGACCCATACTAGTATGTGGTCTAAAGAATCCTTGACCAATACATTCACTAAAGCATAAAACCATATGACAGCATTACTATTCAATGAAATTTACATTAATGTTTAAACTGAAACAAAAAATGGTAGTGATTTAAAGCAGTCAATTTCATTGATTTTAGACTCACAATTGACCTCACTGACCATTTAAAATAGACTTGGAAGTCTGAGAAAGCCCTGGATTGTTAATAGCAAGTAATAAAGCCAATTCTGCTAGCTTAATTTTTCCCATTCTACCCATGACCTGCAAGATAGCCTATTTTCCTTCAGGTTGGTCTCCAAGGTACCACAATGCAATAGACCTTCAAAATTTGGTGCACTAACAGCCATATGAAATGTTTTCTTGGATCTTGGAGACTTTGAATTAAAGACTTTGTCTTCTGTGAGTTAATATACTTCCTTCCTGAGCCAAAATGATGGATTTCTATATGCAGTTTCACCAGTTAATCCCCTACATTTTACACTTGAGTAACACTTAAAGCAAAGTATGTGTATCTCAATTACAAACCATTAAATGAAACTATCCCAGCTCATTTTTCTGTATCTTGCCAAGTTAGAGGACTCAGTCATTATGGTTCTTATGTACTAGAGTCATCCTGGGACTTAGTATAATTTTCCTTCTGATCTGGCATTTTATTTCCACCACACTGGAATTGGATGAAAGGATTGAAAAGAGAGATAAGATCATAGTCATAAAAATCCTCTAAGCTTCTTTCTAGACACAGTCTAAATATTACTAAGACTTGCAAAGGTTTTGCTGTGTTCATGTTAAGTTGGGGTAAGGGCATCTTTGAATTTCTTTCTCTTTGGAAATGAATTTAGAGCAAAGTTTCACCAATTAATATACATCTAACGGGGAATTTGTGATCAGTTAATCAGTAAATGTTTCAGACTTTATCTGTATATTATTAATTAATCAAAAATAAATTAATGATTGGACACTTATTGCATACTACAAATTTTAACATAAAATGTCTATAGGTTAGGTGTGGGATAGATATTAATAAAATCAACTCTATTTATCAAATTTTACACTTTTTAACCATGCATTTATTTAAAAAGTAATGTTAATTGTAAATCATTCCATTCTTTAATTATAGGAAGTTCCTATAGGTCTTTATTTGAGAAAACAATTCAATCTAGGAATCTTGTGTAGTTGGCTAACACTTGGAATCAAGAAATCCTAGACTGGCATTTTCAGAGTTCTTACTAGCTGTGTGACCTTGGGTGAATCTTTAACTTTTCTTAGCCTTAGTTCCTTTATCCCAAGAGAGGGAAAATTAAAATATTTAAGTCACTATCACTATAAGGATATAATATGTTCATATTTGTAAAGTGTTTCACAAACCCTTAAGTGCCATTTAAATGTCAGCTATTTCTACTGTGTACTTGAATCTTACTTAATGATTAATTTTTAGAACATGATATAATTCATAATTATGTATTAATAAATTATTAATGTATGGTATTCAACCAAGTTTGGCTGCAGCAGAAGAAATTAAAGGAAGATGAAGCAGGAAAAATATTATAGCCACCTAAGAATAGTAAAATTCTTTTAAGCTTGCACAATTTTTTCCCATGCTCCCTTAAATTGCTTATGAAATAATCATTTGTGTCAAAGTCACATTCCAATTTTCAGTTTATCTTAGTATATGGTGCAAACTGTTAGTCTATGCATGGTTTCCTATTTTTTCATCTTAGCCAATCTGACTGATGTGATGTGGTACATCAGAGTTGTTTTGATTTGCATTTCTATAATCAATCGTGATTTATAGTATTTTTTCATATACTTGTAGTTATCTTTAATTTTTTCCTCTGAAAACTTCCTGTTCATATCATTTGATCATTTACCAGTTGGAAATTGCTTGTATCCTTATAAATTTGACCCAGTTCTCTATATTTTAGAAAAGAGGCCTTTATCAGATACACTGGTTGTAAAAATTATTTCCCAATTTTCCACTTCCCTCCTAATCTTGGTTACATTGACTTTTTTGTACAAAAATTTTCAGTTTAATGTAATCAAAGGTATCCATTTTTCATTTTGTAATCCTTTCTATCTCATTTGAACATAATTTCTTCCCTATTCCATAAATCTTACAGGTAAAGTATTCTTTGCTCTCAAAGATTGCTTACAGTATCAACTTTTAGGACTAGATCATGCACTGATTTAGACTTTATTTTTGGTATATGGTGTAAGATATTGGTCTATGCTGAGTTTCTGCCATAGTATTTTCCAGTTTTCCCAGCAGTTTTTTGTCAAAGAGTAAAGACTTATCCCAGAAGCTGGAGTCTTTGGGTTTATCAACAGTAGATTACTATAGTCATTGACTATTGTCTTATGTACCTCATCTATTTCCATGATCCACTACTCTCTTCCTCAGTCAGTACCAAGTAGTTTTGATGAGTGCTGTTATATAATACATTTTAAAATGTTGTAAGGCTAAGACAACTTCCCTAGCATTTCTTTGCATTAATTTCCTTGATATTCTGGACCTTTTGTTCTTCCAGATGAATTTTGTTACCATTTTTCTAGCTCTCTCTATATTTTTTTTCATAGGTTGATTAGTATGGCACTAAATAGGTAAATTAATTTGGGAAAAATTGTCATTTTTATTATATTAACTACACCTAGCCAGGAGCAACTGATATTTTTCCAATTATTTAGATCTGACTTTATTTGTGTGACAAGTATTTTGTAATTTTTATTTGTATGGTTCCAGAGATTGTTTTGGCAGGTAGATTTCCAAATATTGCATAATTTCTACAGTAACTTTAAGTGGACTTTCCCCTTCTATTTCTTGGAGTTGGTTATCCTTAGAAATATATAGGAATGCTAAGGATTTATGTGGGTTTATCTTATATTCTGCACCTTTGCTAAATTTATTTATTATACCCAAGTAGTTTTTTATAGGATTCTCTAGGAATCTATAAGTATATCATCTTATCATCTCCAAAAAGTAATAGCTTAGTCTCTTCTTTGCCTGATATAATTCTTTTGGTTTCTTTTTTTCACTTATTGATACAGCTAAAATTTCTAGTGCCAAATTGAATAAGAGGGGTGACAGTGGACATCATTGTTTCACCCCTGATCTTAGTGGAAATGCTACTAGCTTATTCCCATTATATATAGTACTTTCTGATGGTTTTAGATAGATGCTACTTATTTTAAGAAAGGTTCTATTTATTCCTATTCTTTCTAGTGTTTTTAATAGAACTGGGTCTTGTATTTTTTCTGCATCCGTTGAGAAAATACTATTATTTCTACTAGTTTTGTTGTTGATATGATCAATTATCCTTATAGTTTGCCTAATATTGAACCATCCTTGCATTCCTGGAATACATCCTACCTGATCAAAGTGTATTATTCTCACGATAAGATGTTGTACTCATTTTGCTAATATTTTATTTAAAATTTTTGGGCATACATTCATGAGGGAAATTGTTCTATCGTTTTCTCTCTCTATTTTGTCTCTTCCTAATTTAAGTAGCAGTACCATATTTGCATCATAAAAATAATTTGGGGGATGGAGTCAAGATGGTGGAGTAGAAACAGGACTTACACGCTGCTCCAGCCCCCACCTCCTCTAATTCATGTAAAAGATGACTCTGAACAAACTTTGGAGCTACAAAACTCACAAAATGACACAGAGAAGGTAACCTCCTGCTAAGGACGGTCTGACAGGCCAGTAGGAAGGGGCCAGCATAGCACTCTGGAAGCTGAGCCCAGCCCCACTAGAGCCCAAGGGTTTAGCCTCAGGGTTCCCTAAAAAGCACCTGGCTGTA
Organism: Petaurus breviceps papuanus; assembly: GCF_028583685.1. Taxonomy (NCBI): domain Eukaryota; kingdom Metazoa; phylum Chordata; class Mammalia; order Diprotodontia; family Petauridae; genus Petaurus; species Petaurus breviceps. The sequence continues at coordinate 4,012,897 of NW_027185712.1, forward strand.
GGGACTTCTGGGGCATATAGATCCAGCATGCTGTACTGGAAAGTCATAGGGGGTATGTGAGAAGATATGGGAGAGAGCAGATTGGAGGAGGGCATATCAAGTGGGATTGCTATTTTAGGGTAGTGGGTATGGGAAAAATGGGGAGAAAATTTGTAACTCAAAATCTTTGAAAATGAATGATGTAAACTAGAAGTTAATAAAGCATTTGAAAAAAAGGAAAATAATAATTTGGTAGGACTCCTCCAATTTTACAAAATAATTTATAAAGTATTGAAATCAATTGTTCTTTACATGTTTGATAGAATTTGCTAGTAAATCCATCTGGCCCTGGAAATTTTTTCCTAGGGAGTTGATTTATTGCTTTCTCGATTTCTTTTTCTGAGATGGGTTATTTTTAAGTATTTTATTTCCTCTTCAGTTAATCTGGGCAACTCATTTAAAAAAAATATTCATCCATTTCACTGATTGTCAAATTTATGGGCACACAATTTGGCAAAATAACTCCTAATGATTGTTTTAATTTCCTGATCATTGGAATTCAATTCACCCTTGTCAGTTTTGATTTTGGTAACTTGGTTTTCTTTATTATTTTTTTTTGTCAAATTGACTAAAGGTTTATCAATTTCATTGTTTTTTTTTCATAAAAGCAGCTTTTAGTTTTATTAGTTCAATAGTTTTCTTAATATCAATGTTTTAAATCTCTCATTTAGCTTTACATATTTCTAAATTGGAATTTAATTGGGGAATTTAAAATTTGTTCTATTTCTAGCTTTTTCATTTGCATTCCCAATTTATTGATCTCCATTTTCTCTATTTTATTCATGTATGTATTCAGAGATATAAAATTTCCCCTAAGAACTGCTTTCACTGCATCCCACATGTTTTGGTGTCAAAATTGGTGTCATTATTGTCATTCTCTCAAATGAAGTTATTGTTTGTTTGTATGATTTCTTGTTTGACCCACTCATTCTTTAAGATGAAATTATTTAGTTTCCAATTAGTTTTTAGTCTATCTTTCCATGGCCCTTTATTACATATAATTTTTATTTCTTCGTGGTTTGAAAAGGATTTATTTAATATTTGTGCCTTTCTGCACTGTATTGTGTTGTTTTTATGACCTACTAAATGGTCAGTTTTTGTGTATGAGCCATGTACTGCTAAGAAGAAGGTATTTTCCTTTTTAATTCCCATTGTTTTTTCCAGAGGTCTATAATATTTACCTTTTCTAAAATTCTATTCACCTCTTTAACTTCTTTCTTGTTTATTTTTAGGTTAGATTTATCAAGTTCAGAGAGGGGCCATTTGAGGTCCCCCACTAGTATATCTTTGCTATCTATTTCTTCCTCTAACCCCCTTAACTTCTCCTCTAGGAATATGGATACTATACTTCTTGGTGCATATATGTTTAGTAATGATATTGCTTCATTGTCAATGGTAACTTCTAGCAAAATAGAGTTTCCTTCCTTATCTCTTTTAATTAGATCTCTTATTGCTTTTGCATTATATGATAGAAGGATTGCTACCCCTGATTTTTTTATGTTAGCTGAAGCACAATATATTCTACTTCAACCTTTTACCTTTACCCTGTTTGTGTCCCCTTGTTTCAAAATGTGTTTCTTGTAGACATCATATTGCAGGACTATGGTTTTTAAGGTATTCTGCTATCTGCCTCCATTTTATGACAGAGTTCATCCCATTCACATTCATAGTTATGATTACTATCTGTGTTTTTCCCTCCATCCTATTCCCTCCCCTGTTTATGCTTTTATTTTTCCCTTCTCACCTCATTAAGAGTTTTCCTTCTGACCACCACCTACCTCAGTATTCCCTCCCTATGCACCCCCTCCCTTTCCATACCTTTCCTTTATACTACTGCTTCCCTCCTTTCCAACCCTTCCCCCCCCCCCATTTTCTTTGCCCTTTCCCCTCCTACCTCCTGTTGGTCACTATGGATTTTTATACATAATGAAATATGTTATTCCCTCCTTGAACCCAATCTGATGAGAGTAAATCTCACACAATGCTGCTCTCCCTCCCTTCTTTCCATCTATTATAAAGAGTTTTTGTTTTTCTTCACATTAGAATCCTTTACTTAACTGATTGTTATTCCTTGCACCAAAATCAATTAGAGTAAAGCTCATATAACATTCCGCCTTCTCCTTTCCTTTTCTCCCATTATAATCCCTTTGCACCCCTTAATAACGATTTTTAAAAATCATCAGATTAGTTACTTTATACCTACAACCTCTATTTAGGTATATCCCTTTTAAATGTCACAATAATTATACATTTCTCAATATTGACAAGTATCAGCTTCCTATATAGGGTTGTAAACAGTTTGCTCTTATTGAATCACAAGTTATGTGAATATGTGTGGGTGGGTGTATGTGTTTTCCCAGTTTACCTTATTATGTCTCTCTTGAGTCTTGTATTTAGAGATCACATTTTCCATTGAGCTCTGGCTTTTTCATCAAGAAGGTCTGGAAGTCCCTTCCTTATTTCATTGAATGCCTGTCTTCTTGCCTGAAAGATTATGCTCAGTTTTGCTGGATAGTTGATCCTTGGTTGTAGTTCAAGCTCTTTTGACTTATGAGATACCATATTCCAGTCACTCCCATCTTTTAATGTAGAAGCTACTAGGGCCTGTGTGATCCTGACTGTAGTTCCATGATATTTGAATTGTTTCTTTCTGGCTGCTTGCAGTATTTTCTCCTTGACCTGAAAATTGTGGAATTTGGCTACAATATTTCTTCAAAGTTTTCGATTTGAAATCTCTTTTGGAGGCTTCAGTTGATTCTTTTGCTAACTAATTTACCCTCTCTTTCTATTACCTCAGGACAGTTTCCTTTGAAGATGTTGTCCAGGGTTTTAGACCAATAATTCTTGGATTATCTCTCCTGGATCTGTTCTCTAGGTCAGTAGTTTTTCCAATGAGATATTTTACTTATTTTTTTTCTAATTTTTATATTTTGTTTGACTGATTCTTGATGCTTCATAGAGTTATTAGCTTCAATTGGATGGATTCTAATTTTTAGCAAGTTATTTTCCTGGGTTAATTTTTGAAGCTCCTTTTCCATATGTTCAGATTTAATTTTAGTGATTTTTTTCTCCAGTTAGATTTTGAATATTCTTTGCTATATCACAAATTTTACTTTTTTAAGGATTTGTTTTCTTCATTGAACATTGTTTTTTCCCCATTTTGGCAATTGTAATTTTAAAAGAATTGATCAATTTATCTTTTACCTCTCTGATTTGTCATTTAAAATCCTTCTTGAGGCTTGAGATCAGTTCATATTCCCTTCTGAGGTTTCAGGTGTCGGTATAGAGTGAATGATGTCATCTGAATTTGCGTCTTCTTGCTCACTATAATAAAAGTTAGTAGTTTTTTTTTTTTCCAAGTTGTTCTTTGCCCATTGTGATTGCCTATTTCCTGTTTTTTAAAATGGATTTCTGCTTCTGGGGCACAGAGTACGCTGACCCATGCTTCTTATGTAGGGAGCTAGGGGCCTGGTAATTTGTTTTCTTTTTACTTTTTTGAATTAAGTAAGGCAATGGTGTATCTATTTTATTGTTATTTTTTTTTACTTATAACTGCATCTTGTAGTTACATTTCTTCACATATTTAAACATTCAATCCTATTAATGTCTTCTTTGATAAGAATTCTATTTTGTTATTTAACTGCGATTTTTTAAATGTTTTTTTAGTTGTGTATTCAATCCACTGATCTAACTTTTCTTTCATTCATTTACATAAGTATGTAGAGATAAAAATTTTCCCTGTAAGGACTGCATTAGTTACACTCCATAGATTTTGCTATGTTGTATCATTGTCATAATTACATTTAATTAAATTATTGATTGTATCTTTTGTTTTTCTACCCACTCATTCTTAACTATTAGGTTATTTTGTTTTCAGTGAATTTTTAATCTGTACATCCAAACCTTTTGTTGAATGCAATTATTATTGAATTAATGGTAAAAAAATGTTTTTTATTTCTAATTTTCTACATTTGTTTATGACTTTTTATATACTAGTACATGGTCAATTTTTGTAAAGTTGACAGGCTGTAGCAGCAAGCACCCCAAGGGTCCTCAGGGTTTGCTTCCAACACAGGTTCTTAGATCTGCTTTGTTAAAGAAAAGCAACTCAAAATGGGTTAACTAGCTTACTTTAATCAGTCAAACATATATTGTTTACCTTGTTCAGGGGAAAAAGGTCAGCACCCTGAACTTCAAAGTATACAGGCAGAATTATCAAGACAGAAACAGATCAAGTAGACAGCTTTCCAAACTGTCCAACCATTATATCCATACCAAATCAACATCTGGGTTTCAACATCTGGGTTTTTCAAAGCCGGGGGGCTCTGGACAACGGCTTCCTAGAATCCAGATCGAATCACAGAACACTTCTCAAAGTGAACCCCCAAAACAAAGCTACACATCAGGGCTTATATGGCCTTCTCCTGGCTCAGAGAATGTAACAACCTTTTGGACCCACTGGCCAATCAAAAAGTATCAACTGAAAAACAAGCCTCCCACCCCAGGCTCCAAGTGCACTTTAGCCTAGGGGCAGAGAAGATCTTTAAATTTGCATTTCCATTACACAGGCATATCTAAGCAATAGGTAGTATCCCTTACACTTCCATCCACTATTATCCAAAGATCTATCATAAAAATCATTTCTAAATTTCTCTTCTTCTTGAATAATTTTTTCTTATTTATTTTATGGTTTGATTCATCCAGGTCTGAGGTGGTTAAACTGAGATCCCCCCTAACATTATTTTATTGTCTATGTCCTCCTAAAACTTATTTAATATTTTCTTCAAGAATTTGAATGCTCTAATTTTTGGTCCATATATGGTCTTCATGTTAATTCATTTCCTATTTCATTTTTTTTAGCAAAATGTCATTATCTCTTTATACTGTCAATTTTTTCTTTCCTTTTTCTAATATCATTATTGCTTTCCCTGCTTTCCCTATTTCAGTCAAAGCATAATAATTTCTGTTTCAATCCTTTATTTTAATTGTGTTTTCCTGTTTCAAACATATCTTTTATAACAACAGATTATTTGACTCTGATTTCTAATCCATTCTTCTATATTTTTCTTTCCTATGGTTGAGTTTATTCTGTTCACATTCTCAGTTATGATTACTCTGTGTATTCCATGCTAATTGTTTCTATTTATTCTTCTTGTTTTTACCCTATATCTTCTCAAAAATTCTATTTTGCTTCTGAACACTGCTTCTTTCCCTGCCTACACTTCCTTTGACATTCTTTTAAGCCTTTTGTTCTTTATTCTTTCTTTTTAAAATATGGATTTCTATGCCAAACTTTGTGCTTATGTGTATGTGTATGCATGTGTGTGTGTGTGTGTGTACACAAATACACAACTTCCCTTCTAGAATCATTTCATATAAGGGTAAACTTTAAACATTGTCTGCTACCTGATCCATTTTTTTTCCTTGGGTGTCTCTTTTATATGAGAAACATTTCTACATTCCTCCTCTCCTGGTGTTTCTCTCTTTTTCTCACTACTATTCAGTTTTTGTGAGATTGAACATGTAAACCATGTTTGGCAAGCAGCATATAGTTCAGTTTGTTTATTATATAGAGTATGAATGTAGAGTGCCTAAAATTTAGACTGAAATCAAATAGTGAAGGACTTTAAATCTCCCCAAAAAAGGTATTTTATTTCATCTTTAAGGAAACAGTGGACCTGTGAGAATGGGAGTAAAGTGGCAGAACTTTGATTTAAGAAAATCACTTTGTTACTGTGCAGATAAAAGATTAGACAAATGAGAGCTTGGGAACAAAGAAACCAATTAGAGCAGTCCAATTAGAAGCAGTCCAAGTTCAAGAGGATGAAGGTATAAATACTTACAAGAGGATGGGTATGAATGGAGAAAAGTGGTTATTTGTGGGAGCTATTCTGGAAGTAGAATATCAAGTGATTAGATATGGTTGATGATGGAGAGGGCAGGAGTATTTTTAAGTTTGCCATTCATAAGGACTAGAAGGATGGATGGTGCCATCAAAGGAAATAGGCCTGTAGTTTGTCTCCAACTTTCAGTTCTGGAGGGGTTCTTGGGGCACTGAGAGTTAAGTGACTTGTCTATGTTCACACTCTAACCTATTAAAATGAACATTGTAAAATCCTCACTCTCATTTCACATATCCAATCAGGTGCAATGTCTTGTCACAACATTGTTTTATGTGATTTTTATACTCTCTAATCATACATCTACCCCCCTGTAGGTTGGAATATTTCAATAATTTTCTAATTGATCTCCCTGTCTCTTGTTATTGTACTCCAATTTATCTTACATGCAACTGCCAAAATAATTTTCCTAATGACAGATCTAACCACATCATCACCCTACTCATTAAACCATTTTATGAATAGGATCAAATATAAACTCCTTTGTCATTTGGAGTTCTTTACAACATGTCCCATCTATATCTTTCCAGACTTCTTATACTTTATTTCTCTCCCCTATCTCTATAACACTGGACAATTTTCCATTCAGCATGCAATTCCATGTCCTGTCTCCCTATCTGATTGTGATTCAGCCCTAGAATGTTCCTTCTTAGTAAATCTACCTTTTGGAATCTCTGGATTCCTACAAGGCTCAGCTCAAAGAGTAATTTCTACAGGAAGTCTTTCTGTATTGCTCACTACCACCACCCCTCTGAAATGCCCTGGTACCTTTCTGTCTGCAAGAAATCTTAGATAGACAGATAACCCTAGATATATGTATGTAAGCATACATATACATACATATAACATTATATGTGTGTATATATATATATGTATGTATACCTCTAAGTATATAATTTGCTATATTAAGATATATGTATATGTGTGTATACTATAGGTGCATAATATAAAAGTCTATGAAATATACACATACATAGTGCACTGTGCAATATAAGTGTATATAGATAGATCACTATTTTAATATAATTGTCTTTCTTTGTTATCCTAGGCATTTGAAAATATCACTCTTCAAAGAGATCGTGAGGCTTCATACACTGTCAAGGGGCCTATGACAATAATGGTGAAGATCTGCATTAAGGTTACCTCTTATATTTTATTTCTGCCTTATATAATAACCCTATCATTGGATAAGTTGATTTCCTCATCAGAAGGACAGATTCCTAGAAGGCAGAGATTGTCTTTGGATTTTCTTTGTGTCCCTAGGATGTATCCCAGAATCTGAATCCTAATAGATGATTAAATGTTTGGTGATTGATAAAAAGAAATAATATTTATCATGGTACTATTCTCTAAAAGGACCTGTGCTAGGTATGGGGAATACAAAAAGAAAAAGATACTGGTTTCATTCCACAAAGAGCTTTTCATTCTCCTACTGATAGAACTCATAGTTTTAAACAAGTACCTTGAGGAAGTAGAGCATTCTAGAAATTGAATCAGTGTAGAAAATGGCAACTAATGATAGATATTTAATGAAAGAAAAAGGATTTAATTGGCAGAAATAAAGAGGGAGTGAATTTTTGTCACTGAGTTACAAATTTTAACTCAAAATGACATGTGTTTCCTCTTTTTCTTTCTCTATAAGGTCTCTTCCAATCTAAATTTACAAACAATTTATTTTTCAAATATTTTCTCATTTTATATTTCCAATCATGGAATGTAGATGCTGTTATTATCCCTACTTTACAGTTGAGAAAATTGGTGCATACAGAGATTGAATGAATTGCCCAGTGTCACACAACTAGTAAGGGTCTGAGATGAGATATGAATTCATATCTTTTTGATTCCAAGTCACAGAACTCTTTCCACCTTTGTAACTCAAAAACAAACTACATCCTGGTTTTGGCTAAGGCAGTAAAAAAAAAGTTTCATGGAAGAGGCAGGAATTAGATGAAACTTTGAAGGACTTGTACAATTTGGATTAGCAGAAAAAGGCAGAAATTTCCTCTACCTGAGGAAAATCATTCATTTCTCTCATCTATAAAATGAGAGGTTTGGAGAAGATGATCTCAGAGGTCCCTTCTACCTCTAAATTCTATAAGTCTTTAATGCAATTGCCAGAGATGGTAAAGGTGGAAGGGAGAATTCATTTAGGGAAGATAATGAGTTTTGTTTGAGTTGAAGTGGCAGCGTAATCTCTTTAAAACTTTACATTTCATCTATGATGGAAACAAAAAGAGCATGAAGTCTGTAAACCTGAAGTTGTCAACAAGCATTTATTAAGTTCCTACTCCATGACATTGTGCTAATTTCTGGGCACTAATATCCAGCTTTTCAATGGAACTTGGGTCTTCACCACTCATTTTTTCTACATTAACAATTTATTTTTGAAGCTTGTAGAAAAAAATATTCCCCGTTGATTTCCCTACATCACTAGTACCTGCAGTGGCTGCTGACTATAGTGCTCTACCTCACCTTGAAACTAAGCTGTAGAGTCTGGTCATGTGGCTCTCTAAATAGGGCTCCCAAATCCATCCTATCCTTGATGACTACCCTTCAGCAGTAGATAAATTGATTAATGGGCAGTATCTACTGAAGTTTGCAAAACAACAGGGCATCAGAATGGATAAAACAACATCTACATATTAAATAAATGATAAAGATATTATTTTTCACCAGACATTAGTTCCTTAAATAGAAATGCATTAAGCTTAGCTGTGGCTTCCAAAAAGAGGTTTTCTGGGAGGAGGGGTGATTCTGGGAAACATATTGCAGCTCAAGGATGCCTGGAAATAGGAACTTTGTCTTTTAGGTGAAGAGAATTTCTGTGGTCAAGTCAGTTAGAAGATGCCATTAATGAGGTCAAGGTTAGGGATCTGATCTCTCTTGGTCATTTAGTTTTGATCTCTTTTCTTATTGCAGACTGAACTTATTTAACACAAGGATAGACAGACCTTCTCTCTAGGGCTTGCCACCAAAACAGGACAATGGTTAAATATATCAAAACTATAACAGGGGTAGTAGAAGTTCAAATAAGAAGTCCAGGATAAAATCTAAGCCTCAGTCATACACCTAAATAAGGAACCATTGATCATAGAGAGATAGACAAACACGCGGCCATTCCTGGGTGTGACCAGAACAAGATTAAGGTATACTTAGAATACATATAATAAAATAAATGTGTAATAAGGCACAAATAATATTACAGTTTAAAACTGTGTCAGTATATGCCCCACAGGGATCCTTATGTCCAGTTTAGTGGTAATCATTTGTGTTTGAGTTTGACACCACTGATGTAGATATTTCTTTACAAACAAATGCAAAAGGTAAATGTGTAATCAATGGTAGGTCAGTCATGCTATCATCAGCTATTGAGTAAGGGCAAAGTGACCTATAGAAGTCAGGTTTTTACCCTATTTATATTAGTATATGGCAAATGACCTTAATATTAAAAGTCACCCCACAGACTGAAAGAAGAGGACCTGGATTCTTAGACTTTGCTATCTAAAGAGTCAATTAGTTCATCTTAAAGATAGAGCTCTGCTTCTATTAGCATGCTTCTATTTATGGTACTCCTAACATATCACAAAAGGGAAACAGTGAAATTATTAAAAATTGAATTCTAGAAAGTTATTCATTATATTTTTATAGTCACATCTTTTTTTAAGCATTCTTGCCCCACCTCAAAAGAATTTTATTTCAGTGGTCAAACATTTTAGGTTCTTTGAGGTCATAGCCTACTTTTCTCTTCAGCCAAAATCTGTAGTATTTTAAAATAATATTTACAGTTCGCATTTTATCCCCCCCTACAAAAAATTCCTTCCAATGAAAGGAGATCCAGATTCTGAATGGAAATTATTGTTATTTTATGTTTAGTCTCACAGTGCACACCATGTGGTTCTACCTTATTTTGCCAATATTTTGAGACATATTGTTCCCATTAATTATTGCACATATGAGCAAATCTTGGTAAGGAATTTATAACTCTAAATTCCACTTCCACATGCCTTGAAAAAGACAAGGTATAAAGGTAAGAAAAGGAGAGAAGAAAAGAGACATACATCTTTTTTTTTAACTTTTGGGCCTTGATTAATTTGTTTGTTTACTTTTAGTTTACAAGATTCAGTTCCAAAATTCCTTGAGTTTCAAATTTTCTTCCCCTTTTCCCCCTCACCCCCATGGTGGCATACAATCAAGTATAGGATCTGCAAATATTTTCACATTAGACATTAGTCAGGTTATAAAGAAGGACTGTAACAGATGGAATGAACAATGGGAAAGAGGAAACAAAACCAAACAAGGAAAAGAAATAGAGGAGGTAGTTTGTTTCAGTCTGTATTCAAACTCTGTTCTTTCTAGTTCTTTCTCTGAATGTAGACATCTCTCTCCATCATGAGCCTTTTGGAGTTGTCTTATAACCTTGCATTGCTGAGAAGAGTCCAATCTATCAAAGCTGGTCATCACACATACATTGTTTATGTAATTGTGTACAAATTTCTCCTGGTTCTGCTCTTCTCACTCAGCATCAGTTTGTATTAGCCTCTCCAGGTACATATGAAGTCCATCTGCTCCTCCTTTCTTATAGCACAATAATATTATATTATATTCATATACTACAACTTGTTTAGCCATTCCCCAATTGATGGGAATCCTCTTAATTTCCAATTCTTTGCCACCACAAAAAGAGCTGCTATAAATATTTTTATACATATAGGTATCACTCCCACTTCTATTATCTCTTTGGGATACAACCCTAGAAGTGGTACTGCTGGGTCAAAGGGTATGAAATAATTTATACCCCTTTGGGCATAGTTCCAGATGGCTCTCCAGAATGGTTGATTCAGTTCACAACTCCAACAGCAATGCATTAGTGTTCCAATTTTTCCACATCCTCTCTAGCATTTGTCATTTTCCTGTTTTGTCATCTTAGCCAATCTGACCAGTTACATGAGGTTGTTTTGATTTCCATTGGTCTAATAAATACTGATTTAGAGCATTTTTCATATGCTTATAGGTATCTTTAATTTCTTCCTCTGAAAATTACCTATTCATATCCTTTGACCATTTATCAATTGAGGAATGACAAGTATTCTTATAGATTTGGCTCAATTCTCTATACATTTTAGAAATGAGGCCTTTATCAGAGACATTTGTTATAAAAATTATTTTTTAAAATTAAATTGTATGTTTATTTTTAGTTTACATCATTTATTTCCACAAGATATTGAGTTACAAATTTTCTCCCATCTCCCCCCACCCTGCCAGTCTTCTTTCTCCTATATCCTCCCCACTCCCACCTCTGACTTTCCAGTAGGGCAAGATGGATCTCTAAGTCCCAGTGCCTGTATATATCATATTTCCCAGTTGCATGTAAAGAATAATATATATATATATATATATATATATATATATTTAAATATTTTATTTTAAAACTTTGAATTCCAGATTCTTTCCTTTCCTCGCTCATCACCCACCCTTACCAAGAAGAGAAACAATTCAATATAGGTTATATGTGTGTAGGTATGCAAAGATTTCCATAGTGGATATATTATGAAAGATTTCACTTGTGGAAAAAAAATATTAAAAAAATATATTTCCCTCCATCCTACCCGACCCCCCACTTGTTCTATTCTCTACTTTGATCCTGTCCATTTTCAAAAGTGGGTGCTTCCAACTTCCCTCCCCTCCAGCCTACCATCCCCTCCATCATCCCCCCTCTTATCCCCTTCTCCCCTACTCTCTTGTAGGGTGATATACCCTAATTAGTGTGTATGTCATTCCATCCCTAAGTCAAATTCAATGAGAGTAAGGTTGAACCATTCCCTAATTTACCCTTGCCTCTTCTATATGAGATATTTCACCCCATTCTGTCTCTCCCCATCTCTTCTCAGAATATTCCTCTCTCACCTCTTAATTTCATCTTTTAAGTATCATCCCTTCCTATTCAATTGGTCCTGTGCCCTCTGTCTATGTATACCTGTAGACATATATACACACACTCACATATGTATTCACATGCCCATATACACTCCTATAGGGAGAGATAGATAGATAGATATACACACATTTATATTGCTTTCAACTATTCTCATATTAATAAAAGTTTCATAAGTTACAATTATTATTTTTCTATGCAGGAATGTAAATACTTTAACTTTGATAAGTTCCTTATTTCCCTGTTTACCTACTCATGCTTCTCTTGCTTCTTGTATCTGAATGTCAAATTTTCTGTTCAACTCTGTTTTCATCATGAATGCTTGAAAGTCCTCTATTCCACTGAATGATCATATTTTCTCCTGAAACATAATACTCAGTTTTGCAGGGTATGTGATTCTGGGTTTTAATTTCAGCTCCTTTGGCCTCCATAATATCATGTTCCAAGCCCTATGAACCCTCAGTATAGAAGCTGCCAGATCCTGGGTTATCCTGATTCTGTTTCTGCAATATTCAATTCTTTTCTTCCTGCTGCTTCTAATATTTTCTCCTTGATCTGGGAACTCTGGAACCTGGCTATAATATTCCTAGGTGTGTACTTTTTGGTATCTTTTTCAGGAAGTGATCAGTGGATTCTTTCAACCTTTTCCTTGAGAATTTCTTGAAGGATGATTTCTAGGTTCTTTCTTTGTTGATGGCTTTAATGTAGTCCAATAATTTTTAAATTATCTCTCCTGGATCCATTTTCCAGAATAGTGTTTTTTTTTTTCCAATGAGATATTTCACATTGCCTTCTATTGTTTTCATTCTTTTGGATCTGTTTAATACTATCTTGGTTTCTCATAAAATCACTAGCTTCCATTTGCTTCAATCTAATTCTGAAGGAATTGTTCTCTTCAGTGAGCTTTTGAAATTCTTTTTCCATCTGTGAAATTGGGCTTTTTAAGGCATTCTTCTCCTGATTGGCTTTTTGACCGTCTTTTGCTATTTGAGTTAGTCTATTTTTTTAAGGTGTTATTTTGATATTTGAGTTAGTCTATTTTTAAGGTGTTATTTTGCTATTTGAGTTAGTCTATTTTTTAGGATGTTATTTTCTTCAGTCAGGTTGTTTTCTCTCTTCATAATTTTCCTGCATCATTCTCATTTCTCTTCCCATTTTTTCCTAAAACTTCTCTTATTTGGTTTTCAAGCTCCTCTATGGCCTTTAACCAGTTCCTATTTTTCTTGGAACCTTTTGGTGCAGGAGTTATGACTTCATTGTCTTCCTCCTTTTCCATGTTTTGATCCTTTTTGTCCCTCAAAAAGGAGTACAAATTTGGACTACTGAGCCTGCTTTGCTTCCTTTGCTTGTTCATTTTGCCACTTAATTACTTGACATTTGAGCTTTTTGCCATAGTAAAACTGTGCTTCCAGAAAGCAAAGCTCTATCCCAAATCGCTAGTGTTTTCTCAACTGCCAGACCTATTAGTTGGCTGTCCTCTCTGAAGCCTCCACATGCTCTGGCACACTGGTCATGCACCCCAGGTCCTCCACCCTAGACAGTGATCCAGATCCAAGTAGTTTAAAGCAAGAGTAATTACCCTTCAGACTGGTTGCTTGGTCCCCCTACAATCTGCAGGCAAGGAGCTATGGCATAGTCATGAAGTGGTGGATGCATGGCCATGGCACCTCAGGCACTTCTCCCTCCAGGGTCAGAGGTGGGACCACACTCCCAGACTCCCTGTTCCCAAAGTTCACTGACCTCTCACTTTGTCTTTGTCATTTGTGGGTTGATAATTCTGGAAACCACTGCAGCTGCTGGTGTTCCACTCTCCCAATGTCCCTCTAGCCATGGCTGGTCATGGCCACCCTGAGGCTAAAACCTCAGGCTCACATGGGGCTTGGATCAGCTCCCAGAGTGCTGCAATGGCCTCTCCCTGTTGGCCAGCCAGGTTTTCTTCAGCAGGAGGTTAGTTACTCTCTGTCACTTTGTGGGTTCTGTAGTTCCAAAGTTTGTTTAGAATAATTTTCTACATGTATTGGAGGAGGTGGAAGTGGGAGCCACATGGAAGTCCCATGTCTCCTACTCCATCTTAACTCCATACCCTGTTGCAAAAATTCTTTCCCAATTTTCCACTTCCCTCTTAATCTTGGTTACATTGGCTTTGTTTGTACATAAGCTTTTCAATTTCATGTAATCAAAATTATCCGTTTTCCATTTTATAGTGCTCTCTAATCCTTATTTGGTCATAAAGTCTTCCCCTCTCCATAAATCTGACAGGTAAACTATTCCTTGCTTTCCCAGATTGCTTACAGTATCAGCATTTATAGCTACATCATGCACCCATATAAATATGGAATGCTTCATGAATTTGTATGACATCTTTGTGCAGGAGCCATACTAATCTTCTCTGTACAGATCTAATTTTGGTATATATGCTGCCAAAGTGAGTATGAGACACAAATCTTTATGAATGATATAAAAACAATTAGTTATTAGGATGTTACAATACTGCAAATAGATGTTAGAGATTAAAGAGAGTGAAAATAACAGCATCAATTAGACTTAGAATCATTGACTTAGGAGAGACCTGAAAGGTCATTAATAAAATTGGACCTCAATGAACCTATATCAATTTCAACAATGACAATATGAGGGTGAAATAGAGAGATGAAAAGACCTTACATTTTGGGTTTCTGAGTATTTATCTGGCATCGATCAGTAATTTCAAGGCTGTATATAGTGCACAGTGAAGAACCAAAAGGTCATTCTAAATTAACTCAGCTTATTTCACAACTCCTCTTACAGTTCTTCTGAATGCATTTTTGAAAATATCCATTTTTTTCTTGTATTTGTTACATTTATGGCTGGCAAAAGTAGAGTCCAAAGTTCCACTGGGGAAGGAGGGACAGAGATGCAGCATGGGGAAGAGAGGCTTAGAAATTGATATCAAGGCTAAAAAAGTAATGGGATCTAGAGGAGATAGTGCTGTCCAGAAACAGTGCTATACTGAAGTCAGGTCATCTGGTTTAGGAGAACTGATTTTTAAATTTTCAGTATAAACATTTATACCTTTACACTTTAGAAGTAAAAAAATATAAATGAATATTTGACTTTTTTGTTAATTCTCTGGACTTTTAACTCTTTTTCATAATTGTTAACAATGCTGATAAAACTTGCAAGTGTGCTTTTTTCAAGACTTAGTTGTTAAATGTCCCAGGGGAAAAAGAGTGCTTGTGATGACTCACAGAAAGCACAGGAAAGTAGAGTAAAAATACATTCTACCACTTTGGAAGAACTGAAAATTTATAGATCCCTCCCTTCCCCCATAACTTGCTTTGAAAACAGCTACATTAAAACAAACAAAAAAAAAACCAACAACAAAAACTAAAACTTGGTACAGTGTCCCTTTACCCTAGGAGAGTCCAACTTAAAAAAAAGGAAGAAAGTCAAGAAATAGACTGGAAAAGATAAGCAAAAAACAAAAAAAAAGACATTTTCCATAGAAAGTTATTATGGTGACAGGGAAAATCAAAACACACATTTAGAAGACAACAAAGTCAAAATTGATACATCCAAAAAAAATGTGGATTGGTCTCAGGCCCCAAAATAATTTATTGAAGATTTCAGAAATTATTTTGAAAATCAAAGAATAGAAATGAAGAAAAAGTTAAGAAAAGAGATGAGTAATGAAAAAAATTATGCGGAATAAATGTCCATAGATTGGTAAATGAGGAAAAAATACTTAAGAAAACAATACTTTAAAGGAAACAGAATAGATAAAATGCTAAAAGAGACAAAAAAATTGATTGAAGAAAACTCTTCAAAAGCATAATTGGCCAAATCATAAAAGAGGAACAGAAATTCACAGAAAAAAAAAACTCTTTAAAAAGTAGAATTGGCAGTGGACAGAGGCAATATGGCAAAGAAAATGCAGAGAATTGTCTGAGCTCACCACAAACCCAATTTAATCAACTTTAAATAATGCCTCAAAATGAATTCTGGCATTTTAGAATGGATAGGATAAAACACTTTTCTAGCCCAAGACAATTTAGAATGTAAGCAGAAAAGACCTGTTACACCAGGGTGAGATTAGAGAGCAATTAAGCATAGGCTGCACACCAGTCAACCCAATGGGTCTTTGGGGTGACTGAAAAGTGGTTTCAATGGCCATCTCTTGACCTCTAAGCCCACAAATGATATGGAGGTCAAGAGAACTGATCGGGAGATGACAGGGTCCTTTGGCTGTCATCAAGGGTAAGGCATATGCACTGCCCATATTGGATCTGGGTCTCAGTCCTGGGTTTCAGTCACATAGTGAGGAGGGACACCGTACACCAGACTTTCCTGCTACATGGGAGAAGGGACTCTGGTCAGAGTTCTGTGGGAAAAAAGGAGTAATTGTGGTCACTCTCAAACCAGAGCACAGATCAAGGTAATAATAAACACCCTTCTCCCTAGATCATACCAACTTAGAAGAAGAAAAAAAACATTTATAATTCCCCAAAATTATCTCTGAAAACAGCTGCACAAAAACCTGAAATTTGGGATTGTATCATCCTCATTACTAAAGAAGAGTTCCAATTTAGCATAGAATTAAAAAAAACAAGAAATAATTAGAAAAATTAGCAAAGAAGAGAAAATGGTTCTGATTATTGAAAGTTATTATGGTGACAAGGATTATAAAAACAAAAACTCAGAAGACAAAAAGTCCAACGTACTACACCAAAAGCCTCAAAGAAAAATACGAATTGGTCTCAGGCCATGAATGAATTAAAAAAGGATTTGAAAAATCACATAAGTGGGGTAGTGAAAAATTAGAAAGAGAAATGAGAATGATACAAGACAATCATTTAAAAAAAGAGTCAACAGCTTTGCAAAGAAATCTCAAAGTAATACTGAAAAAAAAATGACACCTTAAAAATGGAATAAGCCAAATAGTAAAAGATATACAAAAATTCACTGAAGAGAAGAACTTAAAAAAATAGAATTGGTCAAATTGGAAAAGAGATATAAAAATTATCTAAAGAAAACTTTAAAAACTAGACTTGGGCATGTGGAAAAGGAAGTACAAAAGTTCACTGAAGAACACACTATCTTAAAAATTAGAATTGTGAAAGTGGAAGCTAATAACTTTCTGAGATGTCAAAAAACAACCAAGTGAAATAAAAAAGGAAAAATAGAAGAAAAATTGAAGTATCTCATTGGGAAAAAAAAAAACTTACCTGGGAAATAAATCCCAGAGAAATAATTTTAAAATTATCAGACTACCTGAAAGTTATGATAAAAAAAGGAGATTAGACATCGCCTTTTGTTGAGGGCCACCTTCAGTTAGGCAGGTAGAAGGAACCAGCTTCTTGCATCTCCTCCTAGGCCAACTGGATGCTGGCTCATCACTCTCCCAGACGTGCAGGGAACAAAGCACCCTGAATTCTTACTCACCCTGGTAGTAGTGAAATGCAAAGGGAACTAAGTATAAGGGAAATGTACAACCGATCCTGTGTGATAAAGGAACTAGTTTACTCTGTAAAAGGTATATAAACTCTGATCCTCAGATGAATAAATTAACTTTACTGCTGTGAAGCTTCTGCCTGGCCCACGTCTTCATTCCATGTTTTCCATTTCATTGTGGCCACCCTTGAACTGGCCTCAACCTTTCAAGAAATTGCCAAGAAAACAGCCCTGATATTCTAAACAAAAGGGCAAAATGGGAATTTAAATAATCCACCCATCACTTCCTGAATGAGATCCCAAAATGAAAATTCCTAACAATATTATAGCCCAATTCCATATCTCCCAGGTCAAGGAGAAAATAGTGCAAACAGCGAAAAAGAAACAGTTCAAATGTCCTGGAAATATAGTCAAGATAACCCAAGATTTAGTAGTTTCTACTTTCAAAGATCAAAAAGCTTTCAATATAATATTCTAGATGGCAAAAAAAGCTAGCATTATACCCAAGAATCACTTATGAAGCAAAACTGAGTGTAACTCTTCAGGGGAAAAATAAATATTCAATGAAATGGAGGACTTTCAAGCATTACTGACAAAAAAACCAAAGCTGGAGAGAAAATTTGACTTTCAAATATAAGAATCAAGAGAAACATAAAAAGGTAAATAGGAAAGAGAAATCACAAGGGGTTCAACAAGTTTAAACTACATTTATACATGGAAAAAAAGGCACTTGTAACTCCTAAAAAGTTTCTCATCATTAGGGCAGTTAGAAAGAGTATAACTATACAGAGGGCATGGTTATGAGTTGAATATAATGGCAGGGGTATCTAAAAAAGATAGAATTAAAGGGTATGAGAGAGGAAAACAATGGGAGAGGGGAAAAGTGATATGGGGTAAATTTTCAGACATAAAAGATGTGTGAAAGAGATTTTACAGTGGAGAGGAGGAAGGTGGGGGAAGTGGATGTGGTGTGTGAACTTTATTCTCATTGGAATTGGCTTAAAGAGGAAATAACATATATATGCAGTTGTGTATAGAAATCTATGTAATCATACAGGAAAGAAGGAGGGGAATGAAGGGAAAGAAAGGGAGGAATGATTGATATAAAGGACAGTGGATTGGGGGAGACCATAGTTAGAAGCAAATCACTTTTAAGGATGGACAGGCTTGAAGGATAGAAAGTAGGATAAATAGGGGAAAATAGGATGGAGGGAAAAAATAGTAATCATAATTGAAAAGAAATTACTTTTTTCTCTTAAAGGCCTTGTTTCTCAAATATATAGATAAGTGAGTCAAATTTATAGACATAAGAGCCATTCTTCAATAGATAAATGGGCAAATGATAAGAACAGACAGTTTTCAGATAGAGTAATGAAAGGTATTTATAGTCATATAAAAATTACTGTAATTCACTACTGATTAGAGTAATAAAAATTAAAACAACTCTGAGCTACCACCCACACCTTTCAGATTGTGTCATATGACAGAAAAGGAAAATTATAAATATTTGAGGTGATGTGGGAAAATTGAAACACCAATGTGTTTTTGTTGGAGTTGTGAATGAATCAAGCCATTCTGGATAATAATGTGAAACTGTCCAAAGGGCTATAAAAACCTTTGACCAAAAAATATCACTAATATCTTTTTTTATCACCAAGTGCAGAGAGAAAGTAAAAGAACCTATATTCAAAAAGATTAATAGCAGGTATTTTTGTCATGGCAAACAGAAATTGCAAATTGAGGGGATGCCCATCAATTGGGCAATGGGTGTACAAGTTGTGGTATATGATTGTGATGGAATACTATTTATTGTGCTATAAGAAATGGTGAGCAGCTTTATGCCAGTAAAGAATTGGAAATAAAGAGGATGCCCATCAATTGGGGAATGGCTGAATAAGCTGTAGAGTATGAATGTAATGGAATGATATTGTTCAATTAGAAATGATGAAAAGGGGCCGGCTAGGTGGTGCAGTGCGTAAGAGAACTGGCCCCAGAATCGGGAGGACTGGGGATTGGTTACAACCTCAGATATTTAACACCCACACAAAAAAACTTGTCGTGTAACCTTGGGCAAGTTACTTAATCCCAATTGCTTTAAAAAATGATGAACAGGCAGACATCAAAAATACCTGGTAAGAGTTGCATGAACTGATGCTGAGTAAAGTGAAAAGTGAGTAGAACCAGGAAAACATTGGACTCAATAACAGAAACATTGTGCAGTAACCAACTTTGATAGACTTAGTTCTTCTCAGCAATGCAGTGAACTAAGACAATCCCAAAAGACTCATGAAGGAAAATGCAATCTATATTCAGAGTGAGGAAAAAAAAACAACAACAAAAAAAACCTGTTGAGTCTGAATGCAGACTGAACATACCATTCTCTCTCTCTCTCTCTCTCTCTCTCTCTCTCTCTCTCTCTCTCTCTCTCTCTCTCTCTCTCTCTCTCTGTCTCTCTCTCTGTCTGTCTCTCTCTCTCTTTTGCTTTTCTCATGGTTTTTCCTTTTGGTGACTCTTCCCTATAACATAAATAAAGTGTAAATATGTTTAATATGATTGAACATGTATAGCCTATATCAGATTACATACCATCTTAGAGAGTGGGGAGAGAAAAGAGGGAGAAGAAAATTTAATACTCAAAATCTTATAAAAGTGAATGTTGAAAACTAAAACTAACAAACTAAATACTTTTTAAAAATACATGATAAGCAGGATGCTGTCAGAAAATCCTGGAAAGACTTACGAACACTGATGCAAAGTGAAATGTTTAGAACCAGGAGAAATGTTTACCTAGTAACAGCAATACTGTATGATGATCAACTGTGAACTTAGCTATTCTCAGCTATACAATGAACCGAGACAATTTTGGAGAACTTATGATGAAAAATGCTACTGACCTCCAGACAAAGAACTGATGGATCTGAATGTAAATTGAAGTATATATATATATTTAATTTTCATGACATGGACTAATATGGAAATAAAGTAACACAAAAAAACCAAGTACGTAAATAGTTCTAGCAAAATTTCTCAAACATTTCCTTATCAGTACAGAATGTCTTTAGTTCCTTTCATCAGCAAGCTTATTGAATGGTTTCTAATCCTTACAACGTGTTGGTCAATCAAATAAGAAGAAAATGAACATTATCTATTCTATAATTCCAGATTCAATTTGTTTTCCATTGTACTAATGTAATAGTAATGGAATTTAAAGATCCCCCTGTATTGGCTAGGTTTTTGGATTGATTGCGTTAAAACCCAGAGCTTGTAAATCCGACTTGTGGGATGGACTTTTTGATGTGAAAAGAGAGTGCTGAACTGGGAGGAGCTGGTGATGTAAAATTTAGAGAGACACAAGAAAAGAGAGAGGCAGAAGAACTTTTTGGAAGCAGCATCTTGGAGGCAGAGAGAGGTGGAGAGGATTGCTGAGGGTCAGTTTGAATTGCCTAGGACTTTTGAGAGCTGCCACCCAGAGCTGCCAAGGACTGAGGAGACATGACTGTTATGCTGGTACTTTGTCTGCCTGTTTTGATGTTGTTTTGCCAGATTTTTTCACTGATGAAAGACAGTCCTGTTGTTGCAGAGGTTCTGGAACCTTGCTGTTGGTTCAGAGCTTCTGAGACTGTTCTGCAGACAGAGAGTTAATTCTGTCCACTGGTGAGGGCCAATGCTATTGTTGCAGAGGTCCTGGAACCTTGCTGTTGGTTCAGAAGCCCTGAAGAAGGATTTTCTTGTTGTATGTTTACAGAAATCCTGGAAGAGGGTTTTGCTAATGTTTTCAGGGGTCCTAGGACTGTTCTGCAGACAGAGAATGAATTAATGAAGACATTGGCAATGTATCTTGTGGCCTTGCTAAGCTTTGTCTCCCCAGGAACAAAGATTGCTGAGAACTTGCCTTGGGTCAAGATGAAAAAAAGACCTCTCTTTGGGTATTAAATGCTATGCTTAAGCTTGTTGTAACTCTGGGGTAGATGGCCTATTCAGTTGTAATCCAAAGGTAGGAAACTTTTGACTTTTTTATGCTCTGTGATTGAACAAATGAATGTACTTTACTTATGATTGGAAACTAATCTCCATTTGAGAAGAGGGGCTTTGTGATTGACCAAATGAATGTACAGCCTAGGGGTGGTGTAGTACTTAGAAGAGGGTCTTTGGTATTGACTAAATGAATTATAATGTCCAGGGATGGAGTAGTACTTGGAGATTATTGAATTATAGTTGGTGAATGCTCTATTTTGAATGATGCTATATTTTGATTTTCTCTGTTAATTTTTCACTGAATAAAATGGAGAGCACCTATGCTGGTATTTTGAACCTTGGGAAGTTGCCTTTGCTTGGCATTACAACTAATTATCCCTTATTTATATTGTAGTAATTATCCCTTTTGCCTGCTATGCAATGCTTTTTCCCTTTTTAATTTGATTTGTTACTTTTTAATATGGAAATTGTTTCCATTGCCTAATTTCAGATATATCAACAACCCACCAATGCTTAGTGCTGTCTTTGAGGATCTGTTAATGTCTTCTTTTTCTTTTGTTGCACATAGACTTTGTATTATGTAAAGTCATATGACCATGAATATCACTTCTGAGTTTCTTTACATATTAGTCCTTTTCCTCCCATGCAACTATCATCCTGATGAAACATTCCAGATTCTTCTCTGGAACCCTGTATTCCTGCATGGTGAGAAGTAATTATATCTAGGTAAACCCATACCTATTAGTCAGTTTCCTGCCATCCTGTGGACCCTCTTCTTTACAGTTCTTCCTTATGCAATAGTAATAATATCAATTATGTAAAGGATATGTCAATTACTTACCAGAATTTGCAGATTTAAATGACTTCCCTTACCACAGTTCCCCTATATTCATTATCTTCCCCTATTTGAACTTAAGGTCTTTGAAGGTAGGGACTTTTTAAACTTTTGCATTTCTATCTCCATCACTAAATATGGTACCCAGAATATAATAGATGTTTTTTTTTTATTATTATTCATTTTTTTAAATTTATTTGTTGATTCATTCATTCACAGGTAAGTCTCTTAATGAAAGTGTACCCACTTATACTTTTGACACTATCCCTATTATTCTCTATAGAATTTAAATTAGAAGTTTACTTAGGTAGTTTTGGTTCCCTTCCCTCTCCATTTTCAGTTTAAAGTCCTTGATGACAACTGCAAGTCTCCAGACAAACACATTCTTCTCTGTTCTTGTTAGATTAACAACACCCCTGGAGAAAGCCCTTTAGCTAATACCCAGAAATCCAAATCCTGTTTTCCCACATCATCATCTTAGCTGGCCACCAAACAAAATTCCCTCACTCTCAACCCATTGTTTTTCTTCAATGTTGATTTATTAATCATTTCTCAAAAACAGAATCCTCTAATGCTGGGTGTTGTATATGATAAATTGAACTGTCTTTGCTCCTTTGACCTTAAGTGAAGAATACTAAATGGAAACTTATTTTTTTGGAAAGGAAATCTTTTTGGGGAAGTTCTTCTGAATTGATTTTGAAAAACAAAACAAAACCTTCCAGTTCTCAACACTTACCCTCCCACAGAAATGTCCGAAGTACTTTTTCAAATGTTATTCTTAATTGTTTTAATATACTTCAAAACAGATATGTTCTCATTGATGTGGTACTCTTTCAGTCACTGAAGATTGCAATTCTTCTCAGCCTTCTACTGCATGATATTTGTCTATGGCTTCCCATATGGAATTTTCTTATATGCTGAAATCTTTCCTTTATTGTTTTTCTAGCAACCTTTTTCTTGTGCTTTATGTTATAGCAAGTTGTTTTTTTTTCCTTTTGGGTCACCTATAGTTTAGATCATTAGGAGATAGTGGCTTTCTCTCACTTGCAGAGTTAAAGATGAATTTTGTGTTAAGAAAGAGATGGGACTTAAAGTACTTTTTGCCAAATGCATGTTAGGTCATGCTGTTCATCCTTTTCAATTTTAATACCAGTTCATTGCCTGTCATGAGTGTCTTTCCAAGATTTCTATATGGAAGGAAAAAAGTCAATATTCTACCAATACAAATAAATGTATATTACTGATAATTTTTTTCCTATATAAAATTTTATGCCAATCACCTTTGAGTGGGTACCAGTCTTATTGCTGAGGTTGTATTGCATTCTTGGACTTTTAAAAATTTAAACAATATATGAAAATGTGCACATGGAGGACTACATTATGTATTAGGAAGGACTTCATTATTTTCATACATCCATATCTATTATCTATTTGGATTCCATACAGGGCATCTTTGGTGACAATTCTAGACACCTTTGGAATGCATTTTTATTGTTCAATTATTTACTCACACTTAACTTTTGTGACTCCATGGACCATACTATTCATCAGGTTTTCATAGCAAAGATAATGGAGTGGTTTACCATTTCCTTCTTTAGTGGATTATGGCAAACAGAAGTTAAGTGACTTGCAGGGTCACACAGATAATAAATATCTGAGAACAGGTTTGAACTCAGTGTCTTCCTCACTTTAATATCTACTAAAATTCCAAGTATCTGAATTACTGTTATGTCAAAAAGAGAGTGGACTTGTTCTATTTTTTCCCCCACAGGGAAGGACAAGAATCTATTGAAGGTTTTTACAAAGAGGTACATTTAGGTTTAATATAAGGGAAAACTCCCTAATGATTATACCTCTCCTAAAGTAGGATGAAATATCTCTGGAGCTATAGAACTGTTTTTCTTCCTGACTGTTTTCAAGCAAAGACTGGATTACCACCAATTGGATATTTTTGATTTGGGCCCTTTTTCAGGTTTGGGCTAGATTAAAGTCCTTCTAACTCTAAAATTCTCTGATTCTGTGATCTTTTGAAAAAAGAAAAGGTTGTTTGATAATTTCCCTGTTGCACTTTCTCATCTACTCAGGACACAATGTTGTGATATCTACAGAGACCTGTCCTTCTGCATAGCTCTCCTTGTTCTGAGTTTTTCTTTCTATTCTTCTCCCACCAACATCATGCTACAGAAGTGAATCTATACTTAAGATGATAATGAGGAATTGTTGTATCATTTTAACATATTATATTGTCTTTTGATTAAAGAATATTATGCAGGCCTCTGAGTTCATGTTGCAGAAAAACCATGGTATTGGAATACCATCCATTAACACAGATTAACCATCTGAATATAATTGAGGGAACTTAATTACTGTTATATCTCATAGTGTTCTGGGATATTAAATGACAATCTAGTCAAACTGTTAGACTGTGTCAGAGATAGAACATTTATCTAGATCTTCCTTATTCTGTGACCAGCACTATGTCCACTGCATCATACTGACTCTCTAATAAGATATGCACTTTGCTCTTATGACTTAGTATTTTTTTCCTCTATGCATACAATTATAAAGAAGTCTTAAATTTTTGGAGATAACTATTGAACTTGCCACAATTTAAATGTCATAAGATGTCTCATTATCTTAATTAAAAATAGAAAAAAAATAAACCTGTGTTTACTGTTGAACAAAGACATCCCTAAAATCTAGTAAGGAAATAATACAAATAATTCTAATGCAACTTATACTATAACTATGAACATAAGAGTGGTCAAAGAAAAAGTATGAAATTGAAGGGGAATTTAAAATTTTTTTTCTAAGATTAGGGAAAAAGAAACTGAGCTGGGCAAAAAACAAAGAAAATATTTTCAAGAGGTATAAATTTGGAAACATCTATCATGAGGGAAGCCTGTAACTTTCATATCACATGGATAGGAGACAGATCTTGGTCAAATGAGGCAGTCATGATTTCAAAAGATAACCTGAAGAGTTTGATTACATAAAATTGAAACAACCTCCACAAACACAATTCAGCTATAATGAAAATCAAAATAATTGAGTTGGTGGGAGTCTTTGCACCAAATATTTCTGACAAAGATCTGATGTTCAAAAAATATATGGAATTGACCAATATATTAGGGAGTCATCCCTCAGAAATTAAATGTACAATGATGAGAACAGATAATTTTTCAAAGAAATGGAAGATATCTACAGCTTTGAGGGGGAAAAACTTGCAAATTGCTAATAATAAGAGAAATGCAAATCAAAACAATTTCAGTGTTCTACTTTACATTTATTAGACCAGCAATGTACAAAAGAATCTAAATTTTGGTTAAGTTGTGGGATTATAGATATACTAACATGTTTTGGGTGGAATTGTGAATTGGTATGATTCCTCTGGAAAGCAAATTCAAAACATATGCCAAAATTCTATAGACTGTGTATACCCTTTAAGGCAGTAATAGAATTCCTTGGTATACATATACCTTTAAGAGGATGAAGACAGAGAAGAAGATAGTATTTATGTACAAATATTTATAGTAGGACATTTTGGTATAGCAAAGAAATGGAAATTCAAGCTTTTTTCATCAGTTGGAGAATGGGTGAAAAAATATGATACATAAATGTAATTAAATATTATTATGCCATAAGACCATAAAAAGGATTCAAAGAAACATAGGAAGAATTATGAATTAATGCAGAGTGAAATGAAAGGAATCAGTGTGGGGTGGGGGCATAAATTACACAGTGACTATGATAATGTAAAATAAAACAAACTGAGAGACTTAAGAACTAAGGTCAGCATCAATGACAATAAGACTGATGACATATGATTCTCACTTCTTAGAAGAAGTAATGGATATGGGCAGAATAAATATACATATTGAGGTATGGACTATATTTATTTGTTAAAAGAGAGGGCTTCAAATTGGGGGGTAGAGTTAAGATGGCAGAGTAAAAGCAGGGACTTGCTTGAACTCTCCCCCAAACCTTTCCAAAAACCTACAAAAATGATTCTAAATGAATTCTAGAGCTGCAGAACCCACAATATCATGGAGTGAAACAAATTTCCAGCCCATGACAACCTAGAAGGTCAATAGGAATGGTCTATTGCCCTGGAATGTGAAAGGAGTGAAGTTCAATGTGGGCTGTACCAGCACAGATGGGGCCATAGTTGGCCTCAGAGGACTGAATCAATAGAAGCTGTCATGCTTTCCAGACTTCTCAACACACACATGGCAGAGACAAGTTGTAAAGTCTGTGTCATAGCCCTGGGTGTCAGTCCTCATGTGAGGAGAAGTGCTAGTGTTGCAAAACTTTTGACCGCAATAGAGAAGGAATCTTCCTCACTGTTCCAAAGCAGAAAAGAGTGCTTGTGGTCACTCACAGATCAGAACACAGGCCAGAAAAGAAGTACAAACTTCTCCTTTAATCATACCATCTTGAAAGAACTGAAAATTCATGGATGCAAAGAAGTATCTCTCAAAATAGCTGCAAAAACCCTTGAAGCTTGGGACAGTACACCCTTCACACTGGAAGCAGAGTCCTACCTTAACAAGGAGTTAAAAAGTCAAGTATCTGGTGGGGTAAATGAGCAAACAGCATAAAAACATTCAGCCTATTGAGTCTTACTGACAAAGAAGATCAAAACATACAACAAAAAGAAGAGAACAAAGTCAAAGCTCCTACATTCAAAGCCTCCAAGAAAAATATGAATTGGTCTCAGGCCATACTCCATTGTTGTCCTTCATTTTCAAAGAGAAACAAAATGACATCACTATAGTAAAGTTAAGTTTCAATGTTTCCAACTGTGGCTTATGAGAAGAATAAAAGCTCAGAGTTCTCTAATACAGGTTAGGCACATATAGTCTCCATGAACATTTGGGGTAGATTCTCCAAATTTTTACACCCTATGTTTCCTTTAAGCTGTTTCAGTTTTGCTTTGCTAGTAGATGATAGTATCTTTTCTGATTTGGACATGCCATGTTGAGCAGTCCTGTGCCAGTATGTCCCATGTCACACAATCTTACAAAATTCTTGAGAGAGATCTTGAGAGTGTCCTTGTATTGCAATAACATGGCCAGCCCATCACAGTTATGCTCTATTAAGCAGAGTTTGAATACTTGACAGTTTAGCTCAATTAAGGACCTCAGTGTCTGGTACCTTATCCTGCCAGGTGATCTTCAGAATCTTCATAAGACAATTCAAATGAAAGCAATTCAGTTTCCTGGCATGGTGCTGGTAGACTACAACAATGAGGTCAGCACAAAGGCTCTGTAGACCTTCAATTTGGTAGTCAGTCTAAACAAGACTGTGTGCTTGCCCCCATGCTTTTTAGCATGGTGTTTCAAGCCATGTTGTCAAATACTTTCTTTTTGTCAAATGATTTCAAGGAGGATGAGCACAGTATCAGGTCAGCTACTTCACTGATGGAAATTCTTCAGTTTGAAAAGGCTACAAGCCAAGGCCAAAGTGGAGGGAGTGTTGGTGCATGATTGCATCAGGCCACAGAAGACCTCAAAAAGCATTTTAAAAATCAAATAAGAGAAATAGAGGAAAAATCTTGAACTGGAATGAGAGTGATAAAGAAAATCATAAAAATGAAGTCAAAAGCTTGCTAAAGGAGACCTAAAAATTACTGAAGAAAATAACACCTTAAAACATAGACTAACCCAATCAAAATAGGTCCAAAGAAATAATGAAGAGAGGAATGCCTTAAAAAAATATATTGGACAAATGAAAAAGGAGTTCCAAAAGCTCAATCAAGAAAATAATTCCTTAAAAATTAGAATGAAGCAAATGGAAGCTAATTATGAGAAATGAAGAAATTGTAAAAAGAAAACCAAACAAATGAAAAAATAGAAGACAATGTAAAATATTGCAATGGGAAAACGACCGACTTGGAAAATAGATCCAGGAGAGATAATTTAAAAATATTGAACTACCTGAAAGTCAGGATCAAAAAAAGAGCCTGGACATCATCTTTCAAGAAGTTATCAGGGAAAACTGCCCTGATATTCTAGAACCAGAGGACAAAATAGAAGTGGAAAGAATCCACAGATCATATTCTTAAAATTATCCCAAAAGGAAAACCCCTAGAAATATTGTAACCAATTGTCAGAGTTCCCAGGTCAAAGAGAAAATATTGAAAGTAGACAGAAAGAAACAATTCAAGCATTGTGGGAAAATGATCAGGTTAACACAAGATTTAGAAGTCTTCAAATAAAAAAAATAAAAGAAAGTTTCTATTTTCATCTAGGGAGTTATTATAGGAAAATTAATAATACTCAATATGGGAAAAATGAAATGGGGCATTAATGAAACATAAAAATACACAAAAGTGCAGAAATAGGTTTTGAAGGGGGAAATAAATAAGCAGTGCAGTTTTATTACTATGATTTTAAGTTTAACCTACATTAAAAGAAAATGGTATTTAATAGAAGTGAATTGTTTCACATAGAATCCTGTTATTTTAATTTTCATATAGTAATCTTCACATTTCCTGATTTTTAAAAAGTTTCCATAAGACTTCCTGGTGGTCTTGAGACCACCCTGACAGTATCTCATTAAGGGGAGCTATAAAGAACATATTCATGGAAAAATAATCAATAATGTTTGTGAAGGCTGTTATAGCTGTGTCCCCTAAATAATATTTTATCTACCACAAGTTCATTTTTTCTATGATATGACTTTGTTTGAATCACCTTGGTTTTTCTCCCTGATAATAAATACCCCAAATAATATTTTGCCCTTACCCCTGATATGCACGTCTGTAGGTCCAAGGAACTGATGATTCTTTTCTGGAAAATCTTTAGGAAGAAAGGAAAATCAACAACTAATAGAAAACAAATATGTGATTTTAGTGGACAGGAAATAACTCATTACTGATATGGGAATCATTCTTTGTTTAGTTTTGTATTATCAGACCTCCAATTAATTAATAATAATAACTAAGAAATAATGCAAAGCAAAATGATAAAAAATAAAATAAAAATATGGCAGGTATTAAGACCCTTAACATAATATATTTGAAAATTTTGATATTAAATTTTTGAAATTATTGGAGGGAAATAAACCAGAAGTGCAGAAAAATTGTATATGCAAATTTAACAGAAGCACACCAAAATCTATAAGAAAACCAAAAAAGAAGCCTACAAACTACCTTGCTAATAAACATAATTTTCTTGTCACACAGAGGAATATTGATGCTAGCATCAACATTAGTTTAGAATATAAACTCATTTTTACAAATTTATGGGGAGAATGGTGAAAAGTAAGTGCAGTATCACCTTATAAATAACACGAAGCAGAGAATGGATGAAAAAAAGAAAACCTAAATTATACAAAGTCACTCCTAGGGTCATTCTGAGATGGAATTGGAAGGAATACAAATAAACAAAATTTGTTAGGTATCTGAGAAGAATTTTACAGTAAATTATTTCATCTTAAAGCATCCTGGAACCACCACAGTTGGAATCTGCCACAATATTCCTAAATGTGATTCATTAGAAATGAAAATGTCGCTGGGTGAGTGGAGAGGGATAGGAATATAATTTTGAAAAAAACAAAGCATATACCAAGGACAAACAAGTTGGACTCAACAATATTTTGACAGAATAAATAGATTAATTCTAGAGATATCTTTTAAAATGGAAAAATAATGAATGTGTGTGGGGATGAAATAGTCATTCATTATTTATTAATGGAAAAGAAACCACTAGCAGAATATTAATAAATGACCAATATATATGACTAATTTTTGATAGTATAAGTTTCCTGCAATTAATTATATTTTTTGAGACTCATAGTTTCCTAAAAGTTAGGAAGGATATAAAATTCTACTGTGCTTATTGTTGTTATATTTAAAGTAATGTTTGATGCAAAACATCATCTTAAATGTTCCTTTTTTACAAGATATCTGTCATACATATGTCAAAATCTTATGAGTTTCCTTGAAACAACTGAGACGAGCTTATTTCATATTCCCTTGAACAGTAATATCAAATGAGACAAAAACAGAAAAATATGTGCTCACCAAATATATCATCCACATTCATGGAGAGTGTCCTAAACAAAAGTCCAAAATAAAGATGAGATGGTGAGTTTGCAAGTGAAATTGTGACAATGGCATCAATACTAATAGCACTTCAGATTTAATTAAACAAGATCCATAGTCACATGGAATGTCGCCATAAATACCCTGCACAGAAAACAGTATCAATAATAGCAAACAAAACAGCTAGATGATTAGGGTTTACTCATCTGAGTATGGCATGCAATTGGATTGGATGCATAACTCCTGGCATTCATCCCTCAGTGAATGTATCTTGAAAAGACAACTACAAATGGACAATGATCCAGGAGCAGAATTCAACAAGATAATGTACTAAATTAATTTTCAGATAATACCCTGTATTCTTAATGATTACAAGCTTTGTCTTGAAACAAAGGTTCATCTATTTTTTTAATACCAGTATTCTTTTGGTGACATTATCTGTTTGTGAATTATATATAATTAGAGTCTCTGAAGATTTAAGTGAAGGATCACTCATATTGGCCAATGGAAAGGTTGCTTATGTGTAGGAGGAAATATTTCACAAAAATGGAACAACACGGTTGGTGTAAAATGGGGAATTTCATAAGAGAGGTATATGACTATAAAAAAAAAAGGTTAGTCATGTGACAGGAGTGAGAGGTAATTCATGAAAAATTCTTATTTTGCCTCAATAATCTTTAAAAACTAAGAGAACAAAAATTCAATCTGAATATTTCCCCCCCCTTGGCAATAATTGGCTCTTGTGGCCAATTTATGGGACAACATTGCCAAGGAGAAAAATTGAACCATCTACTGTTGTGTTTAGTGATCAGATCTATTTGGAACACATTTTATTAATTATGTCAAGCAGATGTTCTGGGAAGCATTGTCTGATATAGAAATCCCCCTCCCTGCCAAGTGTGCTATTTTGGCAGAAGAATTTTAGGGCTTAAATATCCCTGTGGAGATCTTTGAAAAAGGTACTAACATTGACCTTGGATTACAAGGTTTGTATTACAATTGCAAATCAAGAGTAAAGTATTTATCTTTGTTGAAAGGAAAAAAAATTGAAGATGCCTATTTGAAATTTGATCATAAGAGTCCTTAACAAATTGCTTCAAGGACTCTGTGATGTGATAAAGGTGATATACATTACAAAGATCTAAATAGGAGTAAATTATGAGCAGAGGCATAGTTGTATCTGATCATGTAGTAAAAAAATGTGAGTATATTTTTGATATTTCATAATGCAGGTTAGCATCTGCTTGTGATTTATTTAACCATGACACCTTTTAATTTTATTTTACCTATAAGATTGAGACATTATTACTTTGTTTTGAAAATATGTACAAGAGTATATGAATAGACTAGTATGAATGTGCTACAAGCAGAGTTATTGGAGAGGCTATCCATACCTATGATAACACAGACACATTAGAATATTAGCATTTATTCTTTCAAGGAATCATCAGAACCAGAGGAGAGAAATATGATGGAGAACATCCGGGTACAGAGCAATGGGAGGAGGAATATAAGTGGTATTGTTATCAGAATAAACAATAGAACCACTGAAGGGGGGAAAAACAAAGCAAAAATATGAGAATCTCAGGTAAAGAATCTCAGTCCTGTCATAAAAGTATTGTATCCAAGTCATAGAGGACTTAAACTACATGGGCATCTGTTAAGGTTCTGTAGCTCTTAAAAAGAGTGTAGCTAATAACTTCATTAATTGGCCTAATTATAATTTAATATTTCAAAAGGTGAAGGGACCAATGAGAGGAATGTGCATTTTACTTCTAAGTCTTAATAACAAGAAGGAATAATTTGCTAGAATGAAAGTGATAGGATCTTTATAAAGAGAGCTGTCAGCTCCTCTACCTTAGAATTTATTAAAGGGGAGAAAAAATAGTGATAGTCTGTGTTACATACAAGATGATGTAAAAATTTCAGGGAAAGCATAGGCGGGGTCCTGTGAATGAAGCTCACTTTTTTTTGGAAGTAATAGGAGGAATGAAGACCAATGATCTTCAGAGGAAGAAAGTCATTACAAAAGGAACAATGAATTTATGTACAGGATACCTAAGATGTTAAAGGGAGCATAAAGCTTCCTTTGATGTGTACAAATCAACTGTGTTATTTTCTACATTTAACTTAGAGGAAATAGTTTTACTCCTGCATTTCCTTATCTTCCAAATGAGAAGTCTGAACTAGGTAATATCTGAGAACTCTTTAACCTTTGAAACTCATGTTTTTAAACAATTTCCTTGAATTGAAAAATGTAATTACTGATCCACTTTCAGGGAGCTCTAAAAATAATGGAAAATGGGCATGGTGCCACAGGATTAATGAGGGGAAGCTGTTATTCATAAAAAAAGAATTGAGTCTTGCATTCTATAGGCTAATGTGTTTCAATTACTT
Source organism: Petaurus breviceps papuanus (assembly GCF_028583685.1). Taxonomy (NCBI): domain Eukaryota; kingdom Metazoa; phylum Chordata; class Mammalia; order Diprotodontia; family Petauridae; genus Petaurus; species Petaurus breviceps. The sequence goes on from NW_027185712.1 coordinate 4,045,455, forward strand.
TAGAGTGGGGGGATTCTAGAAGATATAATTAATAGGAATTTTAATAAAAGAAAACAGAAAAGAAAAAAGAAGCAGTTATCACAAAGAACTAGCATGACTTCATTAAGACAGGTCACCTAGACTAATTTGTAATCACACAGTATTAATACTCAGATGGATCAGTGTGATGATCAATACACTTGACCAAAGTTTTTAGAAATTCATTGGAGAAGTTGTTTTTTTGTTAGAAAAATGGGGGGAAATGTGGCATATTTGGCTGTATAACTAAAAGGATTCAGAAATAAATGAAGATCTAGATTCAAAAGAAGTAAGAAATGTGTTGATGTCAATTTGGCAATGTAGTGCCTCAGAAACATGTACTTGATTCTGTGCTACTTAAACTGTTGAATATGACTTGGGAAAATGTATAAATGTCATGCCTATTACATTTTCAAATGATAGAAAGTCAAGAGAGCATTGAATGATAGTTTCATGATCCAAAAAGCTTTTGGCAAGGTTTGGTCACATCAAAGCAGGTTAAATTTAATAAAGTATGAAGCCTTATGCTTGCATTCAAAAAAATAAATTTCACAAGTACAAAGTGGAGAAAGTGTGGTTAGGCAGGAATCCATCTGAAAAGTATCTTGGAGTCTTTCTTAACTAAACTCTCAATATGAGTCAAGAGAGTGAGTTTTTTTTAATTGTGTAATATAATAGTAAAAAAAACAACAACAAAGTTAGATTGAATTTGAAAATATAGGTCAAATGACAAGGATTATGGAGATGATTATCCTATTGTATTCCAACATAGGTAACATCGGAAATGTGCCTTTCAATTGGGGTAACCCATTGCAGTAAGAATGTTCCTTATTAACAGAACATACAAGTCAGGGTTCTCAGGATAGTTAAAAATTTTAGATCATTTCATATAAAATCTCAGTGATTTTGACATTCAGGATGTTCCAAACCAAATCTTTGATTTTTGACCTTTCAGATATTAATATTCAGAACCTAATGAGACTCTTCCATCTTTCTCTCTAAACTTATGCCATCGGATATGAAGTCTTTAAAATTCTACTTACTCAATATCTGTTACATCCATGACCTTTGATTGTCAAGATGATCAATTTGGCATCTAACTAGGGGTTTATACCTTGTTATTTTTCTTGTTTTTTTTAGTTGAATGCAAATTCATTGATCTATTCTTTCTCTATTTTATTGATGTAAACATTTAGGAATATAAATTACTACTAACCTCTTTTGACTACAGTAAATAAATTTCGATATATCATCTCATTATTGTCATTCTCTTTAATGTAATTCTTAACTGTTTCCATGATTTCTCCTTTGATCACTCATTCCTCAGGATACAATTACTTATTCCTAATTAATTTTATCTTTCCACTGAAATTTATTGCATGGAATTTTATTGCATTGTGATCTTAAAATGAAGCATTTAATATTTCAGGTTTTCACTACTTTTGTGAGGTTAGTTTTTTTATATAAGTGCCATGAAAAATGATATATTTCTTCCTATTCCAATTCATTTCCCCCCAGAGGTATATCATACCAAACTTTTCTAAAATTCTATTAATTTCCTTAATTTTTTTCTTGTTTATTTTTTATTAGATTTTTCTAGTTCTGAGATGGGAAAGTTGAGTTCCCTGACTAGTATACATTTTATATTCCCTCCTGTAACTTAGTTGACTTTTAAGAATTAAGGAGCCATTTTTAGACTTCCAGGAGTTATGATGGTGGAATAAATGTTAAATTGCTGTCACTCTCCCATATTAACCTCTGGAAAAAACAAACAAACAAACAAACAAAAAACAGTGCCCCAGGAAAAATCCTGGAAAAGCAGAGACAGCCAGAAAGATGGGGCAGAGCATTATTTTAGTCAGGACAGTTGGAGGATTGGCGAGAAAAGTCTATTTTATTCAGGCAAAAGGGGAACACATTCCAGGAGGCATTTCCACAAGTCAGCAGCAAGCCCAACCTTAGCAAAACAATGGGAGATCCTGGGTCCTAGAGTGGTGGAGCAGGCAAATGCCAATACCAAAACATCCCACATGCCTTAGCATAGCCAGAGGAACCAGCAGACTACAGCTCATAGAACCAGCATGTGTTAAGCACAGCTCCAGATAGACAGGCATCCTCCAGTAGCCATATGTCCACATGCTTCATGTTTCTAGTTGTATTTTTGAAAATGTAGAGTTTTATTAGTATTATATTGAATAATTAAATTAATTTAGGTAGAATTTTCATTTTTATTAGCTTGGCTTACCCAAAAGCAACTGGTATATTTTTTTTCTAATTATTTAGATATCTATTTGTGTGAAAAGTTTTTCATAATTGTGTTCATATTGTTTCTGGGTTTGTTTTTAGCAAGTAGACTCCCAAATATTTGATATTGTCAATAGCTAATTTAAATGGAATTTATCTTTCTATCTCTTGTTGCTGGGTTTGTTAACATTATATAGAAATGTTGATGACTTATGTGGATTTATTTTATATCCTGCAACTTTACTAAAGTTGTTCATTATTTAAAGTAATTTCTTTAATTGATTCTCTATGATTTTTTATCATGCCATATTCCAAGAAAGATAGCTTTGTTTCTTTGCTGTGTATTATAAATCCTTCAGTTTATTTTTCTTCTCATTGCTAAAATGAACATTTGTGGTACAATATAGTGTAAAAGTGGTTCTTCTTTCATCCCTGTTCTTTTTGGAAATGTTTCTAGCTTATCTCCATTACATATAATTTTACTGATGGTTTTAGATCGATGATATTTATTATTTCATGGAAAACTCCATCTATTCCTATGCTTTTGTAAGGGTTATGGGATTTAAAGATCTCCCATGCCCCATGGATGTGCTGACATAGCAGAGCAAGAGAAAGTGAAAAGCCGAGCTAACGGTCCTGCAGTTGGCAGTTGGTGGGGGGTGCCTTTTTTTTTTTTTTTTTAGAGTTAGGACTCCTGCTGAGGACTGCCAAGGGCCGGAGCTGCCGGGAGCACTCTTCCAGGACGCTGGGTGGTTGCTGTGAGTGGGGAGAGGAGGACCTTTGCCTGAGGTAGCCTGTTCTGTTTTAAAGGCTTGAAAATGTGGGTGCTTTCTACTTTATCTACCTGTGCCAATATCATAACTACTCTGATGGCTTTCACTTTCTGGTTTTGGGACTCAGTCTTTTGGTATCTTAATAAATTTTCTAGTTTATTTCCCCAAATGGCAAACCTGACGTATTTTGTGATGGATAATTATATCAGCATATTTGTAATCTCTATAGGCATTGTGAATATGGCATTGCTGGTACAGCTTTCAAGTGTTAATATGAATGGGTATTGTATTTTGTCAAAAGTTTTTTTTTTCTGTATGTTATCATCTTCCCATGTAGTGATTTAAATAGTTTAGCCTTATCAAATAACATGTTTTATTCTTGTTTATGTTTTTATGCTTTTTTTGAGAATTGTATTTGAAACAAATGTTATTATCATCAGGAATGTTTGGAAAATTGGAACACTAATGAATTGTTGGTGGAGTGGAAATGATTCAACTATTCTGATGAGTAACTTGGAACTATGCCCAAAAGGCTATAAAACTGTATACCCTTTGATCCCACAATACCACTACTAGGTCTGTATTCCAAAGAGAACATAAAAAAAGGGAAGAAAGGTCCCACATCTAAAAAAAATGTTTATTTCTTGCAGCTCTTTTTGTGATGGCAAAGATTTGGAAATTGAGAGGTTGTTCATTAATAGGGGAGTGGCTGAACAAGTTGTGGAATATGAATGCAATGGAATACTACTCTTCCAGTAGAAATTCTGAGTAGGGGGGGTTTCAGAAAAAAAGAAGCTTTGAAAGACTTGCAAGAACTGATGCTGAGTGAAGTGAGCAGAACCAGGAAAACATTGAGCACAGTAACAGCAATACTGTGTGTTGCCCACCTTTGATAACCTAACTTTTCTCAGTAATGTAATGATCCAGGATAATTCCAAGACTCACAACAGGAAATGCTATCCACATCCAGAGAAAGAACTATGGACTCTGAATGCAGATCAAAGCATACTACTTTCTTTTTGTTTCTTTCTTGTCATTTTTCCTCTTTGTTCTGTTTCTTCCTTTACAACAGGACTAATATGGAAATGTGTTTAACTTGATTTCTTATGTATAGCCTAAATCAGATTGTATGTGGCTTTGGAGAGAAGGGAGCAGAGCGAAGGGAAAAATTTGATCTAAAATCTTATTAATTTTGAAAACCAAAAATTTAAAAAATGAATAAAATTTGTTTAAAAAGTGACAGAAAAGAATTTAGATGCCATACCATTTAGTGCATATATGTTTAATATTGATATTACTTCTTTAAATATAGTGTCTTTAAACACAATGCAGTTTCCCTGCATTTCTCTTTTAATTAGATCAACTTTTACTTTTTATTTGTCTGAATTGCAATTGCTACCCTGTTTTATTTTTAACTTCAGCTGAATCATAATTGATCCTGCTTCATCCTTTTTTCTTTATTCTGTGTGTGTGTGTGTGCTGCAGGTGTGTTTCTGGTAAACAACATGTAGGATTCAGTTTTTCAATTTACTCTGCTGTATGCTTCCATTTTATGGGTGGGGTGATCCCATTCCCATTTACAGTTATGAATGCTAGCTATATATTTCCCTCTATCTTGCTTTATTTCTTTCTCACTCCTCTCTCTCCCTTCTTTCCTCCCTCATCCTCCATTTCTATCCTTTTATCCTTTATCTGCTCAAAGAGTTTTGTTTCTTTCAACTACCTATTCTGATCAGAGTAAGGTTAAACTGTTGTCCACCCCACCCACTTTCCTCTCCATAGTAAAAGTTCTGTTGTGTTTCTTTTATATAAGATAATTTCCTCATTCTGCCTCTTCATTCCCACTTCTCCCAGTGCATCTCTTTTTCCCACCTATTATTTTTAAGATTTTTTTGGAATATCATCCCATCATAGTCAACTCACTCCTATTCTTTCTGTCTATGAACATACCTTCTAACTGATCTAATAATGAAAATGTTCTTGTGAGTTTCAAGTTTCATCTTCTCATGTCAGAATGTAAATAGTTTAACCTTAATTAATTCATTATTATTTCTCATTACTGTTTACTTTTTTAATGAATACCTTGAGTCTTTATTTGAAAATCAAATTTCTTTTTCAACTGTGAACTTTTCATAAGGAATGTTTGAAAGTCTTTTATTTAATTAAATATCGATTTTCCCTTAAATGCTTATACTCTGTTTTGCTGGCTATATGATTCTTGATTGTAATGCTAACTCTTTTGTGATCTAGAGTATCATATTCCCATCCCTCAGATCCTTCAATGAAGCAGCTGCTAAATCTTGCAGTATCTTGACTGTGGCTGTTTTTGGTATTTTTTACTTGACTTGAGAGCCCAAGAGTTTGGCCATAATATTCCTAGAAGTTTTCATTTTGGGATCGTTTTCAGGAGTTAATCAGTGGATTCTTTTAATTAGTATATACCTTCTTGTTCTAGGTTATCAGGGAAGTTTTCTTTGATAACTTCTTGAAATATAATATTTAGAGGTTACTTTTTTATCATGGTTTTCAGGTTGTCCAATAACTCTAAAATCATCTCTTTTCTTTCTATTTTCCAATTCAGTTATTTTTCTAATGAAATACTTCACATTTTCTTCTGTTTTGTTCATTCTTTGTTTTTGTTTTCTTACTTCTTGAGGTTTCCTGGAGTCACTACCTTCTGCTTGCACTATTCTAATTTTCAAATAATTATTTTCTTCAGTGAGTATTTGTAATTCATTTTCCATTTGTCCAGTTCTACTTTTAAAGAAGTTATTTTTTTTTCTCTTCAATGAAATTTTTTACCTTTTCTTGCCCCATTTGGTCAACTGTCTCTTTTAAGCTTTGTGCTTCATTTACCATGAGGCTTTTTCTCTCCTCTTCTCTTCTTTTCTCCCTTCCTCTCCTTTCATCTCCTCTCCTCTCAGCTCCTCTCCTCTCTTTTCCACTCCTTTCTTCTTCTCACTCTCTCTGTCTCTCTCTCTGTCCCTGTCTCTCTCTCTGTCTCTCTCTCCCTGTCTCTCTCTCTCTTTTAAGGATATTTTTTCCAGTATTTTTTTTGACTTCTTGTAATGGCAAGGAAAATTTTACTTTGCTGCTTGTTTTAGTGACTCAAGTGCCTTTGAACCTTGCCTTTGATTGTATCAAAGGTCTTTGTTGGAGACAGTATACACTGTGCTGCCATTAATAGATCTAAGGGAATTTGAAGACCTTTCCTGTCCTTAATAGGTCTAATGTCATCACATGGAGTTTACCAAAAGTGTGGAACAGGAAGGGTGAAACAGGAAGGAGCAGAACAGAGAAAAGCTTAAGGAAAGCTGGAATCAAGAAGAACTTAGAAGGAGAATGCTTGTGATTTTGTTGTTCTGTTGATTTGTATTACTTTCTGTGAACTGAGAAAGAGAATGTTTGTGATATGCTAATATCACAATTATCACAATATTCTATAGCATACTGTCTGTTTGTCTGTCAAACAAAAGCTGTCTGTTGTTCTTAGAAGTCCTGAAAGAGGATTTTACTGCTTTTACATAAGTCCTGGGACTTTACTGTTGATTTGTGTTTTATGTCATAAACAGAAGCCTTTTGTGTTAATTTGTGTTACTTTATCAGACAGAAAGTGAATTGAGAGGATAGTGCCAACAATGTGTGTAAATATCATTGTAGTTCTGTTAAGCTTTGTCTTTCTAGAAACAGAAACTGTGAAGGACTTGGAGTGGAGTTTTTCCCATGAGTTGATATATAGAACTGGGTGGGTCTTCCCCTTTAAAACATTCCTTTACCAAGCTGTTGAATATTCTTTTGTGATATTTTTGTGTCACTCTCATTCTTATTCCTAATTTTTCATTTACCTCTTTTATTTAATTTTTAATCCCCTTTAGCTCTTCAAAGTACTGAAACCAATTCACATTTTTCTTTGAGGTTTTGTATGTATTTGCTTTGATTTTATTGTCTTGTCTTGAATTTGTTTAGATCTTCCCTGCTACCATAATAACTTTCTGTAGTCAGGTACATCTTTTGTTGTTTGCAAATATCCCAGACTTTTAACTTTATATTAAAGTAGAGCTCTCCTTTTTGGGTCAAAGGAGCACTGTCTCAACCTTCAGGTATTTCTTGTTGCTGTTTTCAGATCTAGTTCTTGGAATACGTTAGTTTTCAGTTCTTCCAAGGTTTTATAATGTAAGGAGATCTATGGTCACTGATCCCCTTTCCTGTGCTGTGGTCTGTGAATCACCACAAGCACCATTTTCTCTTTTAGAATATTGTTCAGGATCCCTGCTATTGCTATTGCTCTAGAATTGTATATAGGCAATGCAACAACATTCTGCTCCCAGTGCCAGCCAAGGGTCCCCTGTAACTTCCTTTTGACCACTTACTTGTCCAACCCCCTTGTTGTCTGTGACCTCAGAGTTCCTGAAGCTGCTGTCATCATTGCCCCCAAGGCCTGATGTTGGTTTACGGGGCATGGCCTATACTAGTATGGCCTAGTTTGGAATGTGCTCCACTCTCAACCTAGTGAGACATTTTCCCCACCAAAATTCTAAGTTGTCTTGGGCTACAAAAAAATGGCCTGTACTTTCCTTAGTACTGACAGTCCAGTATATATATTTGAGGCATTATTTTTAACATTGTTTAGAGAGGAATTTGAGAAAACTCAGGTGAGTCCCTGCCTTTACTCTGCCACCTTGGCTCTGATCATCAGGAATGACTTTCTAAAGACCAGGATACTTTGATTCCAAGCAAAATGTATTTCCATTATATCTGGGTTGTTCTGCTAAATATTGTCAGTAGAGATTCTATGTATTATTCATTTGACAAATATATAGTGCCTTGTATTGGAATATAACTTTCCATGTATACATGTTATCTTTCCACTTTAACAATTTATCTTGACAAAACTTTATAAAGAATCATTGCTAAAATATAGATTTTTTTTAGAATAACTACTTTTCAGTAACTTAAAAAATGGGGGAAAGAGCATATATATGTATCTATAATACAGGAAAAAGGTAATAAGTTCAAATAGGTGACTCAAAACAGAGCACGAATATACATTTAAAGAGAGATGAGTGGATTTCCAGTGGGTGGGTCAGAGAAGTGTTCATCAAATAGATGGTTGCTGAATTGGACTTTGATGGAAGGGAACAATTTTAATAGAGAATTATTAAGGGGGAGGAGGTACCCTATTCTAAGAATAAAGAATTATATGAGCAAAGGCATCACAATAAATGGGGGAATATGAAAAAAATGGAAAAGAGAAATCAATTTTAGGAAACAGGAAAACAAGATAATAGTATAAAATAAGATTGGAAACACTGAACATTCAAATTATAGAATACTTTAACTGTTAACTTTAGGAGTTGAGATACTATTTGGTAAGCTATGTGGAATTCTTAAATGTTTCTCAGTAGAAAAAGTAGCAATAAGAGTGGGCAGTGGAACTTTAAAAAGATTATTTTGACAGTAATACAAAGGATTCTTTGGACAAGGATTAGACTAGAGGGATAAAGACTAATTAGTATATTATAAGAACAGTCATAGGGAAGAGAGTAGCCCTTGAGCTAAGGTAGTGGCAAGGGGGTAACAAAGAAGGGACCAATAGAAATTAAGTTTCTGTGTGACAAAAACCTAAACATAAACTATTGTTTAACACACCTCATGACCTAAATCAGTGCCAAGGATGTATAGATAAATAAAAAAAAATATTAAGTGCTATCATAAGATAGCACATAAATGATATCTGTATATATATATATATATATATATATATATATATATATATATATATATATATACATAAATAAAAAAACTGATGAGACAGTTCTTGACTTTAAGGGGTGAAACAAAACATTGACTTGAGTGGTCATGAAAAAAAGATATTTTAGATTGGAAATCACTTGGTTAGTGAATATAACAGCAGGACAGTTGAGTGACATGCCTTTTCTAAAAGCAATAGTTGTGTTGTTCTAATTTTAGTTCTAAAAGTTTGAAAAGCAAGAAGAGGAGTAGAAGTGTATATGTAAAGGCTGGCATGAATAAGCATGGTTCGTTTTGGTGCCAGAAAGATCAGGTCAGTATTTCTGTAAAGCACGTAGAGTTTTGTGACTTCTTGACTCCTAACCCAGACATTCTCTCAGAAGAAAATAAACTATGGTCTTCATATCCTGACTCAAAAGGAGTAGGATTATCTCTCCACTACTGCTGCCACATCTCCTTCAACCTTACTGAACCCTAATACAATTATCCCACTAGGATTTTCTCAATCTCACCTATCGTCAAGGAAGACAAAAGGAATTAGACAACAGCTAACAATATGCTGAAGAAAAAAAAATGGGTCAAGAGTAGGGGGTGGGGAGGGAAGTACTGACAGACTGCATCAAGAGTGAGATTGCCCATTGTCCTCATTTCTCACACAACCAAATTTACCCTAGGTGCAGTTTGGGATATTTTGTCTCTGGTCAGTGATTAGAGAAATCTGGTGGCAAGTTTCTACAACCCAGCTTCAAGAATGGGAGTCCAAAGACATATTTGTGTTTAAAGGAGGAGCCAAAATGGCAGCATAGAAGCAGGAAGACTTCCTGTGCTCCTCCAATATCCACCTCGAATACCTATAAAAAATGACTCTAAACAAACTTTAGGGCTACAGAACCCAAGAAGTGACAGAGAGAAACAAACCTCCCACTGAAGACAGCACAGCAGACTGGCAGGAAGGGTCAACCAGAGCATGCTAGGAGACATGCCCAGCCCCATTTGAGTCCATTGTTTTAGCCCCTGGGTAGCCTGACCTGGAGGGACTCTGAGAGAGTAGATCACCAGTAGCTATGGCGGTTTCCAGAATTATCAACCCATAAATGCCAAAGATAAAGTGAGAGGTCAGTGGACTTTGGGAACAGGGCATCTGGGAGTGTGTCTAGCCTCTGCCCCTAAAAAAAAAGCAGCTGACGTACAGCAGACATGCAGCCACCACCAAGTGGCAGCTTCAAAGCTCCAAGCCTGCATATTGTAGGGGGAACAAGCAACCAGTCTGAGGGGTAATCACTCTTTCTTTAACCTGCTTGGATATGGATCACCGTCTTCATTGGAGGGCTTGGGCTGAGTGATCAGTGAGCAAGAGCATGTAGAGACTTCAGAGAGGGCGGCCAACTAATAGCTCTGGCAGGTGAGATAACCCCAGCAATTTGGGACAAAGCTCCCCTCTCTGGCAGAAGATTTCTACTGTGGCAAAAAGCTCAAGACAAGTAATTGAGTGGCAACATGAGCAAGCAAAGGAAGTAAAGCAAGCAAAGAAATCTGACTTTGGACTCATTTTTTGGGACACAATGGATCAAAGCATGGAACAGGAGGAAGACAAAGAAGTCAAAACTCCTGTACCAAAAGCTACTATGAAATATTTAAATTGGTTACAGGCCATAGAAGAGCTTAAGAAGAATTTTGAAAACTAAATAAGATAAGTGGAAGAAAAATTGGGAAGAGAAATGAGAATTATGAAAGAAAATCATGAAGAGAGAGTTAACAATCTGACTGAAGAAAATAACATCTTAAAAAATAGACTAACTCAAATGGCAAAAGAGGCCCAAAAAGGCAAGGAGGAGAAGAATGCCTTAAAAAGCCAAATTTGCCAGATGGAAAAAGAATCTCAAAAGCTCACTGAAGAGAATCATTCCTTCAGAATTAGATTGGAGCAAATAGAAGCTAGTGACTTTATGAGAAACCAAGATAGTATTGAACAGATCCAAAAGAATGAAAAAATGGAAGGCAATGTGAAATATCTCACTGGAAAAACCGCTGACCTGGAAAATAGATCTGGGAGAGATAATTTAAAAATTATTGGACCAACTAAAAGCCATGATCAAAAAAAGAAGCTAGAAATCATCCTTCAAGAAATTCTCAAGGAAAATTGCCCTGATATTTTAGAATCAAAGGTCAAAATAGAAGTTGAAAGAATCCACCAATTACCTCTTGAAAAAGATCCCTAAAAGAAAACTCCTAGGAATATTATATCCAGGTTAAAGAGTTCCCAGATAAAGGAGAAAATATTACAAGCAGCCAAGAAGAAACAATTTGAATATTGTGGGAACAAAATCAGGATAACACAGCATCTGGCAGCTTCAACATTGAGAGATTGAAGGTCTTGGAATATGATATCCTGTAGGTCAAAGGAGCTGGGATTAAAACCAAGAATCATTTACACAGCAAAACTTAGTATCATAATTCAGGGGAACATATGATCATTCAATGAAATAGAGGACTTTCAAGTATTCATGATGAAAAAACCAGAGTTGAATAGAAAATTTGACATTCAGATACAAGAAGCAAGAGAAACATGAGAAGGTAAACATGGAAAGGAAATCATAAGGAACTTATCAAAGTTGAATTATTTATATTCCTACATGGAAAATTGATAATTGTAACTTGTAAAACTTTTCTCAGTATGAGAATAGTTGAAGGGAATATAAATGTATATACAGATATATGTGTGTGTGTTTATATATGTATATATTCATATATATGTTTATATATGTATATATACATACATATGTCAAGAGTATATGGGTGTATGAACAAATATGTGAGTGTGTGTATATATGTGTACAGGTATATATAGACAAAGGGCACAGGAACAGCTGAATAGAAAGGGATGATACTTAAAATGTAAATTTGAGAGGTGAGAGAGGAATATAATGAGAGGAGATGGATAGAGACATAATGGTGTAAATTATCCCATATAGAAGAGGCAAGGGAAAACTGTTACAAGGGTGGTGAAGAACAGGAAGGGAAAAGGGAATGGGTCAACCTCACTCTCATTGAATTTGGCTTAGGGAGGGAATGACAGATACACTAAATAGGGTATCTCGCCCTACAGGAGAGTAGGGGTAAAAGGATGAGTTGGGGGATGATGGAGGGTAGGGCAGGTTGTGGGGGAGGGAAGTTGTAAGTACACACTTTTGAAAAGGAAAAGGGTCAAAGTAGAGAATAGAACAAATGGGGGGCAGGATAGGATGGAGGGAAATAAAATCATCCTTTCACAATTTATCCACTATGGAAATGTTTTGCATAGCTACACATGTACAACCTATATTGAATTGCTTATCTTCCCAGTAAAGGTGGGTGATGAAGGAGGAAGGGAAAGAATATGGAATCCAAAGTTTTAAAATCAAATTTTATATATATATATATAATTATTTTTACATGCAACTGGGAAATAAGATATACAAGTACAGAAGAAAGCACCCCAGCATCCCCCAGGTGGCTGCCCACACTGCTTCTTAGATCTGCTTTTCTAAAGGAAAGCAACTCAAAATGGGTTAACGATCTTGCTTTAATCAATCAAACATATCATTTACATAGTTCAGAAGAAAAAGTTCAGCACCCCAAACTTCAGAGCATACAGACAGAAATATTTCAAGCAGACAGGCTTCCACACTGTCCAACCATTACGTCCATACCAAATCACAGTTACAAGAGAGGGAAGCATCAACATCTGGGTTTTTCAAAGGTGGGGGGGGATCTCAACTGCTGCCCAGAGTCTCATCTCATCAAATAAAACAACACTTCTCAAAGTGAGCCCCAAAGCAAAGCCTCACATCAGGGCTTATATAGCCTTCTCCTGGTTCAGAGAATGTAACAACCTTCTTGACCTACTGCCCAATCACAAAGTATCTCCTGAGAAACAAGCCTCCCGCCGCAGGTTCCAGGTACACTTAAGCCTAGAGGCAGGGAAGATCTTAAAAATGTACATTTCTATAACAACAGGCACTGGGGTGTAGAGATCCATCTTGCCCTACTAGAAAGTTTGAGGGGGGCTGGGGGAGGATATAGGAAAGAGCAGATTTGGGGAGCAGGTATTCAGTAGGATCACTGTTTGGGGTGGTGGGTAGGGAAAGGACAGGGAGAAAATTTGTAACTCAAAATCTTGTGGAAATGCATGATGTAAACTAAAACATAAAATTTAATTAAAAAAACAAAAAAAGGATAAAATGCAGATGTTATACATATTTAGTTAACACAGGTGACAGAGTCATGTGTCATATTAAGTTTATATAAACAAACATTCAGAAAACCTCATTCTAAAATGACAAAATGATCCCATTATATGAAGTTAAATGAGCTGATGATTCTTCATTTAGAGATCTGAATTAGTAATTGGTAATGTTTTAAAGTCCAAAATAATACACTTAAATTCAAGAGACTTTAAAAAGGTAAATTAAATCATAAGTAAATTCTATTAATTGCCAGGAAAGCCAGATATATTGCCTCATAAATAAACTTTTCACAAAGTCTCTTAGAAGACACTTTCAGACATGCATGCCTCCAAATTCTCTCAAGTCAGTTTCTTTTGCCTAACGTAGTCAATACATTAATACCTTAAGGATACAAGATTTTATGTGTGAGTATCTTGACTTAGTAACTTTTTATGTTTTGGGAGGCAGCATGACATAGTGGATATAGTTCTGGATTTAGAGGCAGGAACACGGGGTTTCAACATCAGCTTTCAACTCCAGAACTGTCACCTGGAACCTCATGCTATCCTGTCTAGTGAATGTGTTATACTATATCTAGATTTCTTCAGCCATATTTCCACATTTCACCTGCTTCACTCTCTGGATTATCTGCCTTTCCACATCTGATATCATATTTCATTCAAGACTGACATAGCTACAGATGAAAACCTATATCAGTGTGTCCACTTATCACTTCACTCCCAATCTCTGTGACTTTTGTAACCAAAACACTGTTCTACCACAGTGTTCATGACTCTGTTATATGTGTTATCTCAGTCTATTAGAGTAGAAACTTCTTTAAGGCAGGAACTGTATCAGTTTTAGGTTTGTACACTCCATGCTTAGATAGATAGCTGGGGGGAAAAGTGAAGAGAGTAACTATTATTTACATAATGCCTACTAGTGTCAGACACTGTACTAAGTGCTTTTTGAAAGGAAGGGAGGAAGGAAAGAAGGAAGGAGGGAAGGAAGGAAGGAAAAAAGGAAGGAAGGATGGATGGAAAAAAGAAAGGAAGAGGGAAAGAAAGAAAAAATGATAGATGTATGATAGATATGTAGACAGATAAATATACAGAGAAAGAGGAAAGAGTGTGTTGAGGGTTGGGACTGCAAATAAAAGAAACAAAGAATCTTTAAAGAACTTACAATCTAATAACAGAAGATAACAAATAAAGGGAAGCTGGAAGAAGAATGGGATAATGCTACTAAGAAGTAGGTAAAGGGGGCAGCTAGGTGGCATAGTGAGAAAGAGAACCGGCCCTGGAGTCAGGAGGACCTGGGATTGGTTCTGGCCTCAAATACTTAACATACACACACACACAAACTGGCTGTGTAACCTTGGTCAAGTTACTTAACCCCAGTTGCATTAAAAAAAAAGTAGGTGAAGAAATATGGAGACCAAATTGAACCAAAAGTGGAGTGAACACTAAGAGTGGAGTGAATATGACAGAGGATTCTCGTGAAATGGTGTCAGATCTTGGGTTTCATCAGTCAGAAGATTGAGTGCTGTGGTGAATAGGTTAGCACTTGGCACATAGTAAACACTTAATTGCTCATTCATTAATTCCTGTATTTATTCCTAACTGTGTGATTCTGTGCAAGTCAGCATATACAATGGGATGACCAAAGGTTTTCAAATCATGAGACCTAGGTTTGAATTTGATTTCTGACATTGAATTTGCCTGAATTTCAGTATCTTCATCTAAAAAGTAGGTAGAGGGATTGGACTAAATTTTCTCTGAGAATTTTTCCAACTGTAGCTCTCAATCCTAAGATTTATTTTCTCTCAAAAGATTGTTGGAAGGGTAAGATAAAATAATGTATGTATAATACTTTGCAAATCTTAAAATATGATGTAAATATTATCTATTATTAAATCATCTAATTATGGAATCTATTTGTCAAATGCTATAGCTAGAAAACTCAGCCTTCTATGGTCAAATTGTTGTTGAATCTTTCTGTAATAATGTAGGCTGGACTTTTGGAAGATGTGCATATGGTCCATTGCTGAACTATGCACAACATCTTTTTAGCTTCATAAACTAGCCAAGTGTGATAGTAATGGCAATTAAAGATTCCCCTGTATTGGCTTGGTTTTCAAATTGATTGTGTTAAAGCCCAGAGTTTGTTAATCCCACCTGTGGGATGGGCTTGTTGATGTGAAAAGAAAGTCCTGAACTGGGAGGAGCTTGTGAGGTAGATTTGGAGAGACACTAGAGAGAGGCGGAAGATCTTTTTGGAAGCAGCACCTCGTGGAGAGAGAGAGACTTGAGAGAATTGCTGGTGGCCGCTTTGAATTGCCTTGGACTTTTGAGACCTGCCCCCTGAGCTGCCAAGGACTGAGGAGACATGGCTGTTTTGCTGGTACTTTTTCTGTCTGTTTTGATGTTGTTTTGCCAGATTTGTCCACTGGTGAAAGACAGTCCTTTTGTTGAAGAAGTCCTGGAACCTGGCTGTTCGCTAAGAAGCCCTGAGACTGTCCTGCAGACAGAGAGTGAATACTGTCCACTGGTGAGGGACAGTGCTGTTGTTGCAGGGGTCTGGAGACTGTCCTGCAGACAGAATGAATACTGTCCACTGGTGAAGGACAGTGCTGTTGTTGCAGGGGTCTGGGAGCCTTTCTGTTGGTTCAGAAGCCCTGAAGAAGGATTTTCTTGTTGTATGTTTACAGAAATCCTGGGAGAGGGCTTTGCTAATGTGTTCAGGCATTCTAGGACTGTTCTACAGACAGAGGATAAATTCATGAAGGGACTGGCAATGTATCTTGTGGCTTTGCTAAGCCTTGTCTCCCCAGGAACTAAGATTGCTGAGAACTTGCCTCGTGTCAAGATGAAGAAAAGACCTCCATTTGGGTATTAAGTGCTGTGTTTAAACTTGATGTAACTCTGGGGTAGATTCATTTGTGATCCAGGGGTGGGGAACTTTTGACCTTATATTTGGAAACTAATCTCCATTTGAGAAGAGGGGCTTTGTGGTGGACTTAATTAAGGTATAGCCTAGGGGTGGAGAAGTATTTAGAACAGAGACTTTGTAATTGATTGAATGATTGGAAGGTCCTGGGGTGGGGTAGTACTTGGAGATTATTTAATCACACTTAGTAAATGCTGTATTTTGAATGATGTCATGTTTTGATCTTCTCTGTTCTTGGTTGGTCACTGAATAAAATAGAGAGCACCTATGCTGGTATTTTGAACCTGGGAAGTTGCCTTCTTTTGGCATTACATTACACCAAGTTGTTAATCTAATACCATAAGCTTCTAGAAACCAGACTTAGTTTCCTCAATATTGTGATAATAAATTAAGTTGGACTTCATTTGAGGCATCCCTGAACATGAAACAGAGATAACTCCATCCAGCTATATTTACTCCTTTTCACACACAGGCACATTTTTTACATGGCCTTCACACCGTGACATGAAATTTATGTCCCTTGCCTGCACCCACATCCCTCCCCCAACATTAGCCCCACTCCCCAAAGTTACCAACTTGATAAATGAAGAAATAAAAAAATCCATTTATCCTGAAAAAAAAATCCAGCTGGTGTGTGATCTTGGCCTAGAGTATGTGCTAATTAAACATAGAAACATTTGAGATAAAAAGTTAATTTACTAATTAAATGACAAGTACTCTTCCCAAATTGTTCCTTTGGCTTATTGTGCATTTCAGAATTAATTAACAATACAATCAGGCTACAGTTGTGAGATGCCAATATGGGTGTGATTTGATGATGTCACTTCTGTTTTCTAATATGACTTTCTTTCTTCCTTCCTTTCTTTCTTTCTTTCTTTCTTTCTTTCTTTCTTTCTTTCTTTCTTTCTTTCTTTCTTTCTTTCTTTCTTTCTTTCTTTCTTTCTTTCTTTCTTTCTTTCTCTTTCTTTCTTTCTTTCTTTCTTTCTTTCTTTCTTTCTTTCTTTCTTTCTTTCTTTCTTTCTTCCTTCCTTCCTTCCTTCTTTCCTTCCTTCCTTCCTTCCTTCCTTCCTTCCTTCCTTCCTTCCTTCCTTCCTTCCTTCCTTCCTTCCTTCCTTTCTTTCTTTCTTTTCCTTTCTTTCTTCACTTATTCATTTATTTATTTATTTATTAAATGACAGCTGCACCCTGATGAAAATACTTGGGTCTTTTAATTTGTCTCTGTAAAATTAAAATGAATTTGTAATGCCTTGCTAATTAGCTTTATGTACAACTCTGCAGAACATTTAATGCTGAATTTCCTAGCCCTTGACATAGTGATGAGGCTCAATTAGATTTCTCTAATTGTTTGCTAGAAATGTGCTGCATAAAGTCAGTTGGGTTTTGATGATGTCCATATGTTGAATCATTTTGAGCGGGATGATAATAATGTCTATTCAGCATGTAGCCAGCTAATCTCATAGATCTGGGTTCACCATGGGGAGATGCTTGAGAAGAGGAGGGACCAGAAGTGAAAAATTCTTCCTTTGTCTCCAATTCAATTTGAAGTTATTCATGCCAAAGTTTGGATCAAAGCAAAACTGTGTTTTGATGAGTTCTGACCCTAGGTTCTGGGAGATTAGAGAAACAAACCATTGCCCTCAGAAAGTTATTTTGCCTCTCTGAGCCCCAGTTTCTGTTTTTCAAATAGGGATATTCATCTATTTATACTACCCACAAAATCATTTTAAGGAAATAATTTTGTAAATTAAGTGCTTTTAAAATGGAACCTATTACTATTGTTAACATCATTCCACTAAAGTCATATTCTAAATTCTATTGAAAATATAGGTTGCAACTTTCAGTCCTTGGCTATATATATAATTCTATTGAAGTGTATCAAGGTGGAAAAATGTGATACATGAGTCTATTTGGAGACTGGTTGTCTTGTTGTTGGAGGCTAATCACCAGGTTGTCTATTTGATGATAGATTTTCCAATACTGGCAACTTTTGGAAAGTGTAGATTAAGATAAAATGTTCAGAGATCTAGATCTAGAAGTGTTTAGAAGGCCATCTTAAATATTAGACTCTGATATTGTTAATAGTTGTGGCAAATTATTTTAGGGATATTAAGTGAACTGCTAAAGGTAATGAACTTTAGAGCCGAGAATTAAGCCCGGGTCTTTTGATTCCTAGGGCAATGTTCATTTCATTTTACTGCTCTAACTCTCCAAGGCATAAAAGATTTGTAATCTATTTGGTGGAGGGAGAATGCATAGTGATGGAATTATCAATACTTGGCATATAAACATTTTATTATCCTTGTTCTTCATGAGAAATATCACTACATAGTAGATAAAAAACCAGTCTTCCAGGTAGGAAAACGTCTTGTGTTCATGTCTTTGACATATTCTTCCTGTATGTCCATGGTGAAATCACCCAGTTGCTAAGACCCTGCAAAATTTTTCTATGACTGTAAATCATACAAAATGACCCATACAAACTTATGGAGGAAGTTTTTAAACTGGGAGTTCCTTATACCACAAAAAAAATCACAGGCCTACATCAAAATTTTACTAATTCTGAGTTTGTGTTTGGTACTGCCATTCTTACCATCTTTACCATTAAGTGCTTTCAAAATGGAACCTATTACTATTGTTAACATCATTCCACTAAAGTCATATTCTAAACTCTATTGAAAATATAGGTTGCAACTTTTAGTGCTTGAACATTATATCAGTAAAGAGAAGATTCCATTGAAGCTTATCAAGGTGGAAAAATATGATACAACGGTCTGTTTGGAGGCTGCTTGTCTTGCTGTTGGAGGCTAATCACCAAGTTAAGGTTTTTTCTTAACCTGTGCAGTTGGGCCCTCTTTGTTCTCAATCCCTAAATCTATAAATGTGGAAAATATGACTAGACTTTCCTTTCCCTTTAATCTGAACCTGTTTAACAAGCTTACATTTTGAACATTCTCAAGTATCAATCACATGCACCTTATTTTAAATCTTTTGTTGTCCCTTACCCACAAGAGATTAGGACCACAAGATCATTAACATGATGATTTGAGATGCCTTGAAACTCTAGTTTCATCTTTAAAAACCAGATTCTGACATCAGGGTTGTATTTTTTTTTCTTTTGGATCGTTACATAATCCCTACCTTCCTCTTTGAAACATTAGTAACTTTGACAGTGATCACCTGATTTGGTGATCTCTGCAGTAAACATGATTCTGTCAGATCAGATGTTTTTATACTAAAGAGGAAATATCACCTTCCCATCATCTCTCCTCCTCAATTCAAAATTATTTGCCAAATAACCATCAATTAAATTAATCTCCATTTGATAAGAAAAATTCTGGAGCACAGAAAGGTGAAGATAGTATTCCAAACTTATACTACTAGGTAGTACAAAAACCAGAACTAGAACCAAAGTTTCATACTCCCTGTCTCCCCCTGCAGCTCTTTCTAGGGCTCAATTGATCACTTTTTAATTAAATTGGTCACTTATTTATTAAGTGCCTACTATTTGTGAGAGATA
Organism: Petaurus breviceps papuanus; assembly: GCF_028583685.1. NCBI lineage: Eukaryota > Metazoa > Chordata > Mammalia > Diprotodontia > Petauridae > Petaurus > Petaurus breviceps. Next base: position 4,064,912 of record NW_027185712.1, read on the forward strand.
TTATGGTAAGCAACTGTAGCGCCAAGCACCCCAGCACCCCCACAGTAGCTGCCAATACAGGTTCTTAGATCTGCTTTTCTAAAGGAAAGCAACTCAAAGTAGGTTAACAAGCTGACTTTAATCAATCAAACATATATTATTTACCTAGTTCAGGGGGAAAATGTCAGCACCCTGAACGAACTTCAAAGTATACAGACAGAAGTTACAAGAGAGAGAAACAGATCAAGCAGACAGGCTTCCAAACTGTCCAGGCATTACATACATCCATACGTAATCACAGTTACCAGAGAGGGAAGCATCAATATCTGGGTTTTCAAAGGCGGGGGGCTCTCAACAACAAATCAAACAACACAAAATGAGCCCCAAAACAAAGTCTCACATCAGGGATTATATAGCCTTCTCCTGGCTCCAAGAATATAACAACCCTCTTGACCCATTGCCCAATCACAAAGCAACAAGATGCAGGTTTTCCTGAAAAACAAGCCTCCCACCACAGGCTCCAGGTGTTTTAACCTAGGGGCAGGGAAGATCTTAAAAATTTACATTCCTTTAACATTAGCAAAGAAAGTGAAAAAGAGTGCCCTTCCATCAAGGAGTTTAAAGAGTGTCAGGAGGGGTGGCCAGGTAGCACAGAGAGTAAGAGCACCAGCCCCAGTGTTGGGATGACCTGGGGGATCGAATCCAGGCTCAGACACTTAGCATCCACCCAGAAACACCTGGCCGTGTAACTTTGAGCAAGTTACTTAACCCCAATTGCTTATAAAAAAAAAGAGTGTCAGGAGGGGCAATATGTACATATATATGTGTATGTATATGTGTGTGCGTATGTATGTATATGTAATATATACACATAATATATACATGTATAATGTATATATGAAAAATACAAGCTATGTATCCTGGATACACCACTAATCATGTATAAATCTCTTGGAACTCTTCACCTTTGGGATCAAAACTAGACAGGGCCTTCCTTTCCTTTCAGTTGTGAGATTTTTGCATTATTCTTATTGTCCTAATACTCTCCAAAATGAGGAAGCATCATAGGATTTTAGAGCATTATAGCTTCAAATGACTTCTAAAGCTAATTCATTCCATATCTCTTATTATATAGATTAGGAAAATGAAATTAGGATTAATTAATGGCCAGTGGCCAGTCACAAATATAAAAATACTAACACTGGGGTGGCCAGGTAGCACAGAGAGTAAGAGCACCAGCTCCAGTGTCAGGATGACCTGATGACCTGGAGATTGAATCCCAGGCTCAGACACTTAGCACCCACCCAGAAACACCTGGCCATGTAACTTTGAGCAAGTTACTTAACCCCAATTGCCTAGGGGTGGCCAGGTGGCTCAGTGAGTAAGAGCACTGGCTCCAGTGTAGGGATGACCTGGATCGAATCCTGGGCTCAGATACTCAGCACCACACTCAGAAATAACTGGCCGTGTAACCTTGAGCAAGTTACTTAACCCCGATTGCTTAAAAAAAAAAATACTAATATTTTACTACTGAAAGCTTGTACTTCTATGCCATTTTAATGCTCACAAATTTTTAATTTTTGCATTTTCGCTTGACCCTAATGATAACCCATTATGATGATGAAGTACCATTATTATTCCCATTTTATAGATAAGAAAGCTGAGTTTAGAAGGTTTTAAGTCACTTGAATCACGTCACATAGCTAGTATAAAAGGAGGAATTTAGAGCTCTGTTTTCCTGATTCCAAGGAAGTATGCTAAAGTAAAAAGATTACTGCCTCTTGAGTCAGGCAATCTCTGTTCAAATTCTAATTTTTATACTATCTGCATGATCTTGGTCAAGCAATTTACTCTCCTTGAGTCCCAGTTTCCTCAACCACAATATGAAAAAAGATTGTACTAGAAATTCTCTGAGTTCCCTTCAGATTCTAAACCTGATATCCTATGATTCTATATTCCATAGTTCCTCAAGATAGAAAAACCTGAATTGGAACACAAGTACTGTTATTCTAATGCACAGTATTTAAGATCTGTCATTAAGTTTGTAAAATTAAGGATTTTTATACAGTTAGAGAAACATGAAAGATATATGTAGGGAAGAAGCAATTTATATCTGTCCTCTGAAAGGGCATGTTAGCCTGTGAAACATCATGAGAGAATATGAGAGTTGGACTAAACCTAAAAGAGATAGTTAAATCTATATGTAAAGAGAAATTACCTTTACACCATACCATACAAATAGTCACCCAATGTCCTTTTAAAGACATTCAAATATGGTGAATCCATTACTTCCTGAATCATTCCCTATTTGATCTGCCCTATTTTAAAGGAAGTTTAAAATTATAATTAAGCTTAGATCTGTTTCTAAGAAAATGTTAACCGTTTTTCCTATTTCTCTGGGTTTAAACAGAAAAAAAGGCTAATCTCTTTACTTTCAATACATGAAAGAGGTAGCCACTCACCTATTGTTTTTTCTCTTTTTTGACTAAATGCCCTTCAGTCTCTTACTAGCCTAGTTCCCTTCCTTGAGATATGTTCTACTTTGTCAAAATCTTTTCTAAAATATGGTACCTACAGCTTTACATGATACTTTAGATCTGATCTGATCAAGGAGGAGTACTGTCACCTTCTTCTTTCTGGGTGATTTGCTTGTATTAAAATGGAGCTTGCATTTGACATATGTGCTAGTTTGCTACCTTGAATAAGATATTGAACTCTCAAGATGCAAATAAGACCCAGATATCTTTCATAGTGCAGGATCACAGAATTTCAGAGTTGGAAGTGACTTAACCATAAGTGACAAAGAATCAGCACTGCAATTTTCCGAGCAAATGATCATTCATTTTCTTGAGGATATCTGAGTGGACAGGGATGGTGTTCCAAGGCATTTCAACAAACATTTGGGGTAGAACTTTTTTTTTTTTGCCTTTTGGAGGGCAATTGGGGTTAAGTAACTTGCCCAAGGTTACATGGCTAGGGTTTTGGGTTTTTTTTTTGTGGGTGTTAAGTGTCTGAGGCCTGAACTGAACTCGGGTCCTCCTGACTCAGGGGCTAGAAATTTATTCACTGTGCCACCTAGCTGCCCTTGGGATAGAACTTTTAAGACATTCATTCTCTCAAGTCTAAATCTATCTCTTTGAAACTACTACTCTTTGCTTCTAGCTATACCTTTTAGTATTAAATAAAACCAACCTGTTTCACCTTAAATGTGAAAGATCTTCAAATACTTCAAGCTGGTCATAACCTCCCCTAATACACCAAGATTTTTTCTTCTTTAGACTGAACATTTCACTGTTACTTTAAGTGATTGCCATTTTGTATGCACATCTACCTCTGCATCACCCATTCTATAACTGCAAATTGATTTTTCAGCCCAATTATAGTTATTTGCATTTATTTATTCAATTGAATGTATCCAATAATATCAAATTACACAAATTTAAGTAAATTTCACCTTTTTAGAGTTGTTCTATTGTTCTAGATTGTCAATTTCTTTAGAAACTTCTTGTTAAATTGACAAGTGTCTCGCCTATGATAGTTTTCATCCAAGTCATTGCCAACTAAGTTAAAAAACACAAAGTTCAATCAACAAACATTTATGAAATGTGATTACCATGTGTCAGGCACTGTGGTAAATTCTGAGGATAAAAATAGTGAAAAAAAATAAAGACAGCCCTTACTCTCAAGGAGCTTATATACTGATGTGGAAAAAAAATTGTGTGATAAGATGGAAAGTCATAAAGGTATTAAACTCAGAGCATTGTAGAAAGATTCAAATATAATCTTGATTGTGGCCTGGACAGGAATGAAAACCAAGATTAAGGATAAATCTTTCATAATCATTAATGTGTATTCTGTGGCTACAGCACAGCTAATTCTGAATCCACTTAACTATTGTAATATATAGTTAATGTCTTCATCTTACTGACATAAGATAACATTAGATATGTTGTCAGTTTTCTTACTGAATGAAATTCATATATATATACATGTATACATACATGTATATATATATGCACATGTGTATACACACGCAAATGTGAAATTTATATAGACCTTTTTATGGCATTCCCCTACTATACTTGTATAGCCACTCTAAGAAGGCAATAAGCTATGACATTAGACTCTCCTTATTTACCTGTATCAGAACTAGTAGTATTTTCTTTTTTCTTCAAAATTTTTCAAAGAAAACTGAGATATTTCACCTTTCCATTTTTTTGTTTGTGTACCTTGTTTAAAAAGTCTAAATTAATTGCTTAGTTCCCTATGTATCCAGACTGGTTTCTTCAGACAGATCCTCATTTCTCCACTAATCTTAATTTCTTGCATTTATTACACCAGAATTTTATTCTTGAGATCTTTTATAATCTTGGACTAAATTTGCCCTCTATAATTTTGGACCATAGAATATTATTTTCTCACTCTGAAATATAAATTATCTCTCCCCAGATCTAAGGTGTGTATAAAAGATTGTAAATAGATTTCCATGCCTTAGCTATTACTATTACAATTTCAAATGTGAAATAATAAATTTCCCATCATTTCTTTTTTGAGGGAAATATATCTTCCTAATTGGCTAGAATTAGATCCAGAAGATCAATTACCTGGAACATTTTCTCCAATTATCCCATTTCATCTTGACAACAAAATTGTGAAGACAATAGAGATGGTTGGTGAGAAAGAAATATAGAAACATAAAGATCAAGTAAATATCCAGCATCAAAAATGGGTTTAGTTAGGGCTGAAGGCAAGCTGAGAATACAGGATCTTAACCCTGTACCAGGCATTTTGACACCCTATGCTATAATTTCACTTACATTCAATTTGACAGAAATTTATTGTGTATGTTATTTGCCAGGCACTATACTATGTGCTTGGGATACAAAGACAGATAGGAATCTGTTTCTAACTTCAAGGAGGTTATATTCTATTGGGGGAAAGGTCAATTTTTTTTAACAGATAAGTGAATGCAAAATAAAATCAGGATATTTTTTGAGGGGAATATTAATCACAACAGATCCTTGTAGAAAGTTACTTTTGATCTAATTCATGAAAGAAAGAGGAGGTTTCAAGAAGCAAAAGCAAGGGAGGTGTGTGTTCCATGAAAGCACAAGAAGGGAAATAGAATGCTGTGGAAAGGGAATAGCAAGTGAACTAGTTTGGTTTGAAGATAAAGGGCAGGAGAAAAATCATATGTACTAAGCCTGAGAAGATGTGTTAGAGGCACATTGTGAAGAGCTTTCATTAACAAAGGAATTTGCATTATAATTTAGAGACAATTCATAACTATTGAAGGTTATGAAGTAGAACAAGGACATTTGCAACCTGTGTACTGGAGAAGGAAATGGTAAACCACTCCAGCATCTTTGCCAAAAACAAACAAACAAACAAAAAACAATGGAGTCATGAGGACAGGGTTGAAACAACTCATTAGAAGTCACAACCTATATGTAGTGAAAAAGGGAGAGACCATGTATTAGTAAATCAGGGAAGCTATTGCAGTTGTGAGAAGTGATAAGAGCCTAAAGTAGGCAGTCATAGAATGAGTAGAGAACAAGGATGTTTTTTTTTTTAATAGATGTTAAAGAAGTAGAATTGATACAATTTTTCAACTAATTGGATATAGGGGTGGAGCATGTCGATATGGAGGAAAGAATAGAAAATTACTCTTACCTGTTCAATGTAAGTAACTGAAGGACTGATGGTACCTTTGAAGAAAAACATTGAAAGCAATTATTTTAACCTTCAAGGTTACTTCAGGGAGAGGTTGGTACAAATTAATGCAACACCTGAATCACAGAAGAGTTAAAATTCAGATTGCATAGAATACAGTATCAAGTGAAAATAAAGAATGACCATACTTGAAAATATATAAAAATATGAATTTGTGATTAGAAACACCAACATTTATAAAAGTGACTGATGGATGAATAATTTAATACTGTGTCACAAACATTTATTAAGCACAACTATGCAAATCCCTATTGCACAAGAACCAGAAGATTTGTTGTTCAGTCATTTTTCAGTTGTGTTAGACTCTAGAGAGGTTTGTGATTTCCTTTTCCAGCTCATTTTGCAGATGAGGAAACTGAGACAAACTGGGTTAAGCGACTTGCCCCAAATCATGCAGTTAGTGTTTGAGACCAAGTTTGAACTTAGGTCTTCCTGAGTACAGGCCCAGTGCTCTCTATCCACCGTTGCCACCTAGATGTCCTAAGATACAAAAGTAACAGACCACAATTTCTGTTTTCATTGAGTTTCCATTGAACTTGGGGGAGGGGGCTGAGGTTGGATACAATATGAAAACAGAGAAGTTAACTCAATGCAATTTGAATACTAAAGAAACTCTAAGGGTATGGGGTAGGGAGGAAAGATTGAAGTAGACTTGAAAAAGCAATGAAAAGAAGGTGGTAAATCAGGTGAACCTTAATGGAAGTCAAGGATTATAACAGACATCAAAGGAGGAGAAAGTGAATTTCAAGTATATAAGGTCAGTCAGCCAGTGGGAAATCAGGGAAATTGGAAGTGGTAAAGTAATAACTTGAAGTCTAGTTTTGGATAGAAAGTAGAGTGCATGACAAAAAATCAAATAAAATATAGATGGAAAAAAAGGGCTCAAAATGCCAGACAGAGGAATTTGTATTTCATTCTGGAAGTGATAGTTTTGCAATGTCATTTTGGAATTTTTATTATTGTGACTTCATTGTTTTACCTTCATTTTTAGACATTTGAGTGGGGGGACATTACATGCTCATATCTGTGCCACTGGAAGATTATTGTTGTAGATATATAGAAAATGAATTAGAGAACAGAGATACTTTAAATAGGAAGACCAATAGAGAGGGTTACAATAGTCCAGGCAGAAGGTGATGAGATCTTGAACTACAGTTTTGTCTGTGTTAATGAACCAAAGGGAATTTATATAAGAAATATTGGGGAGGAAGAATTAAAAATATTTTTAACAACTAATTAGATGTGTGAAGAAGGAGAGAGATTAATTTTCAGCTGGGGCGCTTGGAATGATGGTATTAACTTCAAAAGGAATAGAGAAGGTTGGACATGAAATGTAATTAGGGACAAAGATCAATTTCATTTTCAATATGATAGGTTTGATATGCTTAAAGTGAATCCAGGTCGTTGTCAGTAGGAAACGGTTGATGTGAAATTTGTGCTCAATGGAGAAATTAGTCTTAGATCTCTATGGATTAAATTGTAGTACCATAGAGAGTTTTATGCATTAAGTACGTCCCATTCTCATAAATTTAACGGTGGGAACTGTAGGCCAGGTAGGAGGGGAGAATAATACCATTACAAGTTGGATGATTAAATCTTCTAGGGACAGATGAGAAATAATCTCTCCCTTATTATGCTCTCACCTCCTTTGTGTATTAGACCAACCTGAATAAGTAGAAATCTGACAACATTCAGTTTCTAATTCTATTTGTTTTCTTGAGTTCATCATATGTGATAAATGTTATTTTGGCACTAGATTCAAGATTGTGGAGTACAGGAAGCAAACCAACTGAAGTCTTTCAAAATTCCCATAAAACATCTTTAAGATAATGCCTCAAATTAAAATTTTGAGTGGCAGAGACAACAAAAGTTCATGGTGAGAATTTTTTTCAGGAAAGGACAACTTAGGAGGTTGGGAGAAGAAATCTGTGACTTTAGAGTGTGACATCAATCTGTGACATTGCTGTCTGTGACACCAGAATCCATTCACATGTTGGCAGTAGCATCAAGCAGAAGCTTTGGGAGCTCTCAGCGTAGAGATGGTAATTAGTTTGGACAAGTGGTCAGAAAGAGGTACACACAATGCTTTGTTGGAACATTTGATGTTGTTTGGCAACTCTATTGGCCATATGAAGATCTAGGTCACCTATCTGGGTCATGGTTCCCAGAAGGAGAAATGAACTTGTTTCAAGGAAGCAAGAGCCCTGGTCCAACTTTCAGGGCCAAGAGGAATACTAGTACTTGTAGCTGCAGGGTAGTGCATGTGAGGGGTGGGGTTCTTTGGTAAAGACCAGAATGCAATCCAGAAGAGCAGGGCCCACACCTCTCCACACATCACATCACCTTGGAAACACTGAAAAGTTGCAGGCCTCCAGAATTAGCTGAAAAAACAGCAGTACCAAAAAAAAAAAAGAAAGAAAATGAAGAAAATTTTGAATATGTCATTGGGACAGAAAAAGAAAACTGAAAGGCAAAATAAATTGAGGAGATACAATTTAAAAAAAAATCAGACTAGGGACTTTGGGGAGCCAAGATGGTGAAGTAAATAGGGAATCACCTGACCTCTCTCTTATGCACCTTCAAACAAGGGAAGATTAAGAAAGAAACTCAGAAAATGGCTACAATGTCAAGACATCTTCTTTCAAAGCCTCAAATAAAAATGTGAACTGGGATTAAGCCCTGCCAAAAACTCTTGGAAGAGCTCAAAAAGATTTTTAAAAATCAAATAAGTAAAGGAGATGAAAAATAAATGAGAGCGATGCAGTAGAATCATGAACAAAGTCAACAGATTAATAAGGGAAGCACAAATGTGTAGAAAATTATAAAAATAAAAAAATAATGGAGAAAACAGGTACCTAAAAAGTAGAATTTTACAAATGGAAAAGGATGTACAAAAAAAGTCACCAAAGAAAATAACTCCTTAAAAATTAAAATTGGAAAAATGGAAGCTAATGACTCCATGAGACATTAATATTAAACCAAACAAAATCAAAAGGATAAATAAAAGAAAATGTGAAATATTTCATGGTTAAAAACAACTGACCTGGAAAATAAACCCAGGGCAGATAACTTAAGATTTATTGTACCTGAAAGTCATGATAAAAAAAAGACATGGACATCATTGTTCAAAAATTATCAAAGAAAATTACCCCAATATCAGTGGGTAATATAGACATTAAAAGAATAGAACTATGACCTCTGGAATGAGATCTCAAAATGGAAACTATCAGGAACATTAGAGCCAAATTCCATAACTCCCAGGTGTAATAGTAATGGCATTTAAAGATTTCCCTCTATTGGCTTGGTTTTTGGTTTGATTTTGTTAAAACCCAGAGCTTGTTAATCCCACCTGTGGGATGGACTTGTTGAAGTGAAAAGAGTTGTTGCAGGAGTCTGGGAACCTTTATGTTGGTTCAGAATCCCTGAAGAAGGATTTTCTTGTTATATGTTTACAGAAATCCTGGGAGAGGGTTTTGCTAATGTTTTCAGGGGTCCTAGGACTGTTCTGCAGACAGAGGATGAATTAATGAAGAGACTGGCAATGTATCTTGTGGCCTTGCTAAGCTTTGTCTCCCCAGGAACAAAGATTGCTGAGAACTTGCCTAGTGTCAAGATGAAGAGAAGACCTCCATTTGGGTATTAAATGCTGTGCTTAAACTTGTTGGAACTCTGGGGTAGATTCAATTGTGATCCAAGGGTGGGGAACTTTTGACCTTTTTGTGTTCTATGATTGAACAAATGAATGTACTTTACTTATGATTGAAAACTAATCTCCATTTGAGAAGAGGGGCTTTTTGATGTATTAAATGAAGGTACAGCCTAGGGGTGGAGTAGTATTTAGAACAGGGACTTTGTAATTGATTGAATGAATGTAAGGTCCTGGGGTGGGGTAGTACTTGGAGATTATTTAATCACACTTAGTAAATGCTGTATTTTGAATGATGTCATATTTTGATCTTCTCTGTTCTTAATTTGTCACTGAATAAAATGGAGAGCACCTATGCTGGTATTTTGAACCTTGGGAAGTTGCCTTTCCTTACATTACACCAGGTTAAGGATAAAATATTGTAAGCACCAAAAAAAAAAAAATTCAAATATCAGGGAGTCACAATCAGAATTACAAAATATTTAAAAGCATCAACATTAAAGTATCTCAGGGCATGGAATATGATATTCCAGTAGTCAAAGGAGCTAGATATAAAATGGATAATCACCTACCTGGTAAAACCGAGCACAATCCTTTGTCAAAATAAAAATGGTTATTCAATGATGTAGATGACTTTCAATCTTTCCTTATGAAAAAGACAGATGTGAACAAAAAACATTGATTTTCAATTTCAAGACTCAAGCAAAGTATAGAAAGGTAAAACTAAGAGAAAACATAAGATTTTCACTAAGGCTAAACCATTTAAATACCTACATGGGAAGATGATGCTTGTAATTCTTAAGAATTACATCATTATTAGTGAAGTTAGAAAGAGTATAAATAGACAAAGTGTATCAGATGACTTTGAGAGGATTATATTAAAAAAATTAAATGGTGAGGAAGAGTATTACACTAGAAGCAGAAGAATGGGAGAGTAAAATGGGGTAAATTACCTTGCATGAAGAGGGATGAAAGACCTATTACAGTAGAGGGGCACATGTGAGTGTGGGCACTGGGCATCACTTGAAACTTGCTACCATTGAAATTGGTTGAAAGAGGGAATAATGTATACAATCAGTTTAGTATAGTAATTTATCTTTCACTGAAAATAAAAACACTGAGGTAACACATCACATCTATCATGTTGGCTAACATGACAAAACAGAAAAATGATAAATAATGGAGAAGATGTGGGAAAACTGGACTACTAATGCAGTTGCAAACTAATCCAACCATTCTGTAGAAGAATTTTGATCTATGCCAAAGGGCTATAAAAATATGTATAGCCTTTGTCTCAGTAATAACACTTGCAGGAATGTATCCCAAGTAGAACATAAAAATGAGAAAAGCACCCAAATATACAAAAAAAAATTTATACCAACTCTTTTTCTGGTGGAAAATAACTAGAAATTGAGGGGATGCCCATCAATCGGGGAATGACTGAACAAGTTGTGGTATGTGAGTGTAATGAAATAGCATTGTGCTATAAGAAATTATGAGCAGGCAGATTTCAGAAAAACCTGGAAAGACTTATATGAACTGATGCTGAGCAAGTGGAGTAGAACCAGGAGAACATTGTATACAACAGCAGCAACACTGCAATGGTTAGCTTTGATAAACTTATCTCTTCTTAGGAATACAAGGATCTAAGACAACTCCAAAGGACTTATGATGGAAAATGCTATCCAGATCAAGAAAAAGAACTACAGAGTCTGAATGCAGATCAGAACATATTATTTGTTCTCTTTTCTCTTTTACTGTTTCTTTTTTCTCTTGATTTTTCCATTGTTTCTAAATCTTCTTTACAACATGACTAATGTAAAAATTGGTTTAATATGTATATATGTAGAACCTATATCAAATTACATGCTCTTTTGGTGTGGGAGAGGGGAAAGAGCGGGGGAAAATTTGTAAGAAAGGTAATGTGGAAAATTAAAAAGAAATAAAATATTTTTAAACCTATCTTTCCCTGTGGAGAAGAAGGAGGGGAAGAGGTTAAGTAAAATGTGGGAGAGCAGACAGAAGGGGGGACAGAATGGAGGAGGTGGTGGTCATAAGTAAAACACTGGTGAGGTGGGAAAGGATGAAAGGAGAGAGAGAAGGATAAGCAGGAGGAAAAATAGGATGGCAAGAAACACAAAATTAGTAATTATTACTATTAATAGGATGAACTATCCCATAAAATGGCATAAAGCAAAGTGTGAGCAACTCTCCAGAGGCCTGCTACTGGGAATAGTTCTAAGGTTAGTATAGTGAACTCTCTATTCAGCAGTAATTGAAGGTTACGGTGACCAGTCTACCTCAAGCCCTTCATAGTTTCTGTTTCTGGGAAGAGAAAGCTTAACAGATCCACAACTACATTCATTCACATTACTGGCACCGTTATCAATTCACTTTCTGCCTGTGAAATCAGCATACACCCACAAACAAGGTCTGGGAAATCAACACAAATCATCAGTATAGTCCAAGGACATTTGAAAACCCTCCTCCAGGTTTTCTGTAAATAAAAAACAAACAAACATGAAAACCCTCTTTCAGGGCTTCTGAACCAGGAGTAAATCCCAGGGCTTCTGTAGCAATAGCTACTTCCTCTATCAACAGACAAATCTGGTCAAGTAATGCAAACAACAGACAGAAGTCTTCTGTCTGACAAAGTAACACAATTCAACAGACAGAATGTTTCTGTTTGACAAAGTAACAAACATAAATCAACACAGACACAACAGAAAAACAGAGTGCTGGTCACAACAAGTGTTCTCTTTCTGAGTTCTGATCAGTCCCAGTTTGTGCTTCTCCTGTTACATGGTGGTCCACTTTCCTGTACCCCCTTCCTGTTGCATCAGTAAGTTCCTCCCACCTTCAAATCACAAGGGGCTCAAACAAGGTGTTAACACTTAAGTAGCTGAAACAGGGTGCTAAGTACTTCTTTGCTTGCCTTAGAAATGGAAACAGCAGAGTGGATTAAAAGCTAGAATCCTACAATATGTAGTTTACAAGAAATAGAGACACACACATAGTAAAGGTAAGGAGCTGGAGCAGAATATATTATGCTTCAGCTGAAGTTAAAAAAAAGTAGAGTTTACTTTAATGATTTTAGACAAAGCAAAAGCAAAAATAGATCTACTTAATACATGAGGAAAGAAATTACAACTTGCTAAAAGTTACCATAGGTATTGAAGTTATATCAATACTAAAATATGTACCAGGTTTTCTGTAATATTAATTTGCTCATTTTCTAGTTTAAAGTTACATGGTCAATTCATAGATTTGATCTTTCTCTATTTAATTGATGCAAGAATTTAGAGAAAGGGGGCGGCCAGGTGGTGCAGTGAGTAAGAGCGCTGGCCCTGGAGTCGAGACAAGTAGTATAGCATCAAAATTATTTTCTTTTTTTACTGTATAGGTGTTATTTTCTCTTTCTTTTCATTTTTAATTAATTAATATTTATTTTTCAGTATTCACTTTTAGAAGATATTGGGTTTTAAAATTTCCCCCCTCACCAAGATGGTATGCAATCTGCTTTAGTCAATGCATGTATATTAAACATATTTCCACATTAGTCATGCTATGAAAGAGGAATCAGAACAAAAGGGAAAAACTATGAGAAAGAAAAAGAAAATAGTAGGTTTTGAGCTGCAATAAGATTTCATATTTCTTTCTCTAAATGTGGATAGCATTTTCCATCATGAGTCTTTTAGAATTGTCTTACATTATTGCATTGCTAATTAAAGCTAAGTCGTTAAAGTTGCTGATTACACAATATTGCTGTCACTATGTACACTGTTCTCTTGGTTATGCTCATTTCACTCAGCAGCAGTTCATGTGAGTCTTTCTAGGCTTTTCCGAAATCTGCCTGCTCATCATTTCTTATAGCAAAATAGTATTCCATTACAGTCATATATCACAACTTCTTCTGCCATTCCCCAACTGATAGGCATCCCCTCAATATCTAATTCTTTGCCATCACAAAAAGAACTCCTATAAATATTTTTTATACATCTTGCTCCTTTTCCTTTTTATGATACCTTTAGGGCACAGACCTAGCAGTGGTATAGCTGGATCCAAGAGTATAGCATCAAAACTCTTGAAGAAGTTAAGTGACTGTAATGGGAATGCAAATTTGGAAGATCTTCCCTGCCCCTAGGCTAAAGTGCACCTGAAGCCTGGGGTGGGAGGCTTGTTTTTCAGTAGATACTTCTTGATTGGCCAGTGAGTCAATAAGGTTGTTACATTCTCTGAGCCAGGAGAAGGCTATATAAGCCCTGATGTGTAGCTTTGTTTTGGGACTCACTTTGAGAAGTGTTCTGTGATTTGATCTGAATTCTGGGAAGCTGTTGTTGAGAGTGCCCTGGCTTTGAAAAACCCAGATGTTGATTGGGTATGGATGTAATGGCTGGACAGTTTGGAAAGCTGTCTACTTGATCTGTTTCTGTCTTGATAATTCTGCCTGTATACTTTGAAGTTCGGGGTGCTGACCTTTTTGCCCTGAACAAGGTAAACGATATATGGTCTGACTGATTAAAGTAAGCTTGTTAACCCATTTTGAGTTGCTTTCCTTTATCAAAGCAGATCCAAGAACCTGTTTGGTGGCAAACCCTGAGGACGCTTGGGGTGGTTGCTGCTACAGTGACGTACAGGAGGAAATGGACAACAAAACCATAGAAGTGGAGGACATCAAATTTTGCCTCTCAGAACTAGATAAATCTAAACACAAAAGAAAGAGGAATGAAGTAAGGAGGTGAATAGAATTTTAGAAAAGTTAGATATGACAAACCTCTACAGAAAATTGTATGGGTATAGAAAAGTATATTTGTTTTTTCTTAGTGGTACGTGGTACCTACACACACACACACACACACACACACACACACTCACACACACAAACAATCAGTAATATATTAGGGCATAAAAACTTTACAATCAAATACAAAAACACAGAAATATTAAATTCATTCTTTTCAGCTAATAATATAAAACAATTCTGTTCAGTAAAGCACAGCATAAAGTTAGATTAAAATTAATTGGAAACAAAATAATATAATCCCAAAGAATAAGTGGGTCAAAGAAAAAATCACAGAATTCAATTTTATTAAAGAGAATAGCAACAAGACAACACACCAAATATTTTTGGATGCAGCCAAAGCAGTACTTAAAGGAAAATTTCTTTCTCTAAATTATTTTTTTTTAAAGCAATTGGGGTTAAGTAACTTGCTCAAGGTTACACAGCAAGTTATTTTGTGTGGGTGCTAAGTATCTGAGGTCGGAACTGATCCCAAGTGTCTCGACTCCAGGACTCTTACTCACTGCACCACCTGGCCGCCCCCTTTCTCTAAATTCTTGCATCAATAAAGTAGAGAAAGAGCAAATCTATGAATTGACCATGTAACTTTAAACTAGAAAATGAACAAATTAAAAATCCTCAGTTAAGCACTAGAATTCCCAAAGACCAAGGTGAGATGAAAAAAAAAATAGAAAGTAAGAAAACTATTGAGTTAATAATAAGTAAAACTGGGAACTGGTTAGGTTGATAGATATATAGGTAGATAGATAGATAGATAGATAGATAGATAGATAGATAGATAGATAGATAGATAGATAGAGCATTGGTTAATTTGATTTAAAAAAAGAAAAAAAACAAATTTCCAGTATCAGAAGCAAAAAGTATTTTTGCTAATATTTTATTTAAAATTTTTGCATCAATATTCATGAGGGAAATTGGTCTATAATTTTCTTTATCCATTTTATTTCTTCCTTATTTAGGTATCAGTACCATATTTGTGTCATACAAAAAGAATTTGTTAGGACTTGTTCTTCATTAATTTTCCCAAATAGTTTGTGGAGAATTGGGATCAATTGTTCTTTAAATTTTTGATAGAATTTGCTAGTAAATCCATCTGTCCCTGGAGATTTTTTCCTAGGGGTCTTGCTGATGACTTGTTCAATTTATTTTTCTGAGATGGGGTTATTTAAGTAATTTACTTCCTCTTCAGTTAATCTGGACAACTTATATTTTTGTAAATATTCATCCATTTCACTAAAATTGCTAATAAAATATTAGCAAAAAGATTACAGCAACTTATCACAAGAATAATACATTTTGATCTGGTACGATTTATTCCAGGAATTCAAGGGAGGTTTAATATCAGTATAATCAATCATTTCAACATTAAAACTAGAAGAAACCACATGATTATCTCAAGAAAAGGCTTTTGACAAAATACAACATCCATTCCTATTAAAAACACTAGCAATTGTAGGAATAAATGGAGTCTTCCTTAAATTAATAGGTAGCATCTATGTAAAGCTATCAGCAAGTATTATATGTAATGGGGATAAGCTAGAAGAATTTCCAATGAGATCAGGGGTGAAACATGGATGTCCACTATTACCCCACTTATTCAATTTGTTACTAGAAATGTTAGCAGTAGCAATAAGAGAAGTAAAAGAAACTGAAGGAATCAAATTAGGCAAAGAAGAGACTAAGCTATCACTCTCTGCAGAAGATATGATGATATACTAAGAGAATCCTAGAGGATCTAGTAAAAAACTACTTGAAAAAATAAATAAATTTAGCAAAGTTTCAGGATATAAAATAAACCCACATAAGTCCTTGACATTCCTATATATTTCTAACAAAATCCAACAGCAAGAGATAGAAAGACAAGTCCCCTTTAAAGTTAAGGTAGACATTATAAAATATTTGGGAATCTACCTGCCAAAACAAACCCAGGACCTATAAGAACACAACTACAAAACACTTTTCATACAAATAAAATAAAATCTAACTAATCAGAAAAACATCAATTGCTTGTGGCCGGGTCAAGCTAATATAATAAAAATGGGAATTTTACCTAAATCAAATTACATATTTAGTACCATATCCATCAATTTACCCAAAAATTATTTTATAGATTTACAAAAAAATAGTAACAAAATTCATTTGGAAGAACAAAAGGTACAGAATATCAAATGAATTAGTAAAAATAAATGCTAGGGAAGGTGGCCTAGCCATACCATATCTTAATCTGTATTATAAAGTAGCAGCAAACATCAAAACTGCTTGGTCACTGGCTGAGGAATAGAGTAGTGGAGCAATGGAATAGATTGGGTACACAAGACTCAGCAGTCAATGAATATAGTAATTTACTGTTTGATAAACCCAAAGACCCCAGTTTTGGTATAAGAACTCACTACTTGATAAAAAAAACTGCTGGGAAAACTGGAATATAGTATGGCAGAAACTGGGCATAGACCATTATCTAACAAGGTATACCAAAATGAAGTCTAAATGGGTGCATGATCTAGGTATAAAGGCTGATATTGTAAGCAATCTTGGAAAGCAAGTAATAGATTTCCTGTCAGATTTATGGAGAGCGGAAGACTCTATGACCAAATAAGAATTAGAGACCATTAAATTGAAAAGTTTCTGTACAAACAAAGCCAATGTAACCAAGATTAAGAGGGAAGTGGGAAATTGGGAAAGAATTTTTACAAACAATGTCTCTGATAAAGGCTTCATTTCCAAAATATACAATGAACTTTGTTAAGCCTATAAGAATACAAGTCATTCCCCAATTGATAAATGATCAAAGGATATGAACAGGCAGTTCTCAGAGGAAGAAATTAAAGATATCTATAAGCATATGAAAAAATGCTCTAAATCACTATTGATTAGAGAAATGCAAATAAAAACAACTCTGAGGCACCTCATCTCACCAGTTAGATTAGCTAAGATGACAAAACAGGAAAATGACAAATGCTGGAGAGAATGTGGAAAAATTCATTGAGTTGTGAACTGATTCAACCATTCTGGAGAACAATCTGAAACTACGCCCAAAGGGCTATAAATAATTTCATACCCTTTGACCCAGCAATATCGCTTCTAGGTTTGTATCCCATAGAGATCATAGAAGTGGGAGGGAGACCTATATGTACAAAAATATTTACATCAGCTCTTTTAGTGGTGGCAAAGAATTGGAAATTAAGGGGATTCCCATCAATTGGGGAATGGCTAAACAAGTTGTGGTATAAGAATGTAATGGAATACTATTGTGCTATAAGAAATCAGGAGCAGACAGACTTCATATTTACCTGGAGAGGCTTATACAAACTGATGCTGAGTGAGAAGAGCAGAACCAGGAGAAATTTGTATACAATTCCAGACACAACATATATGTGACAACCAGATTGGATATACTTGACTCTTCTCAGCAATGCAGGGTATAAGACAGCTTCAAAAGACTCATGATCGAGAGAGATGTCTACATTCAGAGAAAGAATAAAAAAGGACAGAGTTTGAATGCAGATTGAAGCAAACTACCTGCTCTTTCTTTTTCTTGTTTGGTTTTGTTTCCTCTTTCCCTTTGCTCATTCCATCTGTCACAATCCTTCTTCATAACCTGATTAATGTCTAATGTGAAAGTATTTGCAGATCCTATACTTGATTGCATGCTGCCATGTTGGGGCGGGGGCGAAGGAGAAGGAGGAGGAGAAAATTTGAAACTCAAGGGATTTTGAAAGTGAATCTTGTAAACTAAAAGGTAAACAAACAAATTAATAAAGACAAAAAATGGAAGTTAGGGCAAAAAAAAAAAAAAGAAAAGGAAAGAGTCAATTCACCACCAAATAAAGAGGAAAATAAATCAATCATTATGAAATATTTTGCTCATTTATATGCCAGAAAATGCAACACTGAGTGAAGCAATTGCATATTTATAAGAGTTTGGCCAGATTAATAGGAAAGGTATTAAAATTCTTAAAGAAACCCATTTTAGAAGATTTGAACAAGTTATCAATGAACTCCTTAAGAAAAAAAATCCTGAGGGCAGGTATGAATTCTATGAATTCCTGTTCATATGAATTCTACCAAACATTTAAAGAAAAATCCAATCCAATACTACATAAAAAAATTGGGAAAAAATAGCCAAAGAGCCCTACCAAACTCCTTTCATGACACAAATATGGTATGATATTTAAATCAGGATGACCTAAAGCAAAGAAAGAAAACTATAGATAAATTTCTTTAATGAATATTAATATAAAAATTTTAAGTAAAATTAAAACAAAAAAACTAGGAAGTATATTGTTTCAATATATACTATAACCAGGTGGGATTTATACAAGATATATAGGATTGGTTCGATATTAGGAAAACTATCAACATAATTGACCATGTCAATAACAAAACCAAAAGAAATTATATCATTATTTCAGTAGATGAAGAAAAAGTTTCAATGCACCCATTGCTATTTAAAACACTGGAGAATATAGGAATAAATGGAAGTTTCCTTAAAGTGAAAAGTAGTATTTATATAAAACCACTAGTAAGCATAATGAGTAATGCAGATAAGCTAGAAGTCTTCTCAAAAAGACCAGGGGTGAAGTAAGAATGTCCATTATCACCAGTACTAGTAATTTTAGCTTTAGTAATAAGGGAAGAAAAAGAGATTGAAGGAATTAGAATCAGCAATAGGAAAGAAAGCTATCATTCTTTGCAGATGATATCATGGTATGCTTCGAGAATCTTAGAGAATCAAGTAAAAAAAAAACACAATTTAACATAATTGTAAAGTTTAGTGAAGTTGCAGGATAGGAAATAGAACTACAAAAATAATTAGCCTATCTGTTTATTACCAGTAAAGACCAGAAGTATATATAGAGAAATTCCATTCAAAATAACTTTGGACAATATAAAATACTTGGGCATCCATATGCCAAGACAAAGCCAGGCACTATATGAACACAGTTAGAAAGCACTTTTCACACAAAGACTGATCTAAATAACTGGAAAAATATCAATTACTTATGGTGATTCTGCCTAAATTAATTTGCCTATTCAGTGCCATATCAATAAAACTGCAAAGCTTATTTTATAGAGGTAGAAAAAATAAAAAGATTAATCTGGAAGAATGAAAGGTCAAGAATGTAAAGGGAATTAATGAAAAAAATGCAAAGGAAGGTAGCCTAGCTGTATCAAATCTCAAATAATTATGAAACGGTAATCATCAAAACAATCTATTATTGGCTAAAAAACAGAGTGGAGGATCAGTAGAATAGATTAGGTACACAAGACTCTGTATTAAATGGCAACAATAAGTTAGGGTTTGATCAACCCAAAAGCTCCAGCTTCTGGGATAAGAACTCTTTTTTTCCCCTCTTAAAAAATTTAGTTCACAACATTCAGTTCCACAAGTTTTTGAGTTTTAAAACTTCTACCCCTCCATCTCTTACCCTATCCCCTAGATGGAAGGCATTGTGCTATTGGCTGTACATATACATTCATATTAAACATTTTCACACTAGTCATGTTGTAAATAAGAATTCTAATATATATACACACACACACACACACACACACACACACACACACACACGTGTGTGTGTATGTATATGTAGACACACAAACAATTCAATGGAATGAACCATGAGAAAGAAAAAACAAAACAAAGAGAGAGAAAATAGCATGCTTTAATTTGCATTCAGACCCTGTGATTCTTTCTCTAGATATAGATGGCATTTTCTGTCATGAGCCATTTAGAGTTGTCTCAGAACCTTGAATGACTGAGAAGAGCCAAGTCTATAAGAGTTAGTTATCTCATAATGTGGTTGTAACTGTGTTACAACTGTGGTTGTAAATGTTCTGGTTCAGCTCCCCACACTTAGCATCAGTTCATGTAAGTATTTCCACGTTTTTCTGAAATATGGCTGCTCATCATTTCCTATAGCATAACAGTATTTGATCACATTCATATACCACATCTTATTCAGCAATTCTTTAATTGATGGGCATCCCCAAAGAGCTGCTATAAATATTTTTTTGTACATGTGGGTCCTTTTCCTATTTGTATAATCTCTTTGGGACACTAACCTGGATGTGTTAATGCTGGGTCTAAAGGCAAGAGCATTTTTATAGCCTTTTGGACATAGTTCCAAATTGTTCTCCAAAATGTTTGGATGTTTCCAACTCCATCAACAATGCATTAGTGTTCCAATTTTCCCACATCTTCTCCAGCATTGTTTTGATGTGCATTTCTCTAATCAATAGTGACTTAGAGATTTTTTTTTCATATGACTACAGCTATCTTTGATTTATATCTCTCATAATTGAATATTCATATCCCTTGACCGTTTATCAGCTGGGGAATGGCTTGTATTCTTTTGAATTTGACTCAGTTCTGTATATATTTTAGAAATGAGGCCTTTATCAGAGACTCTGGTTGTAAAAATTCTTTCCCAGTTTTCTGCTTCCCTCCTAATCTTTGTTGCATTGACTTTTTTTGTACAAAAGCTATTCAATTTAATGTAACTACAATTATCCATTTTTCATTCCATAATTTTCTCTGTCTCTTGTTCAGTCATAAATTCTTCTGTTCTACATAAATCTGACTGGAAAACTATTCCTTTGTCTCCCATGTTGCTTATAGAATCAGTCTTTATAACTAAATCATGTACCCATTTTCACTTTATTTTCTTATAGTTTGTAAGATATTGCTGTATGCCAAGTTTCTGACACAATATTTTCCAGTTTTAGGAATAGCAAGTTCTTTTCCCAGAAACTGGATTTTTAGGTTTATAACACAGTAGTTTACTTTAGTAATTGACTACTGTGACCTGTGTACTTAAGTTACTCCACTAATCCACCACTCTGTTGCTTAGTTTGTACCAAGTAGTTTTGATGACTGCTGCTTTAAAAAACAAAACAAAACAAAACAAAACAATTTAAGATCTTGGCTAGCTTCCCTAGCATTTCTTTTCATTGACTCTCTTGATATTCTGGAACTTTTATTCTTGCAGATGAATTTTCTTATTTTTTCTAGCTCTATAAAATAATTTTTGGTTGTTTGATTGGCATGGACTGAATAAGTCAATTAATTTAGGTAGAATTGTCATTTTTATTACATTAGCTCAGCTTACCCATGAGCAACTGATGTGTTTCCAAGTACTTAGATTTGACTTTATTTGTGTGAAAATCGTTTTGCAATTGTATTCATATAGATCCTGGGTTTGTTATGGCATGTAGCCTCTGAAATATTTTATAATGTCTCCATTAACTTTAAATGTAACTTCTCTTTCTATCTCTTGCTATTGGGCTAAGATTAATGTAGGTTTATTTTGTAACCTGAAACTTTACTAAAGTTCTTTATTATTTCAAGTAATTTTTTTCACTGTATTCTCTAGGATTCTCTAAGTATATCATCATAACATATGCCAAAAGAGATAACTTAGTTTATTCTTTTCCTATTCTAATTCTTTCTATTTCTTTATCTTTTTAAGATTTGAAATTGAATATTATATTAACATAGTAGTTGTCTTTGTAACATGTGCACACATACTCGCACACTCTGAATGATATGCCTGGGGAAAAAAAGTCTAAATATGCCCAAGGAGAAAATTAAAATTAAAAAATTACTTTAGGTTTTCATTATTGTAGGCAATTATGTCCACATCACTTACAAAGCTATTGCCAAATCTGTCCAAGGAAGCAGAATTTGGGAGGAGAAAAAAAAAAAACTTTGAGGGAAATTCAACAGTGGCACAGCAGAGCTCTCAATATGAGAATGCTGACATAATGTGGACTTTGCTGTGAAATTTGTCTTTGCAAAATATGGGGAGAAGTTTATCAATGGGCATAAATAAGAGAAGGTGGTGTGAAGTAGGCTTTTGCAGAGTCAATTTTCCTCACAGTATTGTGCAATGTCATCAAGAAAAATGTTTAGTCCTTCTCTGGAACCAGTTTCAGAACTTTTCCAATTGCAATGGTCTTCCCCTCATCTCTTAAGGTAAAACTACCAATCTGAGGGAAATCTTTGAAGGTCTCAAGGTAGATGGTTCCTGCTGTCCTTAAATGGGCAATGCATACTTGATCTTGTTTGACAAAATGCGGTTGTGTCTGTAGAAGCATGACCTTCCTGCGGCTCTGGCTTCCACCCTCCCCAATCCATGTAAAAAGGGGACTCTGAACAAACTTTGGAGCTGCAGAACCCACAAAATGAAACAGAGAAGCTAACCTCCCTCTGAGGACAGCCTGGCAGGCCAGCAGGAATCCAGCACAGCGCTCTGGAAGCCGAGCCCAGCCCCATGGCAAGGCCTGACCAGCCACCAGCCAGAGGGACTCCAGATCAGCAGCAGCTGTGGCTGTTTCCAGATTTATCAACACATAGATGGGAAGGACAAAGTGAGAGGTCAGTGCAGTCTGGACTTTGGTACCCAGTAAGTGGGAGTGGGTGGCTTTTACCCTGGGTCGAAAAGCTGCTGAGATGCACAGACAGCCAGCTCCATGTGGCGGCTTCAGCACCTGGCCTTCAGAGTATAGGGGAACCAAGCACCAGTCTGAGAGGTAATCGCTCTTGCTTTAACTGGCTTGCATCTGGATTGCAGTCTAGGCTGGAGGTCCTGGGGTGTGTGTCAAGCTTGCCAGAGCTTGTGGAGACCTCAGAGAGGGCACCCATCTAATACCTCCAGCAGCTGAGAAAACCCCAGCGTTTGGGACAAAAGCTCCCCTGCCTGGTGGCAGAGTCCTACTATGGCAAAAAGCCCAAAAGTCAAGTAATTGAGTGGCAAAATTATCAGGCAAAGGAAACAAAGCAGACAGAAGATTCCAACATTACACTCCTATTTTGGGGACAAAAAGGAACAAAGCATGAAACAGGAGGAAAACAGTGAAGGCAGAACTCCTGCACCAAAAGCTTCAAAGGAAAATACAAGCTGGTTACAGGCTATAGAGGACCTTAAGAAGTAGATAAGAGAAGTGGAGGAAAAACTGGGAAGAGAAATGAGAACAATGCAAGAAAATTATGAAATGAGAGTCAACAGCCTGACTGAGGAAAATCAAACCTTAAAAAACAGACTGATTCAAATGGCAAAAGAGGCTCAAAAAGGCAATGAGGAGAAGAATGCCTTAAAAAGCCAAATTTGCCAGATGGAAAAAGAATCTCAAAAGCTCAATGAGGAGAATCATTGCTTCAGAATTAGATTGCAGCAAATGGAAGCTAATGACTTTATAAGAAATCAAGATACTGTTAAACAGATACAAACAAATGACAGAATAGAAGGCAATGGGAAAAACCACTGACCTGGAAAACAGATCCAGGAGAGATAATTTAAAAATTATTGGACTACCTGAAAGCCACGACCAAACTAAAAACCTAGAAATCATCCTCCAAGAAGTTCTCAAAAAAAGTGCCCTGATGTTTTAGTACCAGAAGGCAAAATAGAGGTTGAAAGAACCCACCGATCATCTCCTGAAAACGATCCCAAAAAGAAAACTCCTAGGTATATTATAGCCAGGTTCCAGAATTTCCAGATTAAGGAGAGAATATTAAAAGCAGCCAGAAAGAAACAATTTGAATATTGTGGAAACACAATCAGGATAACCCAGGATCTGGCAATTTCTACCCTGAGGGATCGAAAGGCTTATAATATGATATTCCAGAGGTCAAAGGAGCTGGGATTAAAACCAAGAGTCACCTACCCAGAAAAACTGAGTATCATCTTTCAGGAGAAAATATGGTCATTCCGTGGAATCAAGGACTTTCAAGCATTCTTGCTGAAAAAACCATAGTTGAATAGAAATTTTGACATTCAGATACAAGAAGCAAGAGAAGCATGAGAAGGCAAACAGGGAAAAGAAATCACAAGGAACCTATCAAAGTTGAACTATTAACATTCCTACATGGAAAAACAATAATTGTTACTTATGAAACTTTTCTCCGTAGTTGAAGGGATTAGAAATATATGAGGGTATATGGGCATATGAATACATATATGAATGTTTTTATATATGTTTACAGGTATACATAGATAGAGGGCACCGGACCAATTTAACAGGAAGGGATGATACTTAAAAGGTGAAATTAAGAGGTGAGAGGAATATAATGAGAGGAGATGGGGAGAGACAGATGTGATAGTAATGGAATATAAAGTTCCCCCTGTATTGGCTTGGTTTTCAAATTGATTGTGTTAAAACCCAGAGCTTGTTAATCCCACCTGTGGGATGGACTTGTTGATTAAAAAGAAAGTCCTGAACTGGGAGGAGCTGGTGACGTAGATTTGGAGAGACACAAGAGAGAGGCAGAAGAACTTTTTGGAAGCAGCACCTCGTAGAGGCACAGAGAGACTCAGAGAATTGCTGGGAGCCACTTTGAATTGCCCTGGACTTTTGAGACCTGCCCCCTGAGCTGCCAAGGACTGAGGAGACATGGCTGTTTTGCTGGTACTTTGTCTGTTTTGATGTTGTTTTGCCAGATTTGTCCACTGGTGAAAGACAGTCCTGTTGTTGAAGAAGTCCTGGAACCTGGCTTTTGGTTAAGAAGCCCTGAGACTGTCCTGCAGACAGAGAGTGAATACTGTCCACTGGTGAAGGACAGTGCTGTTGTTGCAGGGGTCTGGAGACTGTCCTGCAGACAGAGTGAGTGCTGTCTACCGGTGAAGGACAGTGCTGTTGTTGCAGGGGTCCGGGAGCCTTTCTGTTGGTTCAGGGGCCCTGAGAAGGGATTTTCTTGTTGTATGTTTGCAGAAATCCTGGGAGAGGGTTTTGCTAGTGTTTTCAGGGGTTCTGGGACTGTCCTGCAGACAGAGGATGAATTAATGAAGGGACTGGCAATGTATCTTGTGGCCTTGCTAAGCCTTGCCTCCCCAGGAACTAAGATTGCTGAGAACTTGCTTCCTGTCAAGATGAAGAAAAGACCTCCATTTGGGTATTAAGTGCTGTGCTTAAACTTGATGTAACTCTGGGGTAGATTCAATTGTGATTCAGGGGTGGGGAACTTTTGACCTTTTTGTGCTCTGTGATTGACCAAATGAAGGTACTTTACTTATGTTTGGAAACTAATCTCCATTTGAGAAGAGGGGCTTTGTGGTGGACTAAATGAAGGTATAGCCTAGGAGTGGAGAAGTATTTAGACCAGGGACTTTGTAATTGATTGAATGATTGGAAGGTCCTGGGGTGGGGTAGTACTTGGAGATTATTTAATCACCCTTAGTAAATGCTGTATTTTGAATGATGTCATGTTTTGATCTTCTCTGTTCTTGGTTGGTCACTGAATAAAATGGAGAGCACTTATGCTGGTATTTTGAACCTTGGGAAGTTGCCTTTCCTTGGCATTATATTACAACAGATTGCGGTAAACTATCTCATACAGAAGAGGCAAGGGAAAATGGTTACAATGGAGGGGAAGGATAGGAAGGCAAAAGGGAATGGATCAACCTTATTCCCATTGAATTTGGTTTGAGGAGGGAGTGCAATATACACTAAATAGGGTATCTCACCCTCCAGGAGAGTAGGGGGGGAAGGGGATGAGAGGGGGGATGATGGAAGGGAGGACAGGCTGGGGGGGGAGGGAAGTTGGAAGTACCCACTTTTGAAAAGGGACAGGATCAAAATAGAGAATAGAACAAGTGGGATGTGGGATAGGAAGGAGGGAAATGTAGTCAGTCTTTTACAATATATCTACTATGTTATTCTTTTGCATTAGCCACGCATGTACAACCTATACTGAACTGCTTATCTTCCCAGTAAGGGTGGGTATTAATACCATCTTACATGTAATTGGGAAATAAGATATACAGGCACTGAGGCATAGAGATCCACTGGAAAAGTCAAAAGGGTTATGGGGGAGAATATGGGAGAGAGCAGATCGGAGGAGGGGATATCCTGTGGGACTGCTACTTTGGGTCACTGGGTGGGGGAAAATCGGGAAGAAAATTTGTAACACAAAATTTGGCAGAAAGGAATGATGTAAATCAGAAGTTAATAAAGCATTAAAATAAAAAACCTGGTCGTGTCTTACTTTTTTCTCCTGATTTTTTGTCTACCAAGCAGATTAAGGCTTTTATCTCAACTTCTTCGAGATACAGGTATAGCACTGCATTATAACCCGGGCAGATGATGGATTTGTGCTCAATAGTCACTATCTGGGCATCAAATGTGGGTCCAGAATAACGAAGATTATTAGGATCACAAAGTATGAATCCTGGAAGGATTTCTTCTTCTTCAATTCCCTTCAGTCTTATCTTGAGGTTTTCACCTGGGACTACAGAATCAGTTTCTACATCATCAGAAAGGATTCCAAGAACTTCTACATTGTGCTTGTTTGGCATCATCACAAGCTGCTGTCCTTTACAAATAGAGCCCAATTCCAGCTTTCCCAGGACCACAGTGCCCATATCCTTGTATTTATCCACAATTGGCAGCCTGATTGGTCCATCAACTGATCTATTGAAGTTTGGCAAATTATCCAGATATGGAATAAATGGTAACCCAATATGCCAACGGCAGAAATGTGATTGCTCTTTAAGGTTTGCCCCAGTCAATCCTGAGCAGGGCATGAAGTGTATATCCTTTTTGGGATTGAAGCCAACTTTTTTTAAAAATGGCACCAACTTTTCTTTACATTCTTCATATCTTTCATTGCTCCAATTTACTGTTCGGTCATCCATCTTATTAATAAGCACCATTAAGTGTTTTACACCTGCTGTTTTTGCCAACATGGCATATTGTCTTGTCTGTCCTCCTTTTTCAAATCCAGTTTCAAACTCTCCTTTACGGCAGAGATTATCAGCACAGCCAGATAAGCTTGAGAAGCACCACCAATCATGTTTGGGACAAAACTCTTGTGCCCAGGGAGTCTAGGATGGTGAAGTGCTTCCTTTCTGTCTCAAAGTAGGCTCCGCCCACTACTACAGTTTTACCTTTGTCTCCTTCCTGATTTGTATTTAAGGCCCATAATAAGTACCAAGTTTCTCTGTTTTTTTCTTTAGCTTCTCGTTCATATTTTTCAAATGTTCCTTTGTCAATCATCCCATTCAAATACATTATTTGTGATCCAATAGTTGATTTACCAGCATCTACATGACCAATGAATACTACATTTACATTTTATATTTTAGGTGCACCAGGTGGTGCTACCACAGATTGAGTTTTGGTAATTGTTCTTCCTCCTCCATCATCATTTCTGGGATACTTTCCTCTGAAGGCCCTCCATCTCCCAAAGAGCCACTCCCTGGCTCTGCTTCACTAGGTTCTTCTTTGTGCTCCCATGATTCTTCTAGGCACATTTCTGTCTCTCCATTTTCAACAGGTTCTGAAACTTCCATGCCAACAGCTGAATT
Source organism: Petaurus breviceps papuanus (assembly GCF_028583685.1). Classification (NCBI taxonomy): domain Eukaryota; kingdom Metazoa; phylum Chordata; class Mammalia; order Diprotodontia; family Petauridae; genus Petaurus; species Petaurus breviceps. The sequence continues at coordinate 4,092,378 of NW_027185712.1, forward strand.
TGAACCTTCATACAACACTGAGTGTTCTTCTTGAGAAGGTTCCACAGGTGCCTTGGGGCCAGCAGGGCCTCCTGCTCCTGTGCAGTCTTCCTGGGCTGCGGTGGCGCCGGCTGGGGCGTCGGTGTTGGCCCCGGCGTTGGGCCCGGCAGGAAGGACGGCACGAACTCAGCGGCGTGGACGTTGGGCACGAAGGGCTTGACATTGAAGTTGAGCTGCCTGCTGAAGGCCGCGCTGAGGTTCTGGGCCTCGGCCAAGGCTGCAGTGGTGGCGCCGCCGGGACCCAGGGCTTCTATGTTCGCCTGGTCCCAGCAGTCAGGCGCCGAGTCGCTGCTGCTGCTGCCGCCGCTGCTGCCCGGATCCATGGTAGGGGAGGGCCGTGTGTGTGGAAAGGAGACAGCAGGAAATGGGGGAGGGGGAAAAGGGACTGGGGGCAAGCGGGGCGCGCCGAGTGGGGGAAAGGGGGACGAGGGAAGAGGGAAGAGGCGGAGAGAGACACAAACCCAGGGGGCGCCGCTACAGCTTCACACCCGACTCTACCCTAGTGGTGGCTCACCCTCCCCCCCGACCCCCGCCCTCCTATACCCACCCGCCCATTCTCCCCCTCCCCCACTCCTCGTGTGCACATGTCATCTCTCTCTTTTTTTTTTTTTTTTTGTCTTATTGCTAAGGCTAATCCTTCTAATATCATAGTGAATAGCAGTGGTGATAATGGACATCCTTGTTTCACCCCTGATTTTATTGGAAATGCACCTAGCTTATCTGCATTATATATAATACTTGCTGGAAGTTTTAGGTAGATGCTACTTATTTTAAGGAAGCCTCCGTTTATTTCTATGTTCTCTAGTGCTTTTAATAGGAATGGGTGTTATATTTTATCCAAAGCTTTTTCTGCATATATTGAGATAAGCATATGATTTCTGTTAGTTTTGTTGTTAATATGATCACTTATGCTGCTAATTTTTCTAATGTTGAACCAGCCCTGCGTTCCTGGAATGAATCCTACCTGATCATAGTATATTATTCTCATGATAAGTTACAGCAGTCTTTTTGCTAATATTTTATTTAAAAATTTTGCATCTATATTCATTAGGGAAATTGGTCTGTAATATTCTTTCTCTGTTTTCACACTTCCCTGCTTACGTATCAGTAGCATATTTGAATCATATGAAGAATTTGGTAGGACTCCTTCTTTGCCAGTTTTCCCAAATAGTCTATATAGTATTGGAATTAATAATTCTTTAAATCTTTGATAGAATTTGCTTGTAAATCCATCTGACCCTGGGGATTTTTTCCTAGGCAGTCTGTTGATAACCTATTCAATTCCCTTATCTGAGATGGTGTTATTTTACTTCCTCTTCTGATAATCTGGGCAATTTATATTTTTTGTAAATATTTATCCATTTCATTAAGAATATCAAATTTATGGGCATACAGTTGGGCAGAATGTTTCCTAATTATTGTTTTAACTTCCTCTTCATTGGTGGTGAATTCATGATTTTTTTATCTTTGGTAACAGCACTTTGGTTTTCTTCTCTTTTTTTTTTAATCAAATCAACCAAATGTTGATATATTTTATTGTTTTTTTTTTTTCATAAAACCAGCTTGAGATCTCCCAATCATCTGCTGATGTGGGGCTTGCTCATGGCTTTCTGGGATGCTTCCCATCTTGTATTGGCCCCCTTCAGTCACAGCAAGAGGGGCCTTTCCCATTAATCCCTCTAGCCTCCCAAGCTAAAAGACTGCTGTATCCTGTCTTTCTCCTGGCTCTACTATTCCAAGATTTTAACTGGGGCAATATTATCTTGTTTTTTCAAAGCTATAAGGGAAGATGAAAGCAACTTAATGCTTACTTCACCAACTTGGCTTCTGGATATCTAAATAGATGACTTTCAAATATTCTGTCTATGGGTTCATATCCCCAGGAGCAGCTATTACTACAGCTGCAGGCACCATGCAGTACTCTGCTTCTCTCTCACCTAGTTCCAACAGACCCCTCTCCTGGACAGAAAGGACTGGGAATAACCATTACTGTAAATGATTCAGTCCCCTGTTGTATGCTCATACTTTTCTGTGGTCAGGTCTATGCTGGTGCAGGCTGCTTGTTAGACTGCACTTCTCTCCCAGTCTGGTGCAACAGACACTTCCTGTTGACCTTCCAGGTTGCCTTGCGTTGGAAATCTGCCATGTTCTCCCTCTCTCTTTGTGGATTTTACTGTTATAGAATTTGTTCAGTTGAACTTTTTAGAAGTATTTGAAGGCATTTGGAGTGAGAACTCAGATAAGTCTGTGCTTTCAATCCACCATCTTGGCTCAGCCCCAGGAAGAACTCTTTTTTTTAATTATGGGGAAAAGTAGAAAACAATATTGCAGAAACTAGGTATAGACCAATATATTCTACCATATACCAAGATAAGTTAAAAATGAGTGCATGATTTAGACAGAAAGGGTGATACCATAATCAAATTAGGTAAGCAAGGAATAGTTTAATCTGTCACATCTATGGAAAATGGAATAATCTTTTACTAAACAAGAATTAGGGAGCATTATGAAATATAAAATACATAACTTTGATTATATTAAATTAAAAAAGTTTTACACCAACAGAACCAATATAATTAAGATTAGAAAGAAAACACAAAGCTGGGAAATACATTTTACAGCAAATGTTTCTGTAAAGGCCTAATTTCTCAAATATATAGGGAACTGAATCAAATTTATGAGTATAGCCTATTCCTCAGTTGATAAGTGGTAGAAACACATGAATAGGCAGTTTTCAGATGAAGAAATCAAAGCTATCTATAGTCATTTTAAAAATGCTCCAACTCACTATTTATTAGAGAAATAGAAACTAAAACAGTTCAGAGGTACCACCTCTGACCTATCTTGGCTAATATGACAAAAAAGGAAAATGATAAATATTGAAGAGAATGTGAGAAAATTGCAACACTGATACACTATTGGTGATGTTGTGAACTAATCTAAACATTATGGATAGTTATTTTGAATCATGTCCAATGGGCTATCACACTATGCATACCCTTTGATCCAGAAATACCACTAACAATTCTGTATCCTAGAGGTCACAAATATAATGGCAAGCAAAGGAATACTTTATACCTTGTTTCAGTTATTTAGCACCTTGTTTCATTTCAAGTGTCTTTGAGCCTTGCCCATGATTATGCTAAGTCTTTGTTAAGAAACAGACTCTGTGAAGTGCACAGTGGGAAGGACTTCCCAAAGACTGGAATAGGAAGGACATAAGAGTTGGGTAGAACAGTGAGGAGCTAATGACAGATAAAAAGATTGAGCACAGCTGGGAATGAGCAGAACTGGGAGGAAGCATGGCTGTGGTGGCCAGCATTTTTTCTGTCTGTGTTGATGTTACTTTGTCAGATCTGTCTGCTGATAGAGGGCAGTGCTGTTGTTACAGAAGCCCTGGGTCTTTACTGCTGGTTCAGAAGCACTGAAAGAGGATTTTCTTGTTGTCTGTTTACAGAAGACCTGGTGGAGGGTTTTACTGATGTTTTCAGAGGCCCTGGTAACATACTGATGATTTGTGTTGATTTCTCAGACCTTGTTTGTGGATCTATGTTGATTTCAAGGCAGAAAGTTAATTGATGATGGTGCTGGCAATGTGCATGGATATTATTGTAGCTCTCTTAAGCTTTGTCTTCCCAGAAACAGAAACTGCAAAGAACTAGAGGTGGTTGGTCACTGTGAGCTTCAATATGGAACAAGAATTGGATGAAGAGCTGGACGAGGAACTGGATGAGAAGCTTGACAAGGAGCTGAGAGCTTCCTACCTTTGAATCCAGGTGAAGGTTGGGTGAATTTGGACAAGAGCTGGGAGCATGGATGAGGAACCATGGAATTTGGGAGCCAGCCCTGGGTCAAGATCAAAGGACCTTTCCTTGGGTACTTAGTGCTGGCTGACAAGATCATGATTTACTATGACCTAGGGGTGGGTGAACTTTGCACTTTGTACCCCCTAAGGATGATTGAGTTAAGGATGATTGGAATCTAGTCTACAATCAAAAAGAAAGAAGACTTTCTGACTGAGAGATTGCAACAATATTACCTAGGAGTGGGAGACATTTATACTTTGTATTCCTTAAGGAGGCTTTCTCCTTAAGAATGATTGAGTTATGGACATACTGAATGATATCTTTTGTTTAAAACTATATGGCCACTTTAGTGATAAGTTGTTATGTTATATCTTTGTGGATGCTGTACTTTGGTTTCTGTGAATATTTTGCTTTAGTTTACTGCTGAATAAATAGTTCACTATATTAAGTGATCAGAATATTAAAGCTATTCACAGCAGCACTCCTCTGGAGAGCTGCTCATGCTTAGCTTTGCAACAGAAAAAGGAAAATAAAAGATCTGAATATAAAAAAAAATATATTTGTAGCTAGGGTGGTTAGGTGACACAATGAATAGAGAGCTGGCTCTGGAGTCGGGAGGACCTGAGTTCAAATCCGACCTCAGACACTTAACACTAAAACTCACCATGTAACCTTGGAAAAGTCCCCTAATCCCAATTTCCCTACCTTCCTCTCTCCAAAAATCCAAAATATATATATATATTTGTAGCAGTTCTTTTTCTAGTGGTAAAGAATTGGAAATCGAGTGATCCCATCAATTGGAGAATCACTAAACAAGTTGTGATATATTAATATAATGGAATATAATTTTACTGTATCTTGTGGCAAAATCTTATGATTATTATATTATATATTATATTATAGCAATATCTTATTATGAGCTGGTATATTTCAGAAAAACCTAGAATCCCTTACATGAACTGATGTTGAATGAAGTGAGAGGAACCAAAACAACACTGTGCAAAGTATCAACAACATTGTGTGGTGATCAACTATGAATGAGTTACCTCTTCTCAGCTATGCAATGATTACAAGGGACCTGCAATAGAAAATTCTATCCACATTAGTCTGAATACAGATTGAAACTTACTATTTTGGCCTGTTTCTTCTTTCACAACATGACTAATACAGAAATATGTATTATATGGTTGCACATATATAGCCTATATCAAATTGCTTACTCTTTGAGGGAGGAGGGATGTGTGAAAAGGAGGAAGAAAATTTGGAAAACAAATTTAAAAATAAAAATAAGTTTAAAATTGTTTTTACATGTAATTGGAAAAAAAAACTGAATCATTGGGCTACCTGAAAGGCATGATTAAAAAAAGTAGCTAGATGTCATATTTTAATAACTTATTAAGGAAAACTGCCCCAATAAATTAGAAATTATGGTAAATTAGAAATTGAAAGGATTAACTGATCACCTCCTGAAAGTGATCCCAAAATGAATACTCTATCTCTTTTATTTTTTTTTTTGAGAGGTGAAGGTAGGGCAATTGGTGTTAAGTGACTTGTTCAAGGTCACATGGCTAGTTTTTATGTTAAGTGTCTGAGGTTGGATCTGAACTCAGATCCTCCTGACTCTAGGGCCAGTGCTCTATTCACTGTGCCTCCTAGCCACCCCGAAAATGAATACTCTCAAGAATATTCTCTCCAAATTCCAGGGCTTCTAGATTAAGGAGATAATATTGAAAGCAGCTGGAAATAAACAATTCAAAAGTTGTGGAGTCATAGTCAGGATCACACGAGATTTAGCAGCTTCTTATAATGGTAATGGGAATTTGAGGATTTTCCCTGCCCCTTGTATTTGCAATCAAAATATATTAGAAATTGAGGGGATGCTCATCAGTTGGGGAATAGCTGAAATACTTGTGGCATACAATTGTGATGGAGTACCATTATGTTATGAGAAACGATGAAGTGGTGAATTCAGAAAAAAAAGAATCCTGGAGGAGCCAAGTGAGGAGAAAAAAACTCAGAGATCATTGTCCACATTAATAGCAATATTGTAATGATAATCAACTGTGAAAGATTTGGCTACTCTTACTAACATAATGAACCAGGGTAATTCCAAAGATCTCATGATGAAAAAATGTTATCTACCTCCAGAAAGAGAATGGTTGAACCCTGAATGTAAACTGACATGCAACATTCTCATTTTTTTTGATTTTTAAGATATGGTTAATATGGAAATCTTTTACAAAATTTCATATATATACATATATATTATATTATATATGTATATTATATATATGTATATATATATATATATATATAATTACTGTTCTTTTGCTTGTCTTCTCAGTGGGTTGGGGAGGTATGTAAATAAGGGAGAGAATTTGGAACTGAAAATTTGAAAACATGGATGTTGAGAATAAGTAAATAATAAATTTATTTTAAAAGATGCCATTGGGGCATCTAGGGGCCATATGATGCCATAGGGGCATCAATCTTGTGTAGTAGATTGAACACCAGTGCTGAAGTTAGGAGGATTTGAGTTAAAAGCTAGCCTCAGACATTTGCTAACTATGTGATTCCGGGCAAGTCTCTTATTCCAATTACCTCAAAAAAAAAAAAGACTTAAAAAAGACTGCTTTGGGAGTGGAAGTAGGGTTTATTTTCCCAACTTGAAATGATGAGTTTTAGTTCTTAATTTTTATAGAATTTTAAGGATAGGTAACATCATATTGTGCAGTGGCTGTTTAATTCCCTGAAGAGAAAATCAAATGCAGTCAATCTTCAATATTCACAAGAAAAATGTTTCTAGAAAATGACATAAAATAAAAAAAAATACAAATGCTGCTACATTGAACCTGGTGGAAATAGGGGATATGTTCCATTGACCACCAAAAATGTGATCTATTTCTAGGGATTACTGAAAATACACTGTTCAGCATATAATTATTTGTAACAAAACATTGGTTCTTATGATATATACTTTTCCTAATATAGTAACCATGAAATAATCTATAACATGGAATACACAAAATAAACTTGGTAACTTGCAAACCATTTTTTCTCATTATTAACTCCTGAGATTTCTGTGACCTTTAGTGCTATCTCAATTAAATGAAATAAATAATGATTTCAGATAATATTCACTTTTAATAACACGTAAAATTGACAGTACCATAAATACCTTCCTCCTTTTTTGTGGATATAATGAATATGGATGAGTTATTTTCAAATTTGGGACTAATGGTTGATGCAGAGATTCCAACACAAAGTTTATCTGATACTTTTATTTTCTCATTAAGTTGCATTTACTTTGCATTCTTTGTATTAGAGCCCAAAGGACTTATACTATCCTTTAGGGGCATAATTGCAGAATTAAGCCTTAGGTTTTTTTTGTTTTTGTTTTTTTTTCCAGACCAAAAATAATTCAGTCTTTATTGGGGGCACACCAGCCTTTCTTCATTGCAGTTGCAGGACACACTCAGTTGCTGGATAAGGGGGTAGGTTCAGCTGGTATTTCTTCTCTAAGGCAGATGGCAAAAAGCAGCCCCCCAAATAGTGGTGTCGACCCTTGAGCAAAGTAGCTGCCTTTTTCGGGGTGGTCAGTGAGATGAGTAAGTCAGGCCAGATGCTGTCTTGGTTCCCCTTCTCCACATCCCACCCTGAGGGAATGTCAATGCTGGCAATAGGCACCGTGAGCCCACTCAGTACACTCAGGATAGCTCCAAATGGCTCCCGCACAGTACCCTTAAAGCTAAAGCCAAAGATGGCGTCTACTACCAATTCATACAGTTCATCAATCAGCATCAGCTCAGGTGGCATCTTGGGCAGAAAAGGGATGTCCATCTTCTGACACTGTGTCACCAAAGCATCAAAGAGTGGCTTGCTTGGCTTCTTGGGGTAATGGATCTTTGGCTCATAGCCAAAGAGTTTGAGATGCCTGGCACAGACAAGGCCATCACCTCCATTGTTTCCTGGGCCACAGATGACCAGGACTGCTGGGGGGCTGCTGCCAAAAGAACTGGGTGGGTATGCCTTGGCAATGGCAGTGGCACAGCTGAGCCCAGCCAGCTCCATGAGTTGATCCATGCTAAACTTGTACTCATTGAACTGCTCCTCTAAGGCCTGGGCCTCCTCCTGGCTTAAGTACTTGAGTGTTTTGCCCTCCATGGTGGAGTCCCCTGGGTGCATCTGTCTTGCCCCCACCAGGTGGGCCCCGGGTAGTGGGGCCAACCTTGAGTCAAGATGCACAGGAGGCGCAAGCCAGCTACCAGAAGCCCCAGCCCTAAGAGAGTCCACAGGCTGGACATTCAGGCCTCCCTTTCCCTACCCTGCTGCCTGCCAGCCTCAGAGCATGCACCAGCCTTAAACCTTAGTTTTAAAGGCAAGAATGAAAATATGCAATGAATACAAAGGGAGTTCTTTACAATGGTAGGGTGAACAAGATCAGTGAAGCCCCTAGTAGGATACCAGTCACTTCACAAACTTGTGTGCCTCAAGCCTCTATTTTTTTTCTCTACTGTGCATAGCCACAAATGTGCATGGTTTTCAATGAGAAAGTGAAAGCAGGATTACAAATAAAATCACATCAATGCTTGAAGTCATAAAAATTGAACATGCACATGTTGGGGACTGACTATATAGTGAAGCTTCATTTGTACAGAACCATCAATATGTAGAGGAAAGATGTTTGAACTAGTAACCTAGAGTCTTCAATTGTCAATCCTTTTCTACCAGTCACTATTTTTCTGAGCTTAGAAAAGTTACTTCCTTTCTCTTGGGGTTGTTTCCTTGTTTTTTTAGGGAAATGAGATAGAATAGGTGATTTTTTTTCTTTGATTTTTGGAGGGCAATTGGGGTTAAATGACTTGCCTGAAGTCACATGGCTAGTAATCGTGTCAAGTGTCTGAGGCCAGATTTGAACTCAGGTTCTCCTGACTCCAGGGCTGGTGCTCTATTCACAGTGCCACCTAGCTGCCCCCTGAATAGGTGGTTTTTAAAGTTCCTTCGGGCTCTCACATCATATAATTCAGACTGAGGCATGATTCTTAGAACAACATTCCTCAATAGCGTAAGCAGTGTTACAAACACAATGGTTAACCTAGTGAAGAGATTTTTTTTTTTTTTAAGAATTAGCTAAGCCTGGGGCGGCCAGGTAGCACAGCTAGAAGAGTACTGGCTCCAGTGTCAGGATGACCTCGGGATCGAATCCAGGCTCAGACACTTAGCACCCACCCAGAAACACCTGGCCATGTAACCTTTAGCAAGTTACTTAACCCCAATTGCTTAGGGGCAGCCAGGTGGCTCAGCGAATAAGAGCATCGGCCCCAGTGTCGGGATGACCTGGGGATTGAATCAGGGCTCTGAGACTTAGCACCACACCCAGAAATAACTGGCCCTGTAACCTTGAGCAAGTTACTTAACTTCGATTGCTTTAAAAAAAAAGAATTAGCTAAGTCATCTAATGGGAAAGTCAAAGAAAGGTCCTATGCTCAAGTTAATATTTTTTTTTATACTTTGTCATGGTGAGTGAGCAAGTTTCATGGACAGTTTTTGAAGTGGCACTTAATATCAGCTGTGATCTTCTGTATGAGATATAGCTCTGAATAGCTAGCTATTGCTCACCTTCAGGAGGTGAAGAGGCACTTCCTAGACACTATTCCTTCAGCAGGAGAGGCAGCAGTGTTGACAAAGCAGTGAATAGTGAAGGAGCCATGTTAGTGGACAGAGATCATCTGTATAGGTTCTGATCTGAGTCCTCTGATAAAAATACATAAATAGATCAGTGAATGAAAAAATAAATAAATAGAACTCATTCTACTCTCAGTTTGGCTCTACTCAATATTTAAGAACTAAATAAACATTTTAAAGCTTTCTAGTGAGAGTAGCCCCTTAAGCTTCCTTAATCCCATCTATTCTATTACCTTACCAGGATAGAGCTGAAAACAAGTGCCAGTTGGATTAGGACATAGGACCTAGTATCTCAAAGAGCAACAGGAAAAGAGGCATTAATAGGAGTAGAGGGTAATTGAAGAGGGAGGCTAGCAGCAGCAAGAAAAAAATGCTGAAAGCTTAACAGTTTTGCCTCTAGCCAATCCTGTAAGTCTACCTTGCAATAGTCTAGAGTCAGAAAAGAATTAACTTAGGGTAGTAACTCTCCAGGTTCTGGCTACCTCTACCTTTGTAGGGATAGGGCAATATACTGACTGGCTAGATCCAGGGAATATGTCTCTGAGAGTTCTCCTGATGAAGCTGATTAGTGTTGAAGGAAGGAACTTTATGCTTTGGCCCTGCCTTACATATCTGGCAGCTTCTTCCAAGCCTGCATCCAGCACTCAAAGAATATGCTGGGGTTTTTTTCAATGGCCTGAGGGCACAGGGACAGAGTTGAAAAGTACTCCTGAAATGTGACTAATTTCTTTCAGATGTCCTCTATTGGGCATATCTGGCAAGTTCTACTTTCCATTCTGTGCCTTTTATAGTTACATCTTCAAATATGAAAAACTAAATATTTCAGGTGTTTAAACATGAATATATATGTAGATAGATATATAGTTATCTCTATATGCATTTATATGTATATATACATATGTATGCAAAAATTCATATACTATCCACACATAATGCATATTTATTATATATGCACATACATATATGTATGTGTATGTATTTACTTCATATGGGTGTCTGTACACATATAACTTTAAAATAATGTGTGTATACAGATATACGTATATATACATATACACACAAATATACATACAGATGCATATACACACATACATATACATATATTTTAAAAGAAGAATACTGATTACTTTGCATTCAATTACCTTTGATTTTTCTGTCTGGTTTACTGGTGCCTACTGAAGAAAATAGGAATGACTCATTTATAAAACAGAACTGAGTCCTTGCTGCAGAGAAATCCAGTTAGGCAGACAGTTTCATAAATGGTTTAGAATAACATGGTTTTCCTGTGATTTTGTCTGATTTGTTTATTAAAAGAAAAATCAAACATACAAACACCCTTGGATAGTGATTTTATGGGAGGAACATGTGCACATTTAGAAGAAAAATAACTAGGCAAAGTACTTTCTTAGGATGGTCCCAATCAAACTATGTAATGACATCAAGATGTAGAAAACATTCCAGAGACTAGAAAGAACGCTATCAATGCCAGGAGCTAGATATGGGAGAGCCATTGTTTATATGTTTGAGCTGGAACTTCTGCTGATAACCATGAATTACATCTTGTCTCTGTTATACTTCCCTTAACCAAACAATCCCAATAGGACTTCACATTGGAATCCCATAAATTAAGCTGGGACATGAAAATTGACCTCTTTGTGTTTGGCTTTCCTGAGGACTGGGTTTTGTCAGACAATAAGTATGTAATAAATGACCCACTGATCAGACCAAAATTCAGAAAAGGGGCATCTTACTTTGTATTAACTATTAACTAAATAAAATGGCCATATCCATCATGCCTTGTGTTCTCCTTGGGATAAAACAAGAGGAAAAATGACACAATTTTTGAAACAAAGTAATTGTATAAAATAAGATTTCAAAGAAAATGTTTAGCCTACCTAACATGCATAATATGATCAAACATTTTTTATTTTTATAAATTTGACTCAGGTCACTACATGTTTGAAAAGTTAGGACTTTATTAGAAAAATTGGCATCAATTTTTTTCATAGTTACCATTGCTAACTTTATTTCCCTCCACCCTATTACCTCCCCATTTTCTCTCTCTTTTCACCCCATTCCTCTGCAAATTTTTTTGCTTCTGATTATACCTCCCCCAATCTGCCTTCCCTTCTATCACCCCCTTCTCCTATCCCCATCTCCTCCTTCTTTACTATAGAGTAAGACAGATCTCCATAGCCAACTGAGTGTATATATTATTCCCTCCTTCAGCCACATCTGATGAGAGTAAGGTTTACTCACTTCCCCTCATGTCTCTTTCTTTCCCTCCACTGTAAAAAGCTTTTCCTTACCTCTTTTATGTGACATAATTTACCCCATTATACCTCTCACTTTCTCCAAATACATTCCTTTCTCATCCCTTCTTTTTTTTTTTAGGTATCATCTCTTCACATTGAACTCACATCTGTGCTCTCCATCTATGTATATTCCTTCTAACTGCCCTAATAATGAAAAAGTACTTATAAGTTACAAGTACAATCTTCTCATGTAGGGATATAAAAAATTTAACCTTATTAATTCCCTTATGATTTCCCTTTCTTGTTTACCTTTTTATGCTTCTCCTGATTCTTGTATTTGAAAAGTCAAATTTACTGTTCTTCTCTGGTCTTTTCAACAAGCAAAGTCCTTTATTTCATTGAATGTCCATTTTTATCCCTGAGGGATTAAATAGTTTGTTTGGGTAGGTAATTCTTGGTTGTGGTCCTAACTCCTTTGCCCTCCAGAATTTCATATCACAAGCCCTCTGATCCTTTAATGTAGAAGTCTCTAAATCTTGTGTTATCATCACTGTGGCTCCACAATATTTACATTGATTTGTTCTGCGTCCTAGAAAAATTTTCTCTTTGACCTGGCTACTCTGGAATTTTCTTATAATATCCCTGGGAGGTTAACAGTGGAGTCCTTCTATTTCTATTTAGCCCTTCATTCTATAATACTCCCTAAAACTATCCTAATAGTTACAAAGGTCTCATGAGTCTAAGATATCATCTTTCCATGTAGGATTTTAAACAGTTCAAATTTAATAAGTCCTTTATTATTTCTCTTACCTGTTTACCTTTTCATTCTTCTCTTGAGTCTTATATTTGAAATGTTCTCTTCACCTTTGGTCTTTTAATCAAGTATGCTTGAAAGTCCTCTATTTCATGACTATCCATTTGTTCCCTTGAAGCATTATACTCAGTTTTGCTGGGAATGTGATTCTTGGTTTCAATCCTAGCTTCTTTGCCCTCTGGCATATTATATTCCAAGTTCTTTGATTCCCTAATGTTGAAGCTGCCAAATCTTCTTTTATCCTGATTGGTTTCTTTATGAGTGCTTTCAATATTTTCTCCTTGACCTGTAAACTCTGAAATTGGGTTACTATATTCCTAGGAGTTTTCCCCTTGCAATCTCTTTCAGGAAGTATTCTGTAAGTTCTTTCAATGTCTACTTTCTCCTCTGGTTCTAGAACATCAGGACAGTTTTCCTTGATAACTTCTTGAAAGATGATATCTAAGTTCTTTTCATCAAGGCTTTCAGGTACTACAATAATTTTTAAATTATCTCTCCTGGATCTATTTTCTGGGTCAGTTGTTTTTCCAATGAGATATTTCACATTGTCTTCTATTGTTTCATTCTTTTGGTTTTGTTTTATAATTTCTTGATTTCTAATTAGCTTCTATTTGCTCCATCACAATCTTCAAGAAATTATTTTCTTCAGTGAACTTTTGGATCCCCTTTTCCATTTGACCATTTCCTCTTTTTATGTCATTCTTCTCCTCATTGGTTTTTTGAAACAATTTTGCTTTTTGTTAGTCTTTTTTTAAAGGTATTTCTTTCTTCAGCATTTTTTGTGTCTCCTTTATAGAGACACAAAATTCTTATTTTTCATGATTTTCTTGCATCACTCTCCTGGTAGCTGAGCTTTCCCACAAATTCCTTCATATCCCTCTAGGAAGTAAATCTGAATAAATTTTAGAGCAGCAGAATAAACAGGGAGACAGAGTGTGTTAGATTTCCAGTCCATGACATCATGGTATTGAGGGGAAGGATCTGTTGTTCTGGGTTGGGAGAGAAGCCCAGAATGCATGGGTTAAACCAACACAGACTTGAACGTAGCAGTGACAGAACAGAATCCAGCAGGCTGAATCACCATCAGGAGAAGCCATTTCCAGGCCTCTCAGAACAGGATGGGAGAGAGAGGCACAGTCACTTCTGAAGCCCACAGATTCAATGCCTGAAAGTCACCCATTTAAACCTCCAAGAAGCCAAGATGTCAAAGTAAACAGTAATTGCTCCCACCCTACCTGTCAACCTGGAAAAACTCAGAGAACATTGATTGCCCAGGAGAAATCCTGGAATAGTGGAGCTAAGAAATTCTTTTCTTTAGTATCCTTTTTAGTACTTTTTTGTACCTCCTTTTCAATTTTGCTAATTCTACTTTTTAAGGAGTTATTTTCTTCAGTGATTTTTTGTGCCTCTTTTCCCATTTGTCCAAATTCTTGTTTTTAATTCATTCACCTCTTCATTGACTTTTTGGACCTCTTTTACCATTTGGCCTAGTCTGTTTTTTAAGGTGTTATCTTCCTCAGTATTTTTAAAGTCATTTTTCATCATTTTCTTGCATCACCCTAACTTCTATTCCTGTTTTTATCTCCCTCTTTTATTTGATTTTAAAAATCATTTTTGAGTTTTTCCATGACTGGAGACTAATTCATATTTTTCTTGGAAGCTTTGATGTAGGAACTTTCACTTTGTTTTTATTTATTCATATTTTTGGAACTTTCACTTTGTAATTTTCTTCTGAGTGTGTGTCTTGATCTTTTTCTCCATGGTAATTTTTTATGGTCAGAGTTTTTTCTGTTGTTTGCTCATTTCCCCAGCCTATTTTTTAACTTTTAATTCTTTGTTAAAGTAGGGCTCTACTTCCAGCTTGGAGGGTGTACTATTCCAAGTTTCAAGGGTTTTTTGCAACTATTTTCCGAGGTACTTTTTTGGGACATGTAAACTTTTATTTCTTCCAAGGTGTATGAACTAAGAAATTATTATTTCTCTGGCCTGTGCTCTGGTCTGTGAATGACCATAAGCAGTCTTTTCTTCCCTGGTAGTATGAGAAGTGTCCCTGCTCCAGTGCCCCAGAGATTTTGGTAGGTTGGTGCTTCTTCTCACTCTAGAATTGTCACCCAAGGCTGCTCCCTGGTTCTCACTATGGGCAAAGCAACAGAGTCCTGCCCCTAGTGCCAGCAAAAAGATCTTCTGACCACTTTTTTGATCTCGTTATAGTCTGTAGACTGAGAGTTCCAGAAGAAACTGCTGCTGCTGATGATGATTCAGTGGCTCCCAAAGCCTGCTCCTCATTTAATGGGCCAATGGGTGGCTCTGAGAGGTCTGGAAATTGCCACTGCTGCCACTGATTTAGTCACCCCAAGGACTGCTTCTGATTTCCTTGTGTGGCTTGTGCTGGACTCAGCTCCTCTCTCATTCTACTGCAACTGACCTTTCCTGCTCAAACCAAGATCTGTTCTCACTACATCCACACTATGATAGTCTACAGCAGCAAATAAAAGTACCAGTCACTGAGGATAGAGATGGGTATCTTTTCCTTGGGCTCTGGGTTATGTACCTGAAAAAAATAATATTTATGTGTTCCACAATACATTCAAAAATCATCTGGTCCATTCCAAGACACTGGTGAAGAATCACATTGTGCTGAGGGCACTTACCACCAGTAGTGTGCGTCTCACTATGCCTTGTCATTTGTCCAGAAGAAGGAACAAAGCTGACAACTGAAGAGGAAGAAATTTTAAATAAAAAGCAATCAAAGAAAATCCAGAGGAAATATAAAGAATGGAAGAAGAAAGTCAAGATCAGCTTGCGTTTGGAAGAAAAATTCCAACAGGACAACCACCTTGCCTGCATCTTCTTGAAGCCGCATAATTGTGGCCTAGCAGAGCCTATCTAAAACAGATAAAACATGAAAGGGCAAATTAACCAAAAAGGAGACATAGGCCTAATTCGTACATTTATTAATGGAGATTTGCCCAAGGTCACACAGGCAGTAAGCAGCAGAGATATGAACCTAGATATTCTGACTTTGGAACCAATATGCTCTCCATTGTGCCAAGCTGGCTTAGATTAGAGTAACCTTCATTTGCTAGGGAAGGTATGGAAGAGGCTGTTCTTGATTTGAACCTTGAATGCAGTGTTGACTTTGGATAAGTAGAGCATTTGGAGACATAATATAAAACAAAGGAACCAAGTGAGCAAAAATTTAGAAGCCAGAGTAAGCTTAAAGTGTCGGGGTTGACAATGAGGAGCTCTACATGAATATGAAGTATTGGATTGGTAGAAAGAAAGATGTCTGAGTAATAGTCTGCTTCTGCCACATTGGCAATTAAGAAGCACTGAATGTCATTCATATTATTGCAATATAGTCTGAGTAGCATTCTTCCAACTAACTTCAATTATTCATAGGCCAGTTCTCTTTTTAGCAAGTCTCTCAGAAGATACCCATTACCTTTCTTGTACCACTTGCAACCACAACACAGGCCTGAGACACAAAAGGAAGCTAACCTATACTCATAGGTTATTTTATTCTGTTAGTGAGTTTATTGTGAGAAGGCAGCTTTGAATACTACTCAGGAAAGCTGAACTCTGCCATGACCTTGATTCTGAGAAATGCAAAGAAAAAGGAGCTATTATAGAATCACTTGTCACCAGATTTGACCTCAACTTTTTTGAAGATTCTTCTCTTGGCATTTCTATGCCTTTCCAAGAAGTCCAAAGAGGATTGAGAAAAGGTCATTTGTTTTTTTTTTTTCAAGCTTCTTCCTCAACCCATGAGTGTTTTAATTTCAAGAACAGATTGGTTTAACATCTTAAGGAAGAACTGTGCAGTGAAACATGAAAAGACTGATTTCTTCTAAGAGTCTCTTGAAGGCTTGTAAACCTAGCTGATTCTACCATAGTAAAGAAAGCTTTCATTTGTCTCCTGTGATTTTCCCTGAGGTAACTGACAATGTGTCAACAGTATTCTATACGAAACTACTGAGCCATGTGTCTTTTGGTGTGTGTGCCATACCTCCTTCCTATATTTTCTTCTGTTTTCATTTTATTTGGCTAGTTTGACTCTGACTGCTTCTGGGTGGAGTGGCTGCCCTACCCCTATCTCACCTCCAATTCAGCAAAACAAAGTAAAATGGTCCTGGGAATTGGAATTTGAGTTAAGGACAGAAAGGCATACTATGATCCAGCCCTCTCATTTTACAGATGAGGACTCACAAAAAGAAGGGGTATAGTTAGCTGACTGGGGTCATACCACTAGTTAGTGTAAGATCCAGGAATCAAATTCAGGTCACTTGATACCTTTTCTAGTGCTTTCCCTTCTATCCCATACCACACAGCTACTCAATAGTTCTTATTTTAGAGAAAAGTAGATCTACATAGGTATGGAGGACAGAAGGAAGATGGGTGAATGCTAAGTCTTGAATTTGTGCCAGAGATGACCTAGATATGCAGAATTTACCTTCTAGAAAATGATAATTATGATCATCATAAGTTAATATTTATATAGTAATAGAAAATTTCAGTGTGTTTGAAGTATATCATATACATTGTCTTATTTGATCCTCACAAACACACTGAGAGGAAATTTAATTATTGTTACCATTTTACAGATGAGGAACCCAAGAGTGAGAAAAGCTAAATGACTCATTCAGGCACATAAGTATTCATTGTCTGAGAGAAGATTTGAACTTAAGTTTTCCTGCTCTGAAGTTTTCAGCTCTCTAATACCTAGAAATTGGAGCAGCCTATGAGGAAAGATATAATCTGCTTATAGTCATTCTCTGAAGGAGAAAGGGTTGTGGGGAAAGAGGACAGAGACTCAGTAGGTTTAAGCACATGTCGTGATTTTTTGAAAAACTTAGGTAAGGACTTTCTGCTATAGTTTTTCATTAGAGAAATTGTTTGGAAGCTATTACAATGTGACTTTTTTTAATAATTAAATTACTTTGCAATTATTCTATTGGACTAATTGTCATTGTAAGCTTGATAAAAATAATCAATATTTTGAGTCAAAGGACCTGGGTTTGAATTTTGGCTCTGTTAACACCTGTATGAACTTGGAAAATCAGTAAGCATTCTGCTCTCTAAATCTCATTTCTTCTGTAAAATGAAGGGGTTGGAATAGATGGTTACTTTTTTTCTCTCTCTTTTTAATTTTTTAGTTTACATCATTCATTTCCACAGGATTTTGAGTTACAAATTTTCTCCCCATTTTCCCCTACCCACCACCCCAAAACAGCAATTCCACTGAGTATCCCCTCCCCCAGTCTGCTCTTTCCCACATCTTCCCCCATCCCCCTCCAACTTTCCAGTAGGGAATGCTAGATCTCTATTCCCCAGTGCCTCTATATCTTATTTCCCAGTTATATGTAAAATTAAAATAATATATATTTTAAACATTTGATTTTACAACTTTTAATTCCAGATTCTTTCCTTTCCTCCCTTGTCACCCACCCTTACACCCTTACTGGGAAGATAAGCAATTCAATATAGATTGTACATGTGTAGCTATGCAAAACATTTCCATAGTGGATATATTGTGAACAACTGACTATATTTCCCTCCATCCTATCTGACCCCCCCCCCACTTGTTCTATTCTCTACTTTGATCCTGTCCCTTTTCAAAAAATGGGTGCTTCCAACTTCCCTCCCCCCATCCTGTCCTTTCTTCCATCATGCCCCCTCTCATCCTCTTCCTCCCCTACTCTTCTGTGGGGTGAGATAGCCTATTTAGTAGGCATGTCATTGCCTCCCTAAGCCAAATTCCATTGACACAGTTTTCCCTTGCCTCTTCTATATGAGATAATTACCCCATTCTGTCTCTCTCCATCTCCTCTAATTATATTCATCTTCTTAATTTCACCTTTTAAGTATCATCCCTTCCTATTAAATTGGTCCTGTGCCCTCTGTCTATACATAACTGTACACATATATACACACACTCACATATGTATTCATACACCATATAGCCTCCTAAATAGACATATATATGTATATATATGTACACACACAAACAGACACACATTTCTATTCCCTTCAACTATTCTCATACTGAGAAAAATTTCATAAGTTACAATTATTGTTTTGCCATATAGGAATGCAAACAGTTCAACTTTGATAACTTCCTTATGATTTCTTTTCCCTATTTACCTTTTCAGGCTTCTCTTGCTCCTTGTATCTGAGTGTCATATTTTCTGTTCAATTGTTTTCTTTTTCATTAAGAATGCTTGAAAGTCCTCTATTCCATTTTTGGTAATTCTTGGTTTGAATCCCAGCTCCTTTGACCTACAGAATATCATATTCCAAGACCTTTGATTCCTCAGTGTAGAAGCTGCCAGATCCTATGTTTTCCTAATTGTATTTTCACAATACTCAAATTGTTTCTTCCTGGCTTCTTGTAATATTTTCTCCTTGTTCTGGGAATTCCAGAACCTGGTTATAATATTCCTAGGAGTTTTCTTTTTGGGATCTTTTTAAAGAGGTGATCGGTGGATTCTTTCAACCTCTATTTTGCCCTCTGGTTCTAAAACATCAGGGCAGTTTTCCTTGAGAATTTCTTGAAGGATGATTCCTAGGTTCTTTTTTTTGATCATGGCTTTCAGGTAGTCCAATAATTTTTAAATTATCTCTCCTGGATATGTTTTCTGTGTTTTTCCCAATGAGATATTTCACATTGCCTTCTATTTTTTCATTTGTTTGGATCTGTTTAATAGTATCTTGATTTCTCATAAAGTTATTAGCTTCCATTTGCTACAATCTAATTCTGAAGGAATGATTCTCTTCAGTGAGCTTTTGAGATTCTTTGTCCATCTGGCAAATTCGTCTTTTTAAGGCATGTTCTTCTCATTTCCTTTTTGAGCCTCTTTTGCCATCTGACTTAGTATATTTTTTAAGGTGTTATTTTCTTCAGTCAGGTTGTTAAGTTTCATTTCATAATTTTCTCACATTGTTTTCATTTCTCTTCCCAATGTTTCCTCCACTTCTCTTATTTGGTTTTCAAAAATCCTTTTTAAGCTCCTCTATGGCCTGTAACCAATTCACCTTTTTCTTGGCAGTTTTTGGTGCAAGAGTTCTGACTTTGTTGTCTTCCTCCTGTTCCATGCTTTGATCCTCCTTTGTCCCCTAAATAAGAGTCTAATGTCAGACTGCTCTTGCTTTGCTTCCTTTGCTTGCTCATGTTGCCACTCAGTTACTTGACTTATGCCACAGTAGAACTCTGCTACCATAAATGGGAGCTTTGTCCCAATTGCTCGGGTTTTTGCAGCTGCTGAAGCTATTAGTTGGGTACCCTCTCTGAAGCCTCCACACTCTGTGGCAAACTGGTTACACATCCCAGGACCTCCACCCCAGACAGTGATCCAGATCCAAGCAGCTTAAAGCAAAAGCAATTACCCCTCAGACTGGTTGCTTGGTTCCCCTACAATCTGCAGATCAGGAGCTCTAAAGCAGCCAGGTTGCTGCAGCTGCATGGCTGTGGTGCCTCAGCCGCTTCTCCCTCCAGGGGATAAAGGCTGGACTGCACTCCTGAACTCCCAATTGACAATGTCCACACTGTACTGACTTCTCACTTTTTCCTCAACATCAGTGGGTTGATAATAATGGAAACCGCCAAAGCTGCTGGTGATCCCAAGTCCCGCCAGCTGGCAGCTGGTCAGGCCACCCTGAGACTAAAACCTTCAGCTCATATTTGGCTGGGCTTGGCTCCCAGAGCGTTGTGCTGGTCCCTTCCTGCCAGCCTGCTGGACTGTCTTCAGTGGGAACTTAGCTTCCCTCTGTTATTTTGTGGGTTCTGTAGCTCCAAAATTTGTTTAGAATCATTTTTTATATGAATTGGAGGAGGTGGGAGCCAGAGCTGCATGGAAGTAGTATTTCTACTCTGCCATCTTTATTCCCAGAATAGATGGTTTCTAATTACTCTACTGAGGTAGCTTGGTGGCACAGGGGATAGAGCACTAATATTGGCATCTGGAAGACTTACGTTCATGAGTTCAAATCTTACCTCAGACACTTAGTAGTTGTGTAACCCTGAACAAATCAATTACCCCTGTGTGCCTCAGTTTCCTCATATTTAAAATGATCTAGAGAAGGATATGGGAATGCACTATGGTATCTTTGCCAAGAATACCCCAAATGAGGTCACAAAATGTCTGACATTACTGAAAAATGACTCAACGACAACAAACAAAATTATTATTGCATTTCTAAACCTAAAATCTCATAATTTAATGATCTTATGAAATCATATGTCCTTTTTTGGTGGGGAGTGGAGGAGGTGAGTAGGTAGGACCAGGCCTGTGATTTCATTGATACAGGAAATACTGGTGAGAAAATCTTACTTCCATCCTCACCTCCACCTATTGAAGAGCTGACATTATTCTGCAGTTTATAGTCTAAGAGAGTTGCCTGGGTATACTGAAAGGTCAAATGACTTGACCAGAGTCACACAGCCAGGATATTTCAGAGGCAGGATTTGAAGCTTATTAACATTATTTATATTCTACCATTTAAGGTACCATGTATGGCATATTTTATTAAATATACTGGCTACTACAAAATAATGAAAACTTCAAGGAAAATAATATCTGGATTTGAACAGAGACTTATTTATCAGCATAAAATAATGTCCAAGTGTGCCAAATTTGGGGATCATTAAACCTGGATTAATAATTGTCATCTGACATTTGCTAGTCTTTAGTCACAGAAAAATAATAAAGATCTTTCTGAGCCTCAGTTTCCTCATCTATAAAATGGGTTAAATACTATCCATATCACCTTCCTCACAAATTACATGATACATAGAAAAGACTTTTAAAACTTTAAAACAGTATATGAATTTCAAAATGAATTTTATTTATTATTATTTTTTTCTACACCAAGTCTCTCATTTCTTTCATATGTCAGGCATATCTCTGCCATCTGATCTTCATAAAAGACCATTTTATCATGTGTCTATTCAGCTTACAAACCCTCAGTCACTTCACATTAATTATTGAATAAAGTGTATACTGACTTTTAAGGTCTTCCATGATCTTCCATGAAGTCTCTTCTATGTTCTCATTTTCCATTATTGTCTTTTATGTGTACTGTGTTTAGGTCATTTGGATTACATAGCATTCTACAACTATGCCACTTTCCAGGCTTTGTTTTCCCTCATTTTCTGCCCATTTCTCAAGCTTTCAAATTCAAAATTTAATCATTTCCAATCACATTTTCTTCTCTATGGAACATTTCTCAATTACCACAACTAGAGATTTCTCCCCTTCCTCAACTTCTTTACCCCAAATGAATCACTACTATAACAATTAAGATATACATACCTATTTGGAAATCATT
Organism: Petaurus breviceps papuanus; assembly: GCF_028583685.1. Taxonomy (NCBI): domain Eukaryota; kingdom Metazoa; phylum Chordata; class Mammalia; order Diprotodontia; family Petauridae; genus Petaurus; species Petaurus breviceps. The sequence goes on from NW_027185712.1 coordinate 4,114,304, forward strand.
CTTGCATATGTATTGTCCTCTTACTAATTTCCTTTTGCGAAGTTTCAATAAATATTTGATGAATGTCTTGACAAAATTAAAAAAATACAAATATCAATATGCAAATGTTTCTGCTTGATGCTATTTTACTCAAATTTTATTTTACTAAACTTGTACCCACACTGGAGCAGTTAGAAGGTGCAGTGGATAGAGTGCCAAGCGTAGAAAATTCCTTTTTTTTTGTTTTTGGAGGGCAATTGGGGTTAAGTAACTTGTGCCCAAGGTCACACAGATAGTTTTTGTGTATGTGTGTGTGTTAAGTGTATGAGGCCAGATATGAACTCAGGTCCTCCTGACTCCGGGTCTGGCGCTGTACTCACTGCACCACCTAGCTGCCCCAAAAATTCCTTTTTGTGAATCAATTCTGGTCTCAGATACTTACGAACTGTGTGACCTTGGGCTAGTCACTTAACCCTCTTTGTCTCAGCTTCCTCATATCTGTAAAATGATCTGGAGAAGTAAATGAGAAACCACTCTAGCATCTTTGCCAAGAAAGCTTTAAATAATACAAGGAGTCAGACACAACTGAAAAACAATTGAATGACAATACCAGCATTAGTTTTTTATTATTCTCTGTATACTAATTAATATCTGATGCTAACCCCTCCAATACATATTGACTACCAAGGGCAACTCTCAAGGAACTGCCTTAAATTATAGATGTTCTCATCAGAACAGTATATATTCTGCCATGATTGCTAATCTTTCTCCTTTGCCATATCTTGATCAGGACTCCTTCCATTTGAGACATTTTGATCTATAAAAAATATATACTGACACAATCTAGCATAAAGGGAATTGCAAATGACAGGGAATTTATTGAAAAGATCCCTATGATAAATAAATAATTAAATAGCTTAAGATGTTAGATCAAGAGCATTCACATGTGGTTGATTGAAAAAAAGTCTCCAGAATAATACTCATATACATTACAACTGAGAGATGAGAGCAAAACCTACCATGTCAGCAAGTATTTATTTACAGAAACAATTTAGTATTCTAGAAAGAGCACCAGAATTGGAGTCTGGTGATGATAGTTCAAATCTTGGCTCTATTATTTCCTATATTATATTGGGCAAGTCAGCTCTTGGACGCACCTCTTTGGAACTGGAATAAAGTATTTATTCTTCATATCTCAAAAGATTGTTGGTTCTTAGCCTGGAAGAGAGAAAAGAAATTAAGGAATATACACAATGTTCATAGCATTTTGTTAAAAGCCTTATATAATTATAAGACATTATTATTCTTGAGTTCTTATTACTTTTCCCTACTGAACTTCATGTTTTGCTGAATAGAGAAAGAAAAAAAAAAACATGCCCTGCCCTTTAGGTGCTTACAATGTAACTAAAGAAACAAAATTTCCAAAAACAAAATAGCTAGAGGCAGTATATAATCAGGGGTGAAATTGTGCTCAATTATAGGATCACCATTCATAATATGAACTAGAATTGAAGGAGATCTCATCTCTAGTCCTTAATTGTGTCCATTGATTCTGGACTTCACCAGCTGCACGCCGACAGTGCAGCTGACAACAGTCAGCAGATACCCATGCCTGGGGAACTTACAAAGCCTTGTGATTACTACAGGGGAAAAAAAAGAAAAAAGAAAAAAAAAACATCAAAGGCTAGTTAGTCCAAAGTGGGGGGTGAAGGGGAGGAGAAAGCTCATCATGAAAACTGTCTAGTCAGGGAAGAAAGTTAAATCAATCTATTTGTAGTTTCAAGCTGTGAAACTGGGAGCTATTTTCAGGGGGGAGGGGTGATCTGAGGCTCAGGACAGCATTCTATTTGATGACATTAAATTACTAACAATAACTGCTAGAGTTAGGAATAATTTGTCCTAATAGAGGAACATAACAAGTTCAAAAAGTTGAGGGGATCAAAATTGTCTCCCCCACATTCTCTACACTTCATTTCTGACCCAGGTCCCTTGTCTTAGGTAGCATTCTTTTAGATATTATGAGGCCAATGGAATGCTTTAACTTTTTGTTGTTTTGCTGTTGCTGCTGTTGTTAAAATATATTTTAGAGCATTATCTGTGGTTGATTCAGAATGACTTTTACTCTGATTTCCTAAACAATTAGAGTCGAACAAGGTTGAATGAGTTGCCTTAGGAAGTAGTAAATGACTGAAGGTATTCAATGGGGAAAAGATCCGTGCTTGTTAAGAACATGATAGAAGGGATTCCTGCTTAGATATAGGGGAGAGTAAAGTATAAGAACAGCAGACCTCTTTTGTGTTACAGTTCCTCTTATCACTGTCTGTGAAAACTGCAGATGTCTTTTCGAGTAATATTTGTTGCTTATATTTTTAATGGGAAAAAATGCTAAAGAAATTAATGAATGTATATATATATATATGTATATATATATATATTCTAAGTTTTTGATTCCCTGAAATCTATCAAAAGATTTTTGGGCATCCATGGACTCCACTAAAATCAAGTCAAGCTAAGAAGTAATTATTCAGAATCTACTATTTTGCAGAGACTTGATACTGAGTTAAGAATCCTTCAACTCAATGATTTCTGGGGACCTTTCCTGCTCAGAAATTAAGTGACTGGCTAAATAAATGTGCCACTGTACAAATCAAGCTTAGAAATCATGACCCCCCCCCCCCCCAAGGAATGCACCTTTTTTTTTTTTTTTGGAGAGCAATTGGGATTAAGTGACTTGCCCAAAATCACACAACTAGTAAGTGTGTCAAGTGTCTGAGGCTGGATTTGAACTCAGGTCCTCCTGACTCCAGGGTTAGTGCTCTATTCACTGTGCCACCTACCCATCCCTAGGAACACACAATTTGAGACAGGTGGAAATTCAGGAATAGAATTTACACAAATTAAAATAACTTAGTTGATAGGAACATTACTGATTTTGTCTTCAATAAATAAGTATAGCTAGGCTGTACTTTCCAGTTTTCTGCTGAGTATTAATATAAAGTCAGATATTAAAAGAAATGTACATATTCACCAAAGGTTCTTTGCTGAGTTCTCAAGGATGTCCTGAATTAGATCCAGTTAAAAGGATTTTGTATTAAAGGAAAAGCTTTCCAAATATTCAATTTGAAAGTGAAATTGTATAAGTGGAAAGGATTTGATTTGGTTTAAATTCCAGTCTTGTCATTTTCTACCTTTGTGATCTTGGATCAGGCAAATAAACCCTCTGCATCTCAGTTTTCTCATTTGTAAAATGAGGGGGTTGAACTACGTGACTTCTAAGATCTTTAAGTTCTAACTTCATGGCTCTCTATAATGAGTCATTCATGGAGAGGTAGTGGCATGTAGTAGATGAAGGATGCAGTACCACCTTGGAATCTGGAAGAACTTGTTAATTTCATTTCTCTGACACATTCTAGTTATGGGATCCTGAATAAGACATCTAATCTTTTTTGTGTTGTTGTTAGTTTCTTCATCTACCTATAGTACTGACATCACAAGACTGCTATAAGACTCAAATGACATAATATATCAAAGGTATTTTACTCAGTTTAAACTCTATGTAACATCAATTATTATAGCTAATACTGCTTTTGCTCTTCTTAGTTCAATAAAGTTGACATAGTTCTAGGACAGAGTATTATCCAGTATTATTATTTTATAGTTAATCTTCTATGAATTGTTGTACAAGGAAATACATTTTTATTTTATTATTTATCTCATAAAGTCATCTTTTTCATTTTTTTATTTCTCATATTTTTAATGGATTATACCAGTCTTGAGACAAATCACTTTCCTGCCCTTGTTATTTCACTGTTATTATTTTTTAGTCATTTGCAGAAATAGATAAAATAAATGCTTATGGGTAACTGAATGAAAATAATCTGATATAAAGCTATCTTCTATAAATTCACTAAATGCATCTTTGGGACAATTCCAGTAGCAGACAGTTCAACAGGGATTATATTTATCTCCTTTTTCTCCAACATAGTTTTGATTTCTTCTATGAATTCTTCACATTTTAAAAGTTTTTACTTTCATAAAGCTTAGAGATGATGATGATAAGTAATGAATGATTGCATTCCTTTCTCCTTACTCATGCTATTACATTTGCTTAGAATACATTTCCTTAGAATACTTTTCCAACTTCTTTACATTTAGTTGAATCTTCTGTGTCCTTTCATACTTCTTACCTTTTCTGAGCTTCAGGTTTCTTATCTGTAAAATGTGGATAATATTACCTGCAGCAGGTGACTCACAAAGTTGTTGTGCAGCTTATAGGAATGGATACATATAAAGAACTTTGCAAAGTTTAGTGTATTTTTATAAATGTCAGTTTTTATTATTGTAACAGGACATTATTTTATATTACATTTAGTTTTGTGTAATTATTATTCATTATAAAATGATCCTCTATCATTATCTCTAATGAGACATTATTTAACTCTGGAATACAGTATTATTTATTTTCTTCTGTATTCACAAATGGCAACTCAGTCAATGAGAGCAAGCATAATACTGATGATCAAAATTTATCTTTTACGTGTCATATATTATATTAAAATGTGTGTGATTACCAATAATAATAGAATTTTTGATGCTCCCTCGATCACAACTTTATATATTTGTCCCTGGCTCCATTAATATATTGGCTGCATAAATTTTATACCTTTTCTAAAGTATATTATATTCAATAATGGTATAGAATTTCATTAACAATTAATACATTTTTATGAGGCAAGAAATGTATGGGTATTACAGAACCTCAATGTTACTTATACTCACAAACGCACACACACAACATTCACACAAACATAGCCACTTGCTACCTTTGCAATTTTATGGTCAAGAAAATCATTGAAGAGAATAAGTGATAACTTCAAATTGGTTTTTCATATCATTTATATTCTGATGACATTTCCAGGAGATGCTAAAAGGCCTGCATGTTTACTTGTATTTTCATCAGGTTTTATTGGGTGTATCATTAAAAAGAGAACAAAACAAATACGCAACTTTATTTATTGTTTGTGAAGGTTAAAGAAATCTGACAAGCCAAGTGGTTTTCCCATTCTGCATGTGCTACATGAGAAATGAGATGGAAACTAGATTTCTTTGTCAACTGTGGTGACTCAGTAAGTATTCTGGGTCCACCCTTGCTATTGGTCAGAATATCTCATAACCTTATATCTAAGGGGACAGCTGTCCTGAAAAGTTTTTCAAGGAGAAGCTGTTCTATGAACATCTTAAAATATATCAGGTTTTACGTATTGGGGGAATCACTCCTGAAAGGCACGGGAAGAGAAGAAGCAATGAAGAGAAACAGAAAATGGACTAGATATTAAAAGACCCAGGTTTGAAACTCAATGCTCAGGTATACTAACTGTGTCATCTCAGGTAATTCATATCACTACTCAAGAGACTCAATTTCTTTACCTGATAAGTGGGTGTAATGATTCTGGTATTAATTACCACATTAAGCCTCAGTGAGAAATGTGTTTTAAGATTCTTAGTGTTACTGAAATAGGAGATTTTTTTCATTTGCTTTTCATGCCCTCTCTGGTATTCTGAGTAGCTATTTGCACATTTATGGGAGAGCTATAAAGAGGAATTTAAATTCCTTAAGCAAGTTGCATTGGGGAAGAAAGGCAGCAGCAGGGAGCAATACTCACCTGGGGTGCTGCAGTCATGGGGAGGAAGAACCAATGTGTGGCAGCTCCTTATTCTAACTACTCTTACTAAACCAGTTTGATATCTTCTTGTTTTTATACTGCTAAAGACCAGAAGGAAGCAAAGGTTCTCAGTGTCCCCTAAATTCAGCACCTTGTAGAAAAACCCCAGTCACCTAGATCTAGTTTTGTCTCTGTTTAGAAGAACTTATATGATTAAGTACTTACTATGTGCCAGACACTGGGTTAAGTGTTTGTAATGAAAATAGAAGAAAAAGAGCCCTTGCATTCAAGGACTTAAAATTCTAATGGGAATGTGTCTATATAGGGGCATAAGAGAGAAAGAAGTCCCAAAAGAAAGGAGCAAAACCCAGAGAAGAGAGTCGGGGTGGCTAGGTGACACAGTGAATGGGCCCTGCAATCAGGAGGATCTGAGTTCAAATTCGGCCTCAGACACTTGACACACTAGCTGTGTGACTTTAGGCAAGTCACTTAACCTCAATTGCCCTCCAAAAAAGAAAAAAAAAACAAAAACCCAGAGAAGAATGAAGGAGGGAAGATAATTTGCTTGAATCATTTCTTATAATGGAAGTTTCAGGAGGCTTTAAAACAGGAATCTTCCAGTTTGAGAAACCTGATAAAATATGGTAGGAGAAAAAAAGAGTTTCCATCTCCAGAAAAATCCCCTTGAGTTCAATGCAATTCAATTCAATCATTTGATAAGTATTTCTTTGGGATCCCTTATAAACCCTTATTTTTTCTGACCCAATTCACTCCATCTTGACAAGTATTAGATGCCAGGGAACACGTCTAGCTATGTATATGACAACTTCTAGAGTAATGAGTGACACAAGGCAGGATAGAACTTAGGAATGAAGAATCACAGATTTAGGCCTGGGCAACATCTTCAAGTCCATATAGTCTTTCTCACTCATTCTATAAGTGAGAAATTTGATGTCCAGATAGAGTAAGTGACTTGTTCACAGGCTGTAAGTGGGAAGATTGAGACTGGAATCAAAGGTCATCCATTTGCTCATTTTCCCCCAGCATTTTTCCTTTACTCCAGTCTTTATTTTAGAGCTGGAATTTGCCCATCTCTAAGGCCATAATGACTTGCTTGAGATTCCAGGTGTTTTTGTTTGTTCATTTCTTCTGCTCAGCTATCATAGCCCAGTCTTTAAGTTTTTGTGCTTGCAACATGATGTGATCAGGAGATAGGTTTCCTTACTGTCCTCCTGGTCTGCACTCTGGTCCTTACATAGTTAGGCCTCTAATCTCCTGAGACCCTCCACTCCTCCCCACCCTGGAACAATGGCACAGAACTGTGTAAATGGCAACAGAGCCACGAAATGCCATTTGATCTTCCTCCCAGTAATAGTATAGAATTTCCCTTGGATCTCTTTCTTTCAAAGTTTCAGTCCCTTTAACATCCCTGATTACTGGACTGCTTTATCTTTAGAGAAATTATCCAAAAGTGAAACAGGTGATCTCAGATGCTACTGCTATTCCCCTCACTGGAGGTCTCTAAATGAATACTGGGTTACCACCTCTTTGGAATATATTGCTGTTCAGTCATTCAGGCATGTAGACTCTTGGTGACCCATGGCAGGTCCTTTTATTCTACACTGTCTTCCAAAGGCTATTCAAAATTATGTTTCTTGCTTCCATGACACTATCTATGAATCTCATCCTCTACTTTCCCCTATTCCTTTTGCTTACAACCTTCCCAAGCATGAGAGTCTTTTCCAATGAGTCTTATCTTCTCATTATATGGCCAAAATATTAGACTCAATTTAAAAATATCAGGGATAAGTTGAATAAATTGAGTTCCTTTCTAACCCTAACAGTATGAGAAGTGCAGGTGACTATTTTAGCTATCACTTTGGGTATGGGGCCTCAAAGTATAGGACACAGAATGGTTGTAAATTGAGAATTTGCAATGTTTTATAAGGGAGGATTGTGAAAGGCACATGTCAAGAGGCAATGTTTGATATGGAGAGATTGAGAACTGTAGCAATAAAAACTCGCATTTCTACACCCCTTTAAGATTTTTGAAGCATTTTTTCTCACAACAATAACTGTGAGAAAGTTAAGGAAGTATTACTGACCGAATTTAATAGATGAGGAAACAGAAATCAGAAAAGTTAATTAATTTTAGGTCACTCTGACTAGTAAGGGTCAGAATTTGGATTTATGAGCAAAATGTTTCTGACTCCAGGACCAACATTAAATTGCCTCCACTGCAGTGAGAGTTTAGGGTTCTTGAATGTCATCCTAAAGATTTTGGCAACAGATGTGGTATAAGTGGCAGTGAGACCAATTGGGAAACTTTTAGTCTATCTGTTGGGTAAAAATGGCCTGACAAAGAGTGATAATGGGAATGGAAAAAAAAAGAGATGGCAGCAATTGAAAATTTGTATTTAAATTGGTAATAAGCATAGCACTAAGGGGAGGAGGGGAGGAGCTCCCAAACATTCAAGCTCATGTTCAAAAAGAGAAAAAAAAATTGTGAAGACTGGTGTATCCTAGTTGTATGAGTGCAAACAACTGAGTTCTCTGGGATTTAGTTTTTCCATCTAGAATATGAAGGCTTGAACTTGATCAAAGATCCTTAACTTGTATTCCATGCACACACACACACACACACACACACACACACACACACACACAAATTTAACTAGTTTCCTTAGTCTGGCAAGTGGGTACAATACAACTTTTAAAAAAAGAAAAGAAAAAGAGAAACACAATACTAGATGATTTCTGAGGACTAATTGACATTTCTGGATTTGTAAATATTCAAAGGCCAAGTTCTGTTCTTGTGGGTTCCTTAAGGTCCAGGTCCAAATTGCCTTTGGAAAATCTCTCATGTGTGTTGCAAATGATGGGTAAATTCTTTCCCCACCCTGTGCAAAGTAAGATATACAGATCACTGCTATGCTATTTTGCAGGGTGTCTTGGCCAAATTCCAACATATGTAATTGCATTCTGCCAGCTGAAATCCCCCCTGAAGTTTCAATTGGCTATGGTGTATGTGAGTGTGTGTTTTTCCCCTTCTTTTCCTCAGCAGTTGGGTTGCATTCCTATGTGGTATTAAACAGATGCCAAGCTTTGCCCCAGAAGTGGTTACTGTGCAAAACATGGGAACTTTGGGATGCTCAGGGATCTAGGTATCATAGTAACAGTCTCATTAACAAAAGCCAACCAACTAATTTGTTGGTTCAAGAAGAGGAGCAAAGCCTGGTAAACACCAGTGATGATGGCAAAGGAAGGGCTATCATTGGAATTTCTTAATATAATTTCATTTTTTAGAGAAAAGGAAAACAACACAAAGAAAAAAATTCCAGGGAGAAAACAAAGTGCTGTACTGAATTTACTTCCAAGGGGCTGGTGTTCCAGAGGTAACCTCAGTAATTAGATTCTCATAATTTTGTTATTACATCTTTGTTAATGAGACTGCACCATCACAATTCTCCTGCTGTCTCTCCATGTTTGTCTGCAAGACTGGGCTGAAAAAGCAGTAAGAAGGACATGCCTATACCAATGAAATCATAGGTACTTAACCAAGAAAAACTATCATGTTAATAAAAGAGAGAATAGATCATAGAGACAATCTACTCCAATCTTCTACTTTTACAGATTAACTGAAGCCTAAAGAAGATAAGTAGGTTACCCAAGGTCATGTATTTACTAAACAACTGAGTCTCACTTAAAGTTGAATAACTATCTAGTACTAAAATCACGACTACAATCAAAGCTCCTTGGCAAATCATCTTGATACTTACATAGCAGTATGTAATACACATTTCCATTGGATTACAGGCTATATTGCTAGTGACAGAATTCTGAACTGAGTGAATAAGTCATCTTGCTTCATGTAATGACTTACCTACCTAGACTTCTATTCACCTTTGTGTGCTTACAATTAGAAACTTTGTGGCGAACAAAAAAGGGTCTCTAGAAGGTCTTAATGTGACATAATTCAAAGTTTAGTTTATATAACTAAAGTCAAGAATCAACAGACCTATTGTTAATAAATTCAGCAGGCATTTATAAACACCTACTGGGTATAAAACACACTATTAAGTTTTAAGGGTACAGAAAATCCCCAAACTATTCTTGGCCTAATGAAATCATATTCTAACATGAGATACAACTTGTAAACAAGTAAATTGACAGTATTTACTTACAATGTAATACAAAGTAAGCTCATGGAGAGAATGATAGTAAGCCTCATGGAGGAGGTCACACTAAACTATGTTTTCCATGGGGGGATATGTGACATGTGTATTTTAATCTTACTTGTGTGGGGATAATCTGGAAAGATTTAAGTGAATTGCAATAATCCAAGCACAGGGGCAGGGAGTGGTAGCCAAGTGTGTGTGGAGAACAATAAAGAGAGGGACCAATGTGAGAAATGATGTCCAGGAAGAATTGATAAGAGTTGTTGATTGATTGGATATGATCATTTAGGAAAAGATAAAGTCAAGGATGATCCCATATTTGTGAACCTAGGTGAAAAATAATTATACCTGTAGTAGTAATAGAAAAGTTTGGTAAAAGTTGGTAAATATAATGACTTCTTTTTTCAATATATTAAGTTTAAGATAACTTGCAGGAATTTCACTTGGAGAGGTGTAATATGTAATTGTTTTGAGCAGGAGCTTAGCAGAGAGATGAAGATCAGCTATAGATATAGAGATTTGGTGGTCATCTGCACAGAGATAATATAAAATCTGATGAAATCATCAAAAGAGAGAGAGTTTATAGAATGAAGCAAACGGAGATTAAGACAAATCTTTGGAAAATCCCTAGACAAAGGAGAGGAGAAAGATGCCATTTAACAAATCAGGTTAAGAAGGAACAGTCAGAGAGGTAGGTGGAAAAGTAAGAGAATAGGGTCATAGAAGTCACAGAAAAGAGACTATTTAGGAGAGAGTATAAGTTGACCTTGAAAGTATCAAAAGTCACACATAGGGCAAGGAAGAGCTAATGGGTTTAATAATTAAGAGATAATCAGATGTCTTAGAAAAAGAAGTTGGCATCACAAACTAAAGGCTAAGAGTTGTAAGGTAAATGTTTCATGTCAAAAATGATACAGATGTAGAAAATGGATGATGTGATTCAGTTGCTTTCCCTCAAATTATGTATTCACAGTATTTATTCATTGATGACAAGTAGCATACTCAGAATTGAGGAAGTCCATACTCTAAGAAAGAGTAGTTGAACCACCCAAGAGATTACAAGTAGGGAGCTGGCTGTTGAGGAGACCCCTGTTAGAGGGTGGTAGGAGGAGAAGATGATTTTTCCCTTATCCTTCTCACCTATCAGTCATGGTATCTAGCATCAAGAGACTTGCTCAGGGGGAGAAATATTATCTAGATGTTTGAGAGCTTGTCAGTCTGAAAGAGGTGAAGCCAAATTGAGAGATCAGAGATACATTCCAAACAGACATAGATATAGGGTGACAGTCAACTGAAGAAGGAGTCAGCTTTAAAAAGTGTGACTCTCCTGACAGGGAGTGCTGGCTATGGAGAAGAACCATAGGAAATCTAGCCATATAACCTACACAGCAAGGATATTACACTCCAGGGTAGCTCCATGAGAACATAGGAAGAAAAAAAAAAGTTCTGCACTCTGACTTACCAGAAGTATATAAATATAAGTTTTATATAAACATGTATATATGTGTATATATGTGCATGCATGCATGCACATGTGTAGGAAAATATTTTTAAGTTTCTGGCTGTTGCAAAGAAGGGATATTTTATAGCTACTATTTTTTCCCATTTGTTCTATTTTAAATCATTCCATCTTGGCAAATGCCTTTGTTAAAAGTTAATTTTATCTGCAGATATATTGGTAATGAGAAGCACAATGGTGGGGACTTGAGTTTCAGTGCTAGTGTAGACATAAAGACCCTTAAAACTTGAGGTATCAACCATCGTTCTGGAAAGCCAATATTAAAATATGAATAGAGCTCATGAAGTAACTACAGAAAGGGGTACAAAACAAATTATTGTGGAGAAAAATAATACCTCTTTCTGTTTATTCCTCTATGTTTTTTTTATGCCCAAGCTGAATAGTCACATTCACATTAAGCTGAGTGAAAATTTGCTTCACTGATGCCTGAAATTTTATGATTAGTGATTCACTCCTTTGAACTTATCTGTGAACCTCTCCTTGTGATCCTTGTTTTACATGTATATTCTGGGGAAAATAACACATTCAGTTCCTAAAAACCATATTTGTGTGAGTGAATATCAAATATCCTTCTTCAACAAGAGGGAAAACCAGGTCAGCACTGAATGACATAGTGGAAATTAAGCCAGATTTGCAAGAAAAACGCCTGTCATTAAATCCTGTATGTACTTCTACCTATTTTTTCCACATTGTGCAAACCACATAGCCTCTTTTGCCTGTATATCTTCATTTTAATGGTGTGTGCATTGGACAAAAATTATCCTTAAGGTTACTTTTCAGATTTAGATCCTGGGAGAATATTGGACACTGGAAAGTGGCTGAGACAGAAATGAATCCAGGGCAGGAAGTGTTAAAGGGTACATGACAGATATAAACTTGGTGTGTTTAATAATCTTGTTCATGGATAAGAGTATGTGAATAGGGCTTTCTTCAGTTTTTATGAAATTCCAAAATGTTGTTAAACTATCTCATTCCCCATTTACAATCATCCTAGGGCAAGATTAATGATAAAAAATATACTGAAGATCAGTCCATTCAGTGAGAATTATTGTTTTCAAATGAGTACAATGGAAAATTATAATCTTTTAGAGATGTTTACTTCTCTGGCTCTCTTATCAGCTAACTTGTGACTTTGGGAAAATAGCTTCTTCTCTCTTGGTCTCAATTTTCTCATGTATGAAGTGAAATAGCCAGGTGATTTTTAAGATTCCTTTCAGTTTTAAGCTTCCATGGCTTATTAACTTGGCCATCTTTGGCTGTGCTGGTCTGGTAAAAATAAGAGAAGCTACTCATTTTGAGCAAGAAGGTGCTATTTTTACAAGGTCATTCTTCTGTCTCCATGTTCATAGGAAAGGGAGACTTACTAGGACAATGTGAAAGGTACAAAGAAATCTTGTCTATCATGTCTTTTTAGAAACTCACAAAAATTTGTAATTAAGAGTTGCCATTTAAAAATGAAAAAAAGATTTAATTCTTTCTCAGAAATGTACCCCTTTCTTCCATCATGGTAATGTGTTTCTGTTTGTTTTATCACTTACTTATCATGTTTGTATCAACTTATATCAACTCTCATGCCTTTTCCTTTATCTTTTCTTTTGGTAGGAAATTTTCTTTCCCTTCAACACTAATGTTCTAGCTACATTTCTGAGGCAATAAGTACAATAAAAATTTTTTTATCACAATGGCATTCATGACAAACCTATTCCCTATTTGAAAAAAAAATTGTATATAGAGGCAACATGGGAAGAGGCGGATGAAAGACTATTCAACTAATAGTCAAAGCCTTTATTTTTATCATTGGATGGAACTCTAGATAATTCACCTAGATTATCCAGGATAAACTCTTTAAACCTTTTCTTTATCTTTAAAAGGAGGATAATAATACCTATCCCATTATTTCATAAGGTTGTATTTGAAAAAATAAAGGCTTGAATGGTAGCTTAGGTTCAGTCTTATGGAAAGCTTTAAATTTTAGGTCTTAGAATTTCAGGTTTTACATTAGATGCACTTTAATGTTCTTCTAACTCTAAGAAGGAACAGAATATATATTAGGAATATATATCAGAATATTTTTTAAACGGTATTGAAAAGACAATTCCAAAAGACTCAAGGTGAAAAATGCTATCCATCTTCAGAGAGAAAACCAATGAAGTCTGAGTACAGATTGAAGCATCATTTTTAAACTTTCTTTAATTTTCTTGCTTTTCTTTTTTTTTCAATATGCTTAACATGGAACAATGTCTTTGCATGATTTCATATGTATACGTCATATCACATTGTTTATCTTCTTAGTAAATGGGGAGGATGGAAGAGAGAGAGAGAGTTCTGAACTCAAAATATAAAGAAAAAAATATCATTCATTTTTGGGAAAAGCACTGAGATCAGCATTATACAATGGAAAGGGAAGTGGCTCAAGTCTTAAAAGTCATGGGTTCAAAATCTTTCTCTGATATTTACTATCTCTGTAATCTTAGACAACTCACATAAACTATTTCCTTCTCAATTTCTTCATTTGTAAAAGGAGGGTTTCAACTTCATAGTCTCCAAGGTCCTTTCTAGTTCAATTCTAGGATTTTCTTGAGCATTTGTTATAATCAATGCTATATGAGGAAAACAAATTTATGATAAAGATACTGTCTTCCAAAAATTACCATATACTGGGCAGATAAGACACATACCTCCAAAATAAGAGTAACAAGTCATATTAAGTATGTGAGACATAAGTGATATGAACTTAATCTATGGTAGCTCAGAATGGAGAGAACACAGTTATCTGGGATGATTGGGAATACTTTATTGAGGAACTATCTTTGGAGATAGACTTCTAAAATGTGTAGGATTTTAGTAATCAAAGAAGGTAGAGGGTAATGTAAAAGTAAAAGTAGTGTCATCAGACAAAGGTAAAGAGGCAAAAAAAATCACATACCATGTTTAGAAGAGAGTGAGAAGACCAATTCATTTGGAACATAATATAGATAGGGGAAGAATGGGAGATGTGGCTATGGAAATAAATTGGGAAGAATTTATGAACAAACCTGGACATACTAAAGATTTGGTGCAATAGAAAAAACACTATTTTTAAGTAAAGGGATATCATGGCATTCAAATAAATCAAATGAAGGTTTCATTGAACACACGGAAAGACTACAGAGAAATCAAGTAGATGCATTCAAAAGTGTATGTATAAAAATGCTTGGAAAATGTTTAAAGTGATGCCAAAATTCAGTGTAATATTATCATGGCTATGAATCTAATAAAATAAAATAGGTCTGGAAAATTCAGTCTTATCGGCACCACCAAATTTAAGAATTCAAAATATGAGGAATAAATAGTAGACTGAAAGCAGGAAGGAGAAGGATCTAAGAATTAGAAATCTAAGGACTAGAAGGCATCTTTCAGACACTGGTTTGATTTGAGGAAGAATATGGTTTTTTTTCTGAGTAATATACTGAAAAATCTTTGAGGATAGGAACCACATTATATCTAATTTGTACTTTCCCACGGAATCAAGCAAAGACTTTTAAACAATCATCCAATGAACAATTTATTAATCTCTTGCTATGTTTGAGGTGCTCTGCTAAGCTATGGTGATAAAGAAAAAAGTAAAATTAATCCTCACCCTCAAGGGGCTTAGTTTCTAGTTGGGGAGATAGCAATAACAAAATCAAAATATATCAGATAAATACAAAATAGAAGGAAGATAACATTAAATAAGATGGCAGTAGTAACTGTGATGAACAGGAAAGGTCTGTCTGAGGAGGTAGAACTTGAGGTGATTCTTAAAGAAACTCAGAGATTCTTAGAGATGGAGAACTGGTAGGGTCTCACTTCAGGCATGGGAACCATCTAGTACAAAGGCATGAAGATAATACATGAAGAATAGCAAGTAAGCCAGGACTTCTGGAATGTGGATTGTGTATTGGGAAGTAGAATACAGGATTATTAGAAATGTCAGAAAGACCAGTTTGTAGAAGGCTTTAAATATTAAAGAACTTCCCCCATTGAAATTTTTATTAACTCCCATAGTTTTAAAAACATGATTGCACATGTGTAACCTATAACAGAATGCTTCCCATATCAGGGAGGAAGAGAGGGAGGGAGGAAGGAAAGGAGGAATAGAATTTGGAATTCAAAGCTTAAAGAATTTTTTATTTGATCTTTGAGTTAATAATAGACATTCTTTGGATTTTATTACATATGTGTGTATTGAGGTGAGGGAGAATGGAGGATGACATGATTAGATTTATACTTTAGGGAAATCATCTCAGCAGATATGTGGAGGAGAAATTATGAAGGAAAAAGACTTGGGACAGGGAGATCAATTAAAAGGTTATACTCAAAATACATTACTATATAATCAATAATTCTATCCAACTTTACCAGTGAAGCAATTGGGGTCATATAAGTAGTAAATTGCAGAGTTAAATAAGGAGCACAGGATGTTAACTAATGGTCTAACAGACAACAGAACTATGAACAGAAAGCTTTATATCTGAGGTAAAGTGAAAGGATTAAAGAATATGGGGATTCCAGGTTTTCCTTAGATGCAGTGGTTTAGAAAAAGTAGCATTCTTCACATCTTGACAACTGTTGATTTCAGGGACAGTCAAGGCAGTAGTGAGATGGGATAGGAGAGGAGAAGCACCATCCTCCCCATAACACTATCAGATTCTTTAAAATTTTCTACCATGGGGCAACATTGCAGTGATTCCATTCTAGTTATAGCTATGACAGACAGGCTGACCTTTAGTAAAATTGTAATGCATCTAGTTTTTTCTTCTCTGTGTCCCTGAGGCATCTAGTACTCACATAAATCCTCTTCTACCCTATATAGAATCCACTTTCCAGAAAATATTATAGATAGTCACACCCCTCTGAAGTAGAATAACTTTTGAGGATTATAGTGAGCACCAAAATATTTTCATTTTACAAAAGAACAACCCTTCATGCCAAGGAATGCATCCTTAATGGTAAGTATTTTAGCCACTATAGAGCACTTATGTAAGATTCCTTTTATTTAGTGGAATCATGTACTTGAAACCACAACACATAGGCAGATGTTGAGTCTACCTTTGCATAGGGTCACATTGAATACAGAGTCTCTGTCATGGATATTTAATACTTCCTTTAAGAATCTTCCACTTTCACTCCTGGGGTCGTCCCCAGAGGTTGGTTACTACCTGCCTGTACTTTGAAAAGTTGAGTGGGAGAGCTCTCACCTAAATGCATTCTAATAACAATCAGCCAGTAGAAATAATTAGGTCTCAGAAAGGCATTTACTATAGTGTCATCAAAGAACATGGTAACTACAATATATGACTTTTCTATCTCTCCCCTCCCATATTGTCTTAAATATTTTCTTCCACAAATATCCATAGAATTTGAAGGAAGAGTGAGCTCAAACTTTGAGAGCAATCATAGAGAAGTACACAAGTAGCATGCATGTGTGACAAACATAACTCATAATTCCTTATACTATAGGGTCTCAAAGTCTTTTCTCTTTTTTTTCATTTTTCAGATGCTTTATTAACTTCTGATTTGCATCATTCATTTCTGCCAGATTTTGAGTTACAAATTTTCTCCCCATTTTCCCCTATCCACAGCCCCAAAATAGCAGTCACACAGGATATCCCCTCCTCCATTATGCTCTCTCCCATATCTTCTCCCATACCCCCTTCGACTTTTCCAGTAGGGCATGGTGGATCTCTTTGCCCCAGTGCCTGTATATCTTGTTTCCCAATTACATGTAAAATAGTATTAATAATAGTATATATATTTAAACATTTGCTTTTAAAACTTTGAATTCCAGATTCGATTCATTCCTTCCTCCCTTGTCACCCACCCTTAATGGGAAGATAATCAATTCAGTATAGGTTGTACATGTGTAGCTAATGCAAAACATTAACAGAGTAAATATATTGTAAAAAACCCTCCTATCCCACCTCAACTTGTTCTATTATTTACTTTGATACTGTCCCTTTTCAAAAGTGGGTGCTTCCAACTTCTCTCCCCCACAACCTGCCCTCCCTTCCATCATTCCCCCTCTCATCCCCTTCCCCCCTACTCTCCTGTAGGTTGAGATACCCTATTTAGTGTGTATGTCATTCCCTCCTCGAGCCAAATTCAATGAGAATAAAGTTGACCCATTCCTATCTATGTATACCTGTAAACATATATACAAACATTCACATATGTATTCATACATGCATATACCCTCCAATTTATATATTCCCTTCAACTATTTTCATACAGAGAAAAGTTTCATCAGTTACAATTATCATTTTGCCATGTAGGAATGTTAACAGTTCAACTTTGATAAGTTCCTTATGATTTCTTTTCCCTGTTTAAATTCTCATGCTTTTCTTGCTTCTTGTATCTGAATGTCAATTTTTCTATTCAACTCTGTTTTTTTCATCAAGAATGCTTGAAAGTCCTCTATTCCACTTAATGACCATATTTTCCCTTGAAACATGATACTCAGTTTTGCTGGGTAGGTTACTATTGGTTTTAATCCCATCTCCTTTGCCCTCCAGAATATCATATTCCAAGCATTCAATCCCTCAGTGTAGAAGCTGCCAGATCCTGTGTTATCCTGATTTTGTTTCCACAATATTCAAATTGTTTCTTCTGGGCAGCTTGTAATATTCTCTCCTTGATCTGGGAATTTTGGAACCTGGCTATAATATTCCTAGGAATTTTCTTTTTAGGATCTTTTCCAGGAGGTAATAGGTAGATTCTTTCCATCTCTATTTTGCCATCTGATTCTAAAATATCAGGGCAGTTTTCCTTGAGAATTTCTTGAAGGATAATTTCTAGGTTCTTTCTTTGATCATGGTTTTCAGTTAGTCCAATAATTTTAAAATTATCTCTCCTGGATCTATTTTCCAGGTCAGTGGTTTTTCCAATGAGATATTTCACATTGCCTTCCATTCTATCTTTTGTTTGGATCTGTTTAACAAGCATCTTGATTTCTCAAGAAGTCACTATATTCCATTTCCTCCAGTATAATTCTGAAGGAATGATTCTCCTCAGTGAGCTTTTGAGATTCTTTTTCCATATGGAAAATTCAGGTTTTTAAGACATTCTTCTTCTCATTGCCTTTTTGAGCCTCTTTTGCCATTTGAGTTTGTCTGTTTTTAAGGTGTTATTTTCCTCATTCAGGCTGTTGACTCTCATTCCATAATTATCTTGCATCATTCTCATTTCTCTTCCCAATTTTTCCTCCACTACTCCTATCTGCCTCCTACAGTCCTCTATGGCCTGTAACCAGCTTGTCTCATATTTTTCTTGGAAGCTTTTGGTGCTGGAGTTCTGACTTCACTGTCTTCCTTCTGTTCCATGCTTTGATCCTTTTTGTCCCCAGAAGAGGATTCTAATTTTGGATTGCTTTGCTTGGTTTGCTTCCTTTGCTTGCTCTTTTTGCCACTCAATTACTTGACTTTTGGACTTTTTGCCACAGTAGGACTCTGCCATCAGACAGGGAAGCTTCATTCCAAATTGTGGGCTTTTCTCAGCTGCTGTAGGTATTAGTTGGGTGCCCTCTCTGAAGCCTCCACACAATCTTGCAAGCTGGTCACACACCCCAGGACCTCCACCCTAGACCGCAATCCAGATCCTAGCAGGTTAAAGCAATAGTGATTATCCCTCAGACTGGTCGCTTGGTCCCACTACACTCTGCAGGCCAGGAGCTGAAGCTGCCATGTGGCAGCAGCTGTGCTGCAGCCCTCAGTGGCTTCTTGCCCCGGGGGCAAAAGCCGACTCACTTCCAACTACTGGGTCCCAAAGTCCACACTGCACTGACCTCTCACTTTGTCCTTAGTATCTATGTGTTGACAGTTTTGGACTGCCACAGCTGCTGGTGATCTGGAGTCCCTCCAGCTGCTTGGTGGTCAGGCCTGCCCTGGGGCTAAAACCTCTGGCTTGCCCGGGGCTGAGGTCATATCCCATAGCACTTTGCTGGCCTATTCCTGCCAGCCTACCGGGCTGTCCTCAGCAGGAGGTTAGCATCTTTGTTTCATTTTGTGGGTTCTGTAGCTCCAAAATTTGTTCAGAGTCCCCTTTTACATGAATTGGAGATGGTAGGAGCCAGAGCTGCACAGAGGTCCTGTTTCTACTCTGCCATCTTGACTCTGTCCCTGGTCTTTTCTCTCTTTACAATGTCCCCAGACAATATTTTTAGAGTTCAATATTTCTGCAGGTAAGATTGCTCAGTTAGATTTTGTAGGATCTGCTGCTCTCCATAATCTAACTCTCTTCTCAGTGGTTGCCTACATTGTAGCTGAATCTTCCTTCAGGTTGACTGCATCTCTGTATCTTTGTCTTGACTCCCTAACTTATATGATATCTCTAAACAGACCACCAGTTCCCCTTCAAAATTCATGATGAGTGTAGAGGAGAGGGAAAAGACTCCTCCACATTCCTCACACCTAACCTTGCAGCAGCAGTCTCCTTTACAGGCAACTCCAATTTATAATTAAATTTCACATAGAGATCAGCTATTAAAAGTCTCCAGAGTTTTGGCTCATTTGTTTGCTCATTTAGTAATGTTGTTCTCTTTTTGACTCCATAATAGTTACATTTGTACCCATAAAGAGATCATAGGGCATCACACCTTGTTAACAATTAAAATCTTATCATACGTGAATACATTTTATAACTTCATTAATTGAAGCTAGAAAATCTAGGGAAATCCCAAACCTCATCAGCCCATGCAAGTGCCTTACATATATATATACACACAAGCACACATATTTTATTTACCTAGTTTAATGGCTAAAATATAGGCCTTTTTTGCAGTAGAAAAGAGGAGATAGAATGGTTTGGTGGAAAGTGGAATTTTACTATAGTCAAAATACCTATATTTAAATCCTACCTCAGACATTTGCTACTGGCAGTTACAGATATTTTATCTCCTTGGTTCTCTGTTTTTCTAGGTATAAAAGAGGGAATTAGTTTAGGTACCCCTCCTAGCTCTAAATCTATTATTTTACATAAATGAAAGTGAAATTAGGAGTAATAATCTATTAGAGTTATTTGAGAGCTGGCTGGTACTCTGTGCAGAAGAGACCTAGAAACACTAAACCATTTACAGAAATCCTTTTGATTTGATCTTTTCCTGACTCATCTCCACACAGTATCTGTGTATGGTGGTGTATAGCTGTCCTGTGCAACCTTTTGGAAGCATATAGGTACCAGATACATCATTACTAAAGTACCCATCGTGCCTTTGACTCTTGCAGTGTAACCCTGAGAAAATTATTTTATCTCGCTGTGCCTTTGTTTCTTCATAGGCTGAATGAGGATAATGATTCCTATATTGCCTACCTTATAAATGAGTTCATGCAAAGCACTATATAAAAGTTTTATTATTATTGATCCACCACTGAAAATAACCTAGAAAAAGTCAGCTATATAGACATCGCCTGCAGTTCATTGAAAATAAGAGGGTTGTTTTCCTTCCCATAATAATGACTGATTTAACCTTGCTATTCTATTTTCTTTCTCATGTTTTCAGTTGAGCCATCAGTTCTAAATTTAAAGGGAAAGCCAGTTTCCTCGGGGAAAAATAAAGAAGAGAGAAAACAACCACACACACACACACAGAGTTATTTGTAGCATAATCAGAATTATTCCTGGCATGACTAGCACATTTTCACATCATCTTTTGAACCAAAAGGTCCAAATAGCATAAAACTTTTTAGTTCTGCACTAAGGTTTTTAGGGTTCAATTATGACTAATTTTTCTTTGTGTGTTTGTATTTGGAGAGTTCATGGTCAAAAGAAATAACATCTCAAATATAATAGATATTATTCCCCATGGTGCAAAACCAAAATTTTTGTTGCAAATACCTAAGTCAAACCATTTAAAAATGCACAAACTAGTCTAGGAGAAATATGTGTCTGTATTATCTTACCCAAAGTAAATATTTATTGGGAATCAGAGCTCAGAGGAACATTAGAGTAGAAGAATAAAGGAAACCAATTAGGATTTAGAAACAACCCTGAATCCTGCTCTATGAATATTAGGATTACTTTGGTTTTTCCATTGCTTGGCATAGTGCCTGACATATAGTAATCACTTATTAAATGCTTGTTGACTTGATATGTTGACTTTCTCTGAATTTTTACTGTACTTAAATTGTGTAGCTCCTGACTTATCCCTTAGCATTAGAGATGAATAGCTCAGGATGAAACCCTAGAACTTATTTAGTTCACATCCCTCATTTCATAGTTAGGGAAACCAAAGCCAAGAGAGGTAAAGGGATTTGTCTAATTCCACTCAGGCAGCTCACTAATGAATGGAGACTAGATTAAGAAGATTCAAACTCAGGTCTCCTAAATTCCTGAAAGGCCAGCAACCTTTCCACCTTATTACAGAAACTATTTACTATTTTGTGTGTGTTACTTTTCCTCACCCCAAATGCCCCTCAACAAACACATATACATATGCACACATACATACAAATACACAAACATATAAGAGACTCCCAGAGGACAAAAACCTGATTATACTTACTACTTTTCTTTTTGCCTACAGCACCTACTATTATCAAAAGCACATAGGTGTTTAATAAATATTGATGATTAAATAGTATTTAAACATTTCTGTAATGAATTATCTTATTAGATTTGTACAGACTATTCTCCTCAGAATACTTCCAAAACACTTTTACCTCTATTTTCTCATGTACTTTTTACCTATATCTCAGTGAAATAGGTAAAGCAAATAGCTTTGGGGAAAACACTGCCCTAGATTCCAGGAAACCTGGGCTCTAATCCTGTAATTCAGTCTTTACCACTCATTTTCTGGCAAGTTATTTCCTCTGAGCCTCAATATCCACATTTGTGAAATAAGCCTCTTTTTCCTCATGTATAAAAGAGGAATGATCACTATGTACCTTGAAGTTTCCAATCTTACCATTTATGACTCCTGTTCACCAAGATCCTGCTCAGGTATGGTATTTGGTGATTTTATTCTGCTTTTAGAGGTGAAGAAATTGAGACAAGAAAGGTTAAAGAACATCTCTTAGGTCAAATACAGCTAGTCAGTTGCAGTACTTTAAGGCACTGGATTAGAAGGCATCTGGGGCCCCTTCAAGCTCTAGATCTAAGATCTCCTAATTCTCATTCTAATGATCTTTCTACTCTACTAAATAGTTATTTAAAGTGTATATGACTTGAGAACTTATGTTTGCTATTAAAGCCTGAGAAATGAGGGAGAAAAATCACATTAATCACCTCATCTATGATATATATCAGTTATGTCAAATGGCCTCTGAGGGGGACAGATGGTTCCTAAAGTATGGGTCATCCCAGTCTAGCGTCCATCTTTTTCTGGGTATCAAAGGTCCAGGGGAGTAACAAAGATTATGACCATAATCTGAAACAATGAGTGTCTTTTTTTCTTGGTCTGCTTGGGTAATCCTAGTCACATTTCAGGTTCACAATGAGTGTCTTGAAGCACTTTTCACATATTTTCTGTCCAGTAAAACCCAAGAAAACATGTTTTGTCAAGCACTTTTCCCTTTAATTATTAAACCCATGTGTATTTTAATGGAAACTTAATCCATGTGTTTCTCATTCACTTACACTCAATTCATCAAGTGCTGTTTCGTAAGAGCATTTGACATCCAAGAAGCATTATGGGCCTTTTTTCATTGAAACAGGAAGTGCTATTCTGCCAAGAGTGAATGAACTATAACCTCTAAAGATTCAAATTCCTTTAGAAATGCTGAGGCTAGGGGAAGCAAATAGACCCTAAGCTAGCCAAACATGGCCTTCAATCCTTTACTACTTTACTTGCACTCACAGAAAATTACCTTGCAAATGCACAATTAAATTTACTATCTCCTCAGCAGTCCCAGATAAATTACCTTGTGCTTCACAATCAGTGAGAGGATTTGTTTTGACTGTCACTGATGTTCCCAAACAAATTGATGCTAAGGAATCTGATTCTTTTCTTCAGCTAAGATTGAAAACAGAGAGAAAAAAATCTGGCCTTCTTCCTTGGCCTACTCTGTACTCTCAGAGTTGAGTGCAGCACAGCAACAACATCATTTATGGGTTGGGAGAATGTATAATTTTGTTTATTACTGGCCATATATCCTTCACAATTCCTTTTGTATTTAAAATGCTACAATGATTTTGGGACTGAAAGAAAAAAAAAGTGTTCATTTGTACTCCATGGGAAGGAGTGAGGAGAAGCATTCAAGAGTTTTAGGTGTAAGAGCTGTCCCAAAGTCCACTGCTATGGAACTGTTTCCTTATTGGTAGAGATAAAGGTCCTGCCCTGTATGAGAGGTAGCCTGGGGTTGGTGAGAGGTGACAGCTTTAGTTCTCTAGTTCTCTCTCAGCCTCATTTGGAACTCTTGAATTCCCCATTGAACTTTTCATTAAGGCCTCTTCAAGTGAAAGTTTCCCTTTGGTGACTTATTGCTCAGGGACTCCTGATACAGAGCCTCAAGGGAGAAAAGATGTAAGAGGTCAACTTCACTTTAATTCATTAATGGAAAATAATCTATGAGGAATTGGGTAGAACAGGTATTCTCTGTTATGGTCCTCTTCCCAACTTGGTTAACTCTAGAGACATCAGGGGTTGAGCTGAGTTGTCTCATTCCTGTTGAGAGAAAACCTTCATTCTATATTCTCTGGTATATATTCTCCTATTTATGCCTTATTTGATTTTTATTTGGCTATGATTTTAATAAATGCTATTTTTTCTTTTTTTTTCCTTTTTGCTTTTTGGAGGGCAATTAGGGTTGTGACCTGCCCAAAGTCACATGGCTAGTTTTTGTGTTAAGTGTCTGAGGCTAGATTTGAACTCAGGTCCTCCTGACTGCAGGGCCGTTGCTCTACTCACTGTACCACCTAGCCACCCCATTGATAAACACTAATTGCTATTAATTATGTTCATTTTATAAGTGATATTTGTTGGGGAAGGGGTCAAGCCTTGGATAGAGAGCTTGAGGTTGCTCTTGCCCCTCCCCCTTCCCAATGACAAAGTGATAGAACATTAGATGGATCTCCATCATATCTTCTAGAAGGACAATGTTTAAGGGAGTAGATAGGTTTGTTTCTTGCCTGGTACCCCAAGGCTCTGAGGAGAGGAGAATATTAGCCTCTGGCACCAACCTCCTGATTCCCCTGTTGGCAGGATTGAAAGTTTGCCTTAGAAATGGGAGAGATGAGAAGAGGCTAGAAATGTTTATTCTGCCTCCCTTCCAATCCCACTTGATCACAAAGCAGAAGTTCATTAACCATAGCTTGACCACAATGTGATGATTTTTTTTAGCTTTGGAGGCCAAGAAAATGAAGGCTAATATTATAGTGTAATGGGTAGCATGCAGAAAAACCTGGGTTCAAATCCTACCCTAGATATTTAATATCTGTTTGACTTTAAGCAAGTTGCTTAATCTCTATATGCATCAATTTTCTTATTTTTAAAATGAGGAGTTTGGATTTGATAGACTTTCAGGTCTCTTCCAGCCCTAAAGAGAAAACCTTATGGTCTTCTAGTGAAGGGATTTTTAACCTGTGGTCAATTAACTTAAAAAATGATAAATTTCAATATCACCAGTTTCCTTTGTAATTTTATATAGTATAATAATAGCAGTATCAATGACAATAATCATGATAGCTAAAATTTATGTAGTGCCTACTATGTGCCAGGCACTGTGCTAAGTGTTTTGCAATTTTTATTTCATTTGGTACTTACAACAATCTTCAGAGGTATATGTTATTATTATTCTCAATTTACAGTTAAGGGAAATGAGGCAAGCATAACTTGTTTAGTAACTTGTTCAGGGTCACACAGCTAAGTAAGTTTCTGAGGTCAGATTTGAATTAAGATCTTCCTGATGCCAGGAACAGTGTTCTATCCACTGTCACCTTGCTGCCCATTTTATACTAAATATTTAAAATATTATTTTGAGAATAGATTCATAAGTTTTACCAGATTTTGAAAGGTGTCTAAGACACAAAGAAATTCTAAGAATTCCTGTTTTAATGAATGGAAAACTGGGCTAGAAATCAGGAAGAACTTGGATCAAGTTCTTAAAATATCATGTCTAAGCTGCACTGAGATGAGACGGTCATCAAATCTCTCAGTAGTGCCCTAGACAGCATTTTATGACTATAGACTACAGTCATATTGCTTACATGCATTGGTGAGTTTCTGCATTGGGAGTTTCCCAGATTAATTAGAATCACGGGACCAGGCTGTTCATTCCCAATATAACAAAACAATGAAGCAAAGAAAAATTCCAAACAACCTTTTTTTCTGTTTTAAGTTTCCTTCTACTTCATAGTTTTGGCAAAATGGAATGAAAGGGGAAAGAAATTGAATCTCATTTTTATACTGTTCAAAATATTAATTAATCTTTCCATATTCTCCCAATAAGGCCCTCATCCATCACCTTAATTGACTTACTATTGGAGAAATCAAACCATGTCAATACTGACATCTCTATAAATGGAATGCAAAGAAAGAAGGAAGTTGCAAGTAAATCAAAAGATTACTTATATTCAATCTTTCCATCTACCTGTTCACTCTTTACTGATTATAAACATCCTAAAAACACCCTTATTTGGACCTTCCATCTCCACTAACTAATGCCCTATAACTCTCCTGCCCTTTGCAACTAAACTTCATGAAAAGACCATCTACAAAAAAAGTGTCTCCTCTTCCTCTCCTCTCACTCTTTTCTTAACTTCTTATAATCTAGCTTCTAAACATATAATTCCACTAAAACTATCACCTAAGTTACCAATGATCATTTACTTGCCAAATCTAATGGTCTTTTCTTAATCCTCATTTTTGTTGACCTTTCTGATATCTTTAACAATGTTGCAAAGTTTCATGGGAGAGGATGGTGAAAGATGAACAATATTACTTCAAAAAACAGCAAAAAGTAGAGTATGGAAATATGAGGAAAAATGTTAGTGTAAGTCCTTGTTTAGATAACTTATTTTAAATTCTATAGTAGATTCAAGTGGAAGAAATACAGCCAATAAAAACAAAACATAACAATTATGCTAACGTTACAATAGAAACTGATTTTCATTTAATGACGGTGAATCTACCACATTTGGATGTCTACAGCTCAGTATTCCATATTCTACATGAACATATAGAAAGGAAATGAAGTAAGATTAAATTGGAAAGAATATCTGAACCCAAATAGATATGTACAGACAAAATTCATACTGCATGAAAAACTATTCTGAACCTATTAAGAAATAAATTTTAAAGACACTTGAGGGAGAGCAAGATACCAAATAAATAGAAACAAATGAAGGATGCTATCAAAAAAATGAGAGTTTCTCAATAATTATTTGCCATTCTGTCTACTTTTTAATATTTTTCTATTGAGTTTTTATAAGTAATCTATTTATGTACCATGTATCTTTGATGAAACTATAAAACAATAGATTTGAAGCTATGTCTTTATAACAATGCACCCATATTTAAATCACTGATGAAAAATATAAAGACTATGATATGATTTTGCTTACTGCTCATTCATTCTACAAAATATATTTGGTGCATTAGGAAAACAAAGGAACTTAAATAATCATTTAGAATGAATGATTCTCTTTCAAAAACAACCAAAGACATAACTTTGTTCAGTCTCTGTTTCACCATATCATGTAAGGCATATAATAGAAATATATAAGTTTGTCAGTTTTGTTTTGCTGTAGTTGTTCCTATAAATGCTGAGATCCTCCAGATATTTGTTTGAAGACAGCATAGTTTTGGCTTCATTAAACCCCAAAATACTATGCATATGGACTTCTTGATGAGATGTATGACCTTTTAAACATAACTTAAAAATTCATAAAGTAAAATTCATATGGATGAAGAATTTCCCTTTTCTCCAATATCAGATTAAATTGACAATCCATTGAATTAGGAAAACAATGCATACATATTGGACAAGTATTACAGATGAATCCAGAATTGAATAGGAAGAAGAAAGAGGCCTCCACTATATATAGGAAGTTATATGCAACTTTCAATGACCCGTGTGTGTGAGAGAGCACAAATATTATATGACTGTAAATTAAGGAACATTATGGTCTCCAAAGAATCAAAATTCTGAGTAACTACAAAGGCCATAATAGTTGTAAGTAGGTTGAAACATATTCACAATGATGTGTAGCCTACATGAAGTTTTGTAAAAGAGATGTATAGGGAATAGATAAATGGAAAAATAAAGTAGATTAGATCATAGTGTGACATGAGTATGGGATAATGAATGGACAGCCCTTTGAGATACATCTGAGATATTAAAATACATAGCACATTGAATAGATCTTCAAATTACAATTTATGGGACAACAAGAATAAAAATCTCAATGAGTCATTTGGAAATATATGGATAATTTAAAATGATAGAAGGATTGCATTAATGGATAAGATCATAGATACATTGTAATGCTGAATAACTGAAAAGATTCACTAATTTGCTCCCTAGATATTCTATTTTACAATGGGATTTTCTTTGAAAAAGGTTATATTTAGTGACAGGGTAGTGTAGATTAGTTTGTTATATCAATTTATCTCAAAGGTGAAAAATGCATTAAATGTAAAAAAGAGGAATCACTGGAAAGGGAGAAAGGACATGGAATTAGAGATGGGATGTCAATAAAGAAACATAATTTATTTCATAATTTTTCCAGAGATCATTCTGTTCCTGAGAAAACCTGATTCTTGACCCTATTAGAATGCAATCTCATAGATAATGTATTTTGAACAAATTTATCACTAAAGAAATTTCTGTACTTCCTTCCCACTTCTACTTATTAACATAATTAAATACATTGATCTCAATGTTAATGTCATTATATGCTTTTTTAATTTCTTTAGTTTTCAAGCTCAACAAGCTATAGTTAGAACTAATATTATCGTGAATGAGGAGAATGAAAATAACCAATGTAGTAAAAATTGAAAAAAAAAAAAGGGCTCTCTTTGGGTAAAGGAGGTAGGTAGAATGGAACAAACATTCACTAAGTATCTCCTCTGTGCCAAAAAACCATTTTAACTGCTTTACAAGTATTGTCTCATTTGAACCTAACACCGAACAAAAGCACTGGGAATTAGATGTTATTATTATCCCCATTTTACAGTTGAGAAACTTAAGGCAGACAAAGATTAGAAGTGACTTTCCCAGGGTCATATAGATACTAAGAATCTGAAGCTAGAGAGTGAACTCAGATCTTCCTGACTCCAGTCCTAGTGTTCTGCCTGAACTCCCCACAACCCCCTCTCCCAGAAGGAATTGAGCAGACTGCAAGGTCAGCTCCACCCTCCCCCACTGGGTCTCTGCCTTTTCCCCAGTCAGCTCACCTGCTTAGAAGTGGGCAGGCTTCTGGGGGAGTTTCAAGGTGTGTACTGACCAATCACTGCTTACATAAGGCCCCCTTTATAAGCTAAGGTTCTGCCTCAGATTGGCGCTGTTGCTGACTGCTATTGCTGTACCTGAGACATGGGTGAGTGGTGCTGGCTCAGCCTGCCATGTGGCCTGATCAGCCACATGGCATTTTTAATAAAGGGTTCATTCTAAAATTATTACTTAGGTCTTGTTTGCATTAATCAAGGTAAGGTACTAAATTTGGAGGCCCTAGCGAGATTTGACAGCATTCTGTGTTGTTGTCCAAGACCCGAGATCCTCGCTCGGCCTCAGGGGATGGACACCTCTCAGCTTTGACTTCCTTGAGCAGCTGCCATCTGAAATTTTCTCAGAGCTCAGAACTCAAGGCTGAGAAATTCCAGACCATCTCCTGACATTGATCAGATCGCATTTTGGCTCCTTGGACCCAGATCTCTGTCAGCCTCCAGAGGTGAGTAGTTATCTGCCTGTTGTGTTTGTGTGCTTGCCTTTCTGTTTGTCTGTCTGTAACTAACAACTTCTGTGGTCAAAAATTGGCCAGGGAAACTGCTGGACTTCCAACTCTCTCCTTATCTCCCCTTTGGAGAAAGAGAGAAAAGGAGAGGGGTGGGGAGGAAGCAGCCCTGGCTACTGTGTGGGGAACCAAGTGAGATTTTGCTGAATAGGAAGAGCTCTCAGCCTCAGGGGCAGGCATCTGCCTCATGACCGTTCCAGGGCCCCAGGTCTCCAGTGAGGGAAAGATTGCATCTGCCTCCCGACTTCTACCGGCTCCTCATTTGACCTTTTGTGTTATCCAGGACCTCCAGTTTGGGGGTGAGTAAAAAATTTGTTCTGATTAAAAATCTGTGCTGGTTAAAAATCTGTTCTGGTTCTGTTCTGGAGGGTGGAGGGCTAGATGTAGCCATTTGTGCAGGGGGTATCTCCTCCCCGGCGAAGCTTTGGGATGCCAAAGTCTCTTGACCAGCAGTATTCTGGTTAATGTTTGTATGTTTCTTGTGTGTCCTGCACTTACTTGAGCTCATTTGCTTCCTGTTCAGTATCTGTGGGGGCAAAGCAAGAAGCTAGGGACTATTGTTTGTTCTCGTGAAGTTTTGTCTTGATCTCATTTGCTTAAAGCCTCCCCATTTTTATTCTGCAAAGGAGTTATTAGAGTGGCTATCAGATGAGCACCTCCAAGGGAGCTTTTCTGATTTCCACTGGGAAGACATATTTGTTTATAGGACTATACTGTTTGTCTATCTTTTCATCCTAGAACATGGGAGGTTCAGCCAGTACATCAAAAAGTCCCCTTGGTTGCATACTAAGCCATTTTAGAGTAGCCTATCAGGATGGGGCAGATTAAGGGTTCCCCTTGAAGAAGGGAAAACTCATTTCTTATTGAATGAATGAGTGGCCCACGTTTGGGGTGGGCTGGCCCCCTCAGGAAAGTTTCAACAAGCAAATTATCCAGTCCGTGTGGCGGGTGGTCACAAGGAATCCAGGACATCCAGATCAGTTCCCTTATATTCCTGTCTGGCTAGATCTTGTCACCTATTCCCCTCCCTGGTTAGGAACTGTTCTTTCCAAAGGGTTATCCGAATCCTTGTGACTCACCTGCTCTTGGCTACTCCTAAAACAAAACCTCCCTCGAAGTGAGGAGTATCATTTCCCACCACCTTACAACCCTCGACCCCCTCCCTCTGCCTCTTCTCCTAATTCCTTGGGGCTTCCAACCTCCCCTCATCCTCTTAACCCCTACCCCCTCCCCCCAGACTGAGGCAAACTATCAGTCCACAGAAGAACCCTCTTCTGCTTCAGTCGGTTTTGAGGGCATGGTTATATCCCAGCTGGTAGAAATTGCCCAAAAGGTTTATGACAACAGGGACAGTCACTCTGATAAAGCAGACAAGAAGTTTGCCCGGGTCCTTGTGGCTACACCTCAGACTCCCAAATGGGGTACCAGAGTGGGCACTACACCAAGTGTTACCCACACCCAAGTTCTTGCAAGGGACCAATGTTCATACTGTTAAGAGTTAGGCCTTTGGAAAAATGAATTGCCCCCCCCCCCCCCCCCTGCCGACAGAGACTCTCCAGAGTCTTCCAAAGACTCAAAGGTGGGGGGGAAGGGCAAAACTTTTTATTGTACTGGTCCTTCCCCTCCTCCTTGAGCATTGGGAAGGTGGGGAGGTGGGCCCCTTTTTGGGAATCCCTCCACTCTGAACAAAGAACCAGGCAGCCTAGATCCCCAGCCTGACCAATTAAAGCCAATTAAGTGTGGAGCTTTGAGATTGGCAGAATCAAAGCTCACTTTCAAAAGGTCCACCAAAATTCTCTCTGTTGTAATTATTTGAAATTTTTAATTTGGGAAATTTACAATTTCTTTACAAAATATCTTTGCAAATTCTGAGAATTAATCATTAAGAAATTGAAAATAGGCTATTGAGATTGCTTAAAAAAACAGAAGTTTTTTAGGATATTAGGATTGCTTAAGGAAAGAAGATTTTGCTATCTCAGCTTGACTTGTTCCTTGAATTTGTAAAAGGAAAATTAATAGCTTTGTGAAACATTTGATTGTAAAATACAATGACTGGCATATGTTGGTATTTCTCTAACGTAGAATCCATGCCAGAATTGATAAAGTCAATTATTGTATAACTCATTTGATATTTATTGTTGTTTTGTTGCCATCTTTCTGAGACTGTATTGTGTTTCTAAAAGTCCATTTAGCTAAGTGAACTTAAGAAACATTTTTGACGCAGGAATAGTATTATAGCTATTTAAAAAAAATCAATTTCATATTGCATGTATATTGGGTTTTTTAATTTGTTTTGTTATAAATTTTTATAAATTTAATTTATTTGTTAATTTAAACTTATATTTGGGTTGCAAACAGGCAGTAATAATGTTTATATTTCATTTAAAATTTTGGCTAAATTTATTGTAATTAAAAAATTATGAACTCTGATGTTAAAAACAATTTTCTTATTACTATTCTGAAGCTGTTGAGTCATCTAAGGATATAGATATATGTTAACTTGGATGTATGTGAATATACAATGTCTTGGGAAATTTATATTAGGAGAATTTAACACCAAATTACTTTTAGGAAATTCCCATATTTGAAGGTTTATTTTATAATTATTATGTTTGTCAACCTTAAGTGAAATCTTTCTTAGGTGTGAGGTTTGTGTCAATGGCTATAGGATGAACTATTTTCTGTGCAAATCAATTTGGAAATTACTAAATTAAGATCACCAGATTGGTAATTACTTGAGTGTGGTTTGAAGTTTAAATTTAGGTACATCATAATTGTTTCTGATATTGTTATGGGTAAATATTGGTATTATGAATGTTATAATAGAAGCAGTTTCTCATTCTCTGAATGCTGTTAAATTAAGAATTATACTGTCAGAGGAACAAGAAAAAGATGGTGGATGAAGTACTCTGACCATGTCAGAGTATCAGTTATGATATTCTGAAATGTTGTAATTTAAGAAATCATACATTTTTAAGTTTCAATTAATAAATCAAGTATTTACAATAGCATGCTTGGGAAAAAAATACTTATTGGTAATTATGTGAAGAAAAGACTGTGTGAATCCCCTTCTAAGCTTTGTAAAACCTACAGATCTACCCAAATGATTTTGGGTCCCAGATGTTTAAGGAATGATCGGTTGCGTGAAATGTTGTAGTACTTGGGTACCTGATATTTAGATTAATCAGAGTTACTTTAGTTGAGAGAAAATAAAAATACCATTTTTATATTTAGGTTAATCAGAGTTACTTTAGTTGAAAGAAAAGAAAAGATACCATTTTTAACACCAGGTTAATTCAAACTATCTCTAAAGTCTATTTATGAAAAGCTGAATGAAGCAGATAAAAAGGTTAGGGAACAAATGGTGTTCATCCAGGCCCTCCGGTTTCCAGATAGTTGATATCAGTTTTAGAAGTATGTTGAGAGAGCATGAGGAAGTTTTGGAAAGACAGAAAGATTTTTAACTTGAGTTTGTAATTAATAGCTTGAGCAAATTTTAGATGGCCCTATCTGAATGACACTAATCCATATTTATTTGCTATTTAATAATTTGAGGAACTGAAAATTTTACTATTCTTCTAAGCCTTAATTACAGGAGTCATCATAAAAGCTGATAATGGGATGGCAGACGCTGCAGGCTATGAACTGTTCAAAGTGGATGTCTGTGCTTGGAAAAGTTTGGGGACAACCAACATTGCCCAGGTGGGAACTCTCTGACTTTCCCAATTGTGCCTTTTCTTTCTGAAAAGGAAACCTCCCACCTATTTATGCCTAAGACTTGCTTTCATCACTTGATTGCTTTCTGAATGACTAGAGGAGATGACTCATGCCTGGAATCAGACAAGGCTAAGGAAGTTTTCATTCTGGCAAGGTTTATGACTTTGTCCCTCTTTTATTCTATAGAAAATTCACTGAGAAGAAATATTCAAGCTAAATAAATGAATAAATATATAAATAACATCCTTCAAAGAAGGAAATGATTAGTAATAAGGCAAAAAGTAATGAAATAGATGCCTGATAGATCAGGATAGTGAAGTTTGAGGAGAGCAACAGGATTAGGCCAGATGACACCTAGGATTAAATACAGATGCAAAAGAAAATTGGCTTTAAAAACTTCCTATTATGTGAATTCATGATTTGAGCATGTTTGGGAATAAGATTATAGGTATGGATTTTGGATTTTAGAACAAGAATTGTATAAGATAGTGGTAAGGGTGCATCTAATGTTAATTTGTTAATGCATCTGTCTGATAATTTTACAAAGAGCAGATGAAATCAATTTTAAAAAGAAGGTTTTACATATTTTAAAGGACTCCTATAACAGGTACAGGATTTAGGAAAGGTAGAATTAACTTTTACCCCTCTGTTCCCTTCCACTGATCTGTAAGCAGGCATTTTAGCATAACTTTTACTCTTCCCTTCCCTTCCATTGATCTGTAAATAGGCATTTTAGCATAAATTTTACCCTTCCCTTCCCTTCCATTGATCTGTAAACAGTCATTTTAACATAACTTTCACCCTTCCCTCTCCTAATTGATCTGTGGGTGGGGGTTCAGCCTAAGGTAAAATCCCTGCCCCCTACTGGGTGTTCCCCATCTCCACCCATTCTGGGTTCCCTGTACCTCAGTGGGAAATTTCAAATATACACTGACCAATCACTGATTGTAGTTTCAGCCTATGTAACGTGACTATTGTAATCTCTTTAAAAACCGGCATACTGTTCATGTCAATTTACTGTCTGTTTTGGGTATGTGACCCCAGCAGTCCCTTGGCAATAAAATCCACTTCCAATTTTAATCTCTGGGATCTTCTGTCTCACTCCATTATACCCAACATAATTGGAGGCCCCAACAAATAAACTGAAAATTCTCTGTAGTTTCAAAATATGGCACTGATCTTAAGTAATTGTACTAATTTATATTAAGTCAAAATTATCTGCTCATCTCTAGATCTGAACTGGAGAAACAAAACTCTTTTTTAGATTCTGTAACTACATGAGGCATCTGGGATTTAAAAGTGTTGCTTGAATGAAATAGGTCACTGGGATACAAGGAATTGTATGTTAATTATGATTCTTGTGTAGTTTGTTTTCTTGGTTATCTTGGTGACATGTACCTGACTGAATGTAATTATGTCATTTTGTAAAATATCGAGAAAAACCTCGTTGTATTAACTGAGCCTAGCTCTGTGTGGCTAAGAAAACTGAACTATTTGTTTGAACCTAGTCTTTCATGGCAAGAAAACTGGACCTTTATATCTAAAATCGTGTTTCTGGGAGCTCTTGTATTGTATGTTTGCACTCTAGTCATCTAAGGATCATCCCCAGAGCTTTGGAATCTGAAAAAGACGACATCAAATGCAGACAGCTTTCCCAAGAATCCGGACCTGACCTCTATTGGGATAGCTTCTTTCCTGGAGAAATTCAACTAGAGGGCCAATGAAAAAATGTGTCCCCCTCCTCTTCCTTGAGACTATGGCCTTGATTATAGGAAGTCCCTGTTAACTGTTAAATTGCTAATTGTTATAGGTCCCCACTACCAGCCCTTGGGAACAAAGCTGACTGTCCTGTATGATTTGGCCTGGGTGTCAAGGGTTTGACACATGAACAAAAGAAGTGGGAAATGTTGTGCCTGGTTTTCTCCACAACCCCCTCTCCCCAAAGGAAGTGAGCAGACTGCCAGGTCAGCTCCACTCTCCCCCACTGGGTCTCTGCCCTTTCCCCAGTCAGCTCACTTGCATAGAAGTGGGCGGGCTTCTGGGGGAGTTTCAAGGTGTGTACTGACCAATCACTGCTTACATAAGGCCCCCTTAATAAGCAAAGGGTCTGCCCCAGATTGGGGCTGTTTCTGGCTGCTTACTGCTATTGTTGTACCTGAGACATGGGTGGGTGGTGCCAGCTCAGCCTGCCACATGGCCTGATCAGCCACATGGCATTTTTAATAAAAGGTACATTCTAAAACTATTACTTGGGTCTTGTTCACATTAATTAAGGTACTACACTAGCACTTTATCTACTGTGCTGCCTAATGGTCTCTTGGGAATCAGTTTCTTATGATTAACCTTTACATCTGTCAATTATTACTTATGTGACCTTGGGCAAGTTATTTAACTTCCCTAGGCATCAGTTACCTTGTCTTTAAAATGAAGGAATTAGAGTAGAAGACCTTGAAGTTCCCTTCCAACTAAGATACTATAATTCAAAGAATAGGTTGAAAATTATACCGAGAAAGACATTTAGGAGTTAACAATACTTGTTAACCAAATTGTCTTCCCAGATATGAGAGAACACAATGTAGAGCCAAGAACATTGGTTTCTGAATGAGTAGGCTTATGTGACATTTAAAAAGTTCAAGAGATGCAATTTCTGGGTAATTAGTTGTTTCATTAATAATGCCAGCATTTTAATAAAAGGATGTTGGTGGCCCTCTCAAATGCCAAAGATGCCGTCACAGTGGTGGGCTCACAATATATATGCCCTTGGAAGAGAAGGTGTTCTTAAGGGTGGCAATCACCTCTTATTGGTTAACAGTTAATAAAAAATGAATATCATAATGAGGGATTGGGCTATATTTCAATGAGCATCTTGGGGGTACATGACTTGTATCACTGAAATCTTGCTGGAATAAGCATCAATTTCCACATTGCCTGCCTGACAAAACAGAATCAACATTTTCCCAGACCAGTCTGAGTGCTCCCATTAACCCAAACTTAGAATTTCTTTTATTGTCTTATTACATCTTGGCCTGGGTATTTCTTTGAGAAATATTTCCCACACTGGTTGATTTCTGGCTGAGGAAATAGAAAAAAAAAAACAACCTTGGTTCTGATGCAATAATTAGTTATTAATATAAGAGAGATCTTTCATTCATGTTTGAGTCCTGGCTCTGATATTTAGATTTTTTGACCTTGACCAACCCAAAGAGACTCATTTTCATTTGATTTAAGGAAAGATTTCATGACAATTACAACTGGCCCAAAGATGAACTGGGTATTTGGAAACTTCCTTGGAGGTCTTCAGTCTAGACAATCGCTTGTCTGGTATGTTTGGTACATGGAATGCATTAAATAAGTGCTGAGATACCTTCTGATTCTCAAATTCAATGGTTTTGTGGTAAAGTATTTAACTCAAAATAATTCCTTAAGTTCAGGTAGTATTATATCCATTTATCTCTAAGGCAACTGAGTCTCTTTGCAACTTTAACTCATTATTATTTTGGCCCTTTGAAGCTAAATGGAACAAATCTAATCTCTTTTCCTCATGAAAAGCAGATACTTGAAGTTAGCTCTTATCCTTGTGTTCTTGCCAGGTTAAGCCTCCTCACTTCCTTCAACTAAACTTCATATGATATGACCTTCACCATCTCATTTGCCCTCCTCTGTACATCCTCAGTACCACCTTTCTTGGAACACCATCCCAGAGAAGAACACAGTACTTCATTTGAGGTCTAAAAAGGCATACTACAATGGCACAATCCTTACATATTCCTAGAAGCTATGGGAAGCTCGATGTGCAGTGGACAGTGGAGTGAGTGCTGAACCTGGAATCAGGAAGAACTGAGTTCAAATACAACATCAGACACTTACTAGTTGTGTGACCCTGGGCAAATCATTTAACCCTGTTTGCTTCAGTTCCTCATTGGTAAAATAAGCTGGAGAAGAAAATAACAAACTGCTCCAATAACTTTGCCAAGAAAACCCCAATTGGGGTCGTGAAGAATAGGACACAACAGAAACATCTGAACAACATCAGAAGCTATCCGTCTTTTACTGAGCCTAAAGTTGCATTAACATTTTTGGCTGTCACATCATGACATTGATTACTTTGTATACTGAAGTCTAGTTAAATTTCTGGACTGTTTTTCTAAACAAATGGGGTTTCTCTGCTTTTTTATTTCCCCAAAAATATTTTTGTTAAGCAGTGCAAGTGAATGTGTTTATATGTGTGTCAATCAATCAATCAATCAATCAATATACTTTATTAACTGCTTCCTATGTATACAAAGAAAGGCAAGACAACTTTTGCTCTCAAGGACATCACATTCTAATGGGAAAGACAACAAGCAAACAACTGCTCAATAACGAGTATATACATGAGAAATTTAAATAATTGATACAGGGAAGGAACTAGCATCAAGGAGAATGGGTAAGGGAAGTTTGTGGTCTGAAGATCAGGAAGATGGATAGTAAAGAAACTGAGTGAACATAGGCTGGAAATGAATCTGCAAGTATCCTAATAGCCAGTGAAACAAACTTAGAAAATCCTAAAGAGAGAATATATTCTGAATCTTTAAACAAAATTTTACTTGTTTTACCAATCCCTGATTGAGGAGATGAGGAGCCATTGAAGGTATGAGGAAGATAGTTAAGACGAACAGCAATGACAAAGTTTTTAGAAAGATTAATAGTAAAGTAAAATAGAAAGATTAATAGTAAAATAGTAATTAAAAGAAAAAAACATTTCAAACATTAACCTTCTGGATGAAATCCTCCCTGTAAGAAAACAATTTAAATAATAGAGTTAAAAAGGATATGTCCAAAGAATGGGACCCAAAAGGATCTACATATTAGACACAAAAGAAATTATAAAGTACTTTATCCTGCTTATTTATTTTATGGGTGTACTTGAGGTCTGGAGAGATCTCATGTCTTTCCAGTATCACTTAAGAAGCAAGTAACAGAAAGAAGATTTAATCCTTGGTCCTCTGATTTCTAACATGGTACTATTTTTAATAAATTGCTTTGTAGCATGAGGGATGTAAAAAGCAAATAATCAGAGACAAATTAAGAGAAGCAGGACAGGGTGTTTGAAAAAAAAAGAAGGTACAATAAAAAGAACACAAATCAACACCTCATCATAGAAGATCCCTTTATAATAAAGAAAAAGTAAATGAAGTAAAATGAGTGGACATATTAACCATTTCTAAAATCTAAATATCATGCTCTATACCATCAGAAGAAAACCAAATTTGTCATTGGGCCTGTAGAACCAAAAACGGGATATTAAATTTCATCTTACTTTTGATGTCTTGTAATGTTGTATTTGCATGCATCATATATTGGGTACATGATTTTTCCTGGTTCTACTTGTTTTCCATACTGGTCAGACAGGCTAATAGATTCATCAGTAGTGCAGGGAAGTACCTGTTTTCCCACAGTCATGCCAACACTTGACTGTTTCTTTGTAACATATGCTATTCTAATGATTATGAGGTAGAATATCAGAGCTACTTTTGTTTTTATTTTTCTCATTTTAAGTGATTTGGAATGTGTGTGCATGCATGTGTATGTATACACACATACATATACACATCTATGCACATATATACATATATGTATATATACATGCATATATAAAAACATATGTATACATATATCTGAACCAACAGCAAGGTTCTAAGACCTCTGCAACAACAGGACTGTCCTTCACCAGTGGACAGAATTCACTCTCTGTCTGCAGAACAGTCTCAGGAGCTCTGAACCAACAGCAAGGTTCCAGGACCTCTGCAACAACAGGACTGTCTTTCACCAGTGAATAAATCTGGCAAAACAACATCAAAACAGACAGAAAAGTACCAGCATAACAGCAATGTCTCCTCAATCCTTGGCAGCTCTGGGTGGCAGCTCTCAAAAGTCCTGGGCAATTCAAACTGGCCCTCAGCATTCCTCTCCATCTCTTTGTGTCTCTCTAAATTTATGTCACCAGCTCCTCACAGTTCAGTACTCTCTTTTCACATCAACTAGTCCATCCCACGAGTGGGATTCACAAGCTCTGGGTTTTAACACAATCAATCCAAAAACCAAGCCAATACATGGGATCGTTAAATTCCATTACTATTACAATGTATATGGGTATCATGTCTACAGTATCCTGTGTTTCCTTCTTTGAAAACTATCTGTTCATATTCTTTGTCTATTTATTACTTGGGAAATGGCTCTATTCTTCCAACTTTGAATGAATCTATACAACCCTAAGGAAGAAACTTTTGCCAGAGAAACTTGCTGAAAAGATTTCTTCAGAGTTAACTGTTATTTATCTTAATATATAATCTTATTATATTTGTATTTGTTTGTATAACCCCT
Organism: Petaurus breviceps papuanus; assembly: GCF_028583685.1. Taxonomy (NCBI): domain Eukaryota; kingdom Metazoa; phylum Chordata; class Mammalia; order Diprotodontia; family Petauridae; genus Petaurus; species Petaurus breviceps. The sequence continues at coordinate 4,153,627 of NW_027185712.1, forward strand.
TTTTATTTTTATGAACCAAGTTGTCTATTTTAAATTCTGTAGGTCTATTCCTTGTGTAGTAAAGAACTGTTCCCCTATCCATAGATATGAAAGGTAATTTATTTCTTATATGTCTAATTTTTATGACATAACCTTTTATATCTAGATCACATTCAATATGAGGAGAACCATGGCCAAAGGACCTAGTCAACCAGTTATCACAACAGAGTGATGCCACTCTGGTCTTATTGAAAATTGCCCTTCCTTAGGCATACACTTTACATATTGTCCAAGACTGTCAGGAATAGATTATATCTCTGTTTTTCCCCCTTATCTCAGTTCTAAATTTATTTTTAAATAGTTAAATAACAGCTTCCAGGAGCAAAGATGGGGGAGTAAGCAGTAAATCAATGTAACTCTTCCATATTCATCTCCAAATAACCACAAAATAGCACCCCTAAAGAAATCTTGGAGCAGCAAAACCAGCCAAAAAGACTGGATGAAACAATCTTTGAACCCAGAGAATCTGGGAGATTGGCAGGAAAGTTCTGTCTCACTTGGGTGAAAGGGGAACACAGTCCAGGACAGGAAACATCCCAGCTAGCTAGCAGCAAGTCCTACTTCAGCAAACCAGTGGCAAATCCTGAGCCCCAGTGTGGTAGAGCAGGCAAACACCAAAATTGGGGACCCCATTTGCCTCAGCATAACCAAGGGAATGAACAGAATCCTGATCTGAGGAAGATCATATGCTTTACCATGGCCTGTGCAAAAAGGCAACCTCGTGTCAAGATTCAATGTACTTCAGTTCCCAGGCTAACAGGGAGATGTTAACAATACCAGTGCTTAAGCAAACAGGCATTTTTCAGGTCTGGGCCCCCATCTGGTGCTTTAGCATTGTCATGGGCAAGCAGGCAGCTGGCATCAGCCAGACCAACATATGTTTCATTGTAGCCCAGGGAAAATGCAGAAACACACCATCAGTCTTAGAACATATCAGATTACCACCGCAGGGACCTTGACTCAGTAACGGCTAAATTGCCAGAACATTAAGGCATCTAGCAGGGCCAGCTACCCCCTTAGGATGAGGGACCCTAGTCAATCTCAAGGCAACATCAGTGCAGAAAGAGGTAAAAAGCCAATAACTACAGTTCCCTGTAACAAGAAACCTGTAACAGACCACTTTCCATCCCAGGAGAGTTCAAATTTAAAAGAAAGGATAAAAAAAAAAAATCAAAATATATGAGCAAAAAAACCCCCACAAATAGAATGAGGCCATAGAAAATTATTATGGTGACAGGAAAATATCAAGAGAAACTCAGAAAAGGACAGCAACGTCAAAACAACAATGGGCAAAATCCCAAAGAAAAATGGGAAGTGATCTCAAGCCCAGAAAGAACTCAAGGAAGAGCTCAAGAGAAAGTTTAAAATCATTTAAGAGAGGTAGAAGAAAAATCTGAAAAACAAATGAGAATGATACAAGAGAATTATGAAAAAGAGTCAAGAGGTTTGAAAAAGAATAAAAAATCTGCTTAAAAATAAAAATTGGCCAAATGCAAAAAAAAATTAAAATTAAAATTAAAAAAACAACTGAAGAAAACAGCTCCTTAAAGAGTACAATTGGCCAAATGGAATATAAAGTACAAAAGCTGATGGAGGAAAATAACTCCTTAAAAGTTTGAATCAGACAAGTGGAAGGTAATGATTTTAAAGCGACATTAAGAATCAAGCAACCAAATTAAAAAGAATGAAAAAAATGAAATGTATAATACCTCAGGGGAAAAACAACTGACCTGGAAAATAGATCCAAGGATAGACAATATCAGAATCACTGGACTACCTGAAAATGCTAACGTAAAGAAGGACCTGGCAGCATCTTTCAAGAAATTATCAAGGAAAACTGCCCTGTTTTCCCAGAACGAGAAGATAAATTAGGCATTGACAAAATCCACCTATCATCTCAGGAAAGAGATCCCAAAATAGAATTCCCAAGTAACATTATAGCCAAATTTCAAAATCATCAGTGCAACAGAAATATACACACACCTAGAAAGAAAAATTCAAATATTGGGGAACCACAATCAGTATTACATAAGACTTGTCAGCTGCAACATTAAAAGATCAAAGGTCAAGGAACATGAAATTCCTGGATGACAAAGGAGCTAGGACAATGACCAAGAATAATTTTTCAGCAACATTAAGCATAATCCTTTAAGGGAAAATGGCCTTTCAATGAAATAGATTTCAAGCTTTCACAAAGAGAAGAGCAGAATTAAGCCAAAATGTTTATCTCCAATACCAAGACCCGAGAGATGCATAAACAGGTAGAAAAGAGAAAAGAAAACAAGGGATTCAATGGAGCTAAATTGTTTTTATACCTACATAGAAAGATGATACTTGTATTTCTTAAAAAAATATGTCACTATTAGTACAGCTAGAAAGATCATATATGGACAGAGGATATGGATATGAGGTGAATTGAAGGGAATGGCATAAAAGTAATTAAATGATGAAAAATAGGAGTACACTGGGTGCAAAAAGAAGCAAGAAATAAAATGGGGTAAATTGTTTCACATGAAGAGTCATGAAAGACCTATTATAGCAGAGGGAAGGAGGGGAAAATGGGAGGAAGGGTGGACATCATTTGAACCATACTTTCATCAAAGAGGGAATGAGGTACACAATTAGTTGAATATAGAAATCTATCTTACCAAAGAGGAGAGGTGTGGCTGGCAGAAGAGAGGATAGACCAGGGAAGTTTATAGACAAAAACAAAACATTTTTGAAGAAAGAAAGGGTGAAAGGAGAGAGAAGAGAAACAAGAGGAAGAATAGGATGGAGGGAAATACACAGGTAATAATAATTGTAAATTTGAATGGGTTGAACTTTCCCATATAATGGAAGTGTTTAACAGAGTGGGTAAAAAATGAGCATCCTACAATATTTTGTTTACAAGAAACACACTTGAATCAGAAAGACACACACAGAAGTAAAGTTAAGGGACTGGAACAGAATCTATTATGCTTCAACTGAACTAAAAGAAAAAAAAACAGGCATAACAATCTTGATCTCAAAGTAAAAGCAAAAGCAGACCTAAGCAAAAGACATATGGAAGGAAAATAAAACATACCACATATATTTAAATGATGTTAATATTAAATGCATTTGCAACAAGTGGTATTGTTTGCAAATTCTTAAAGGAGAAGTTAAGTGAGTTATATTAAGAAACAGAAGGTGAAACTATACACTAGTGGGGAGTGTCAACTGCCCCCCTCAGAATTCAATAAATCCAACAACAAAAAAAAAAAAACAAGAAAGAAACTTAAGGAGGTAAATATAATATTAGAAAAGTTCAATATGACAAATCCTAGGAGGAAACTGAATGGAACAGAAATGAATGTATCTTTTCTCGGTACATAATAGAGCATAAAAGCCTCAAAATCAAATGCAAAAAAGACAGAAATAGTAAATGTATTGTCTTCTGGATTGTAATGCAATGAAAATTGCATTCATCAAGAGGCAGTGGAAATATAGGTTAAAAGTTAATTGGAACCTAAATAATCTAATCCTCATGAATTAGTGAGACAAAGAAAAATCACAGGAACATTCAATAATTTCATTAGAAAGAATGACAACAATGAAACAATGTACCAAAATTTATGAGATACAGACAAAGCAATACTTAGGTTAAGATTTATTTCTCTAAATTCTTACATAAACAAAATGGAAAAGGAACAGATTAATGAAATGGGCATGCAACTTAAAATACACACACACACACACACACACACACACACAATAGAACGAATTAATAATTCCCAAGTGAGCACCAAATAGGAAATCCTGAAAATTTAAGGTAAGATTAATAAACTTGAAAGTAAAACAAAAAAATAATAATAAAACCTTCTTGAACTATTGAGCTAAGAAATAAATCTAGAAACTAGTTTTATGAAAAGAAAACAATAAGATAGATAAAACAATGGTGATTTTGATTAAAAAAAAAAGAAGACAACCAAATATGCAGTATCAAAAATGAAAAAGCTGTTATCACCACCAATGAAGAAAAAAATAAAGCAATTAATAGGAAATACTTTGCTCATTTATGTGCCAATAAATCTGACAATTTAAGTAAAATAGATTAATATTTATGAAAATATAAATTACCCAGATTATCAGATCAGGAAATCAAATGCCTAAATATCCCCATTTAAAAAAAAAAGGAATTGAACAAGCCATTAATGAATTGCTAGGAAAAATTCCAATGGTTGATAAATTCACAAGTAAATTCTACCTAGAATTTAAAGAATATTTAATTGAAATTCTATATGAACTCTTTGGGGAAAAAATAGGCTAAGAAAGAGTTCAACAAAACTCCTTTTAGAACACAAATATGGTGTCCATACCTAAATCAGACAAATAAAAAAAAAAAGAGAGAAAGAAAACTATAGACCATTTAACCTAATGAATATATCAGTGCATCTTTTTTTTTCAAAATTTTATACTTAAATACAAAATAAGAAAAGAAAAAAAAAACAAGTTTAAATACTAAAACTAAAATAATCCCAAAAAATTTCCCTTTTGCACAGCAGAACCTAAGAGAGGATTAAAAATATACAGCAACAAATTTCCATTTCAAGAAAGCCTATCTAATAAACAGGGTGTGTTTTGAGAGCTGTCCATCTTTTCTTGGATTCCTTGTAGATTTTCTTTTGTTCTCTACTGTGCACTTTCTACACTACCCTCTAAAGATCCTCTGTTATCCTTTCCCCCCTACCTATGCCCATAGCATTTTATTTGTTTGTGAATTTACTAGACTTTTTTTTACTCTTCTAAATATGTATGTATTTTTCCTTTTTGAACAAATTCCAAATGAAAGCAGATTTCCATAACTCCCAGCCCTCCTGCCCCATCTAATTCCTTTGTGTCAGTTCTTCCTCTTATACCTCATTTGTAGAAGATAATTTCTCCTTTTGACTGTTCATTAAAATTTTTACTTTTTGAAATCATATCACACTCAGGGCTACTCCAATATTTTTATGAGCAACTCAATTGGTAATAACAATCTTGGACATACACTTTTTTTTCATTTTACATACATAAAAGGTAAAAATCATGTCCTTATTGAGTCCCCTTGTAATCTGTCTTTGGTATGGACATTACTTTTCTCTTGGCTCTTCTCAAAACTTCTATTTAATTTCAAGATTTTCTTAAACAAAATCTGGAAAATCCAACAAGTCTTTAAATTTCCATTTTTTTTTGCATTCTGAATTATGCTTAGCTTTGCTGGGGCTTTTGGTCATAACTCCAGTTTTTTGCTTTTCCACATATCATGTTCTAAGACCTGAAGTCTATTAGTGTTACCACTGATAGGTCTTGTGTGATTCTAACTGTGACACTGCCATATATAAATTGTTTTATTTTTCTTGTTGCTCATAATAGCCCTTGAGCTGGGGGTTTTAGAATTTAAGCATGATCTTCCTATGATTTTCCCTGTAGGATCTCTTTCAGGTGGTGATTGGTGGATTTTTTTTTCTATTTTTACTTCCCCTCTTGTTCCAACGCTTCAGGCCAATTTTCATTAATTATTTCTTGTATCATTATATCAAGATTCTTTTTTTTCTCTAGCTTTTTACTAGTTTTTTTTTTACTAGCTTTCAGGTAGTCTGGTTAGTCTTATGATTTCTCTTCATGATCTGTTCTCCAGATAAGTGGCTTTTATTGTAAGATGTTCCCCATTATCATCTTTTTCATTTTTGGCATTTTGTTTTATTATTTCCTAATCTTAATAACATTTCTAGTTTCTTTTTGCCTAATTCTGATTTTCAAGGAGGTGTTTTCACTCTTACAATTCTGTATCTCCTTTTGCAATTAGTTAATTTTCTTTTCATATTCATCTTAGCTTTTTAAGATTGTTCTTTTTTTTAGTTTTGCCTCAATCTTTCTCATTTGGTGTTTAAAATCTTTAAAAAAATTTTTCTATGAATTCCTTTGGGTCAGATCAGCATTCAACATTACTCTTTCATGTAGAAGAGGATTTCTTTGCTTTGGTATCCTCCTCTGAAAGTGAACCCTGGTCTTCTCTATTTCCATAGTAAATCTTTGTGGTGGAATTCTTTCTACTTTGCTTGTTCATTTTTTTTATTTGTAGCAGCTCAGGTTTTGTAATTCTGGGGTAAAGTCCTGGGAGTATAGAGGATGGTGCCTCTGGCCTAAGATCCAGCATCAGTTCTCCTGTCTTTCCTTAAATGGAAAACCTTGACAAGAGTGAAAAAATCAAGTATTTGGTTGGGAGGATAAGCAAAAAGCATACAGGAAGATCAAAACATACAACCAGGGGAGGGCAACAGTCAAAGCTCCTTTATAAAAAGCCTCCAAGAAGGATATGAATTGGTCAAAGGCCATGGAGGAGCTCAAAAAATATTTAGAAAATTCAAGAGAAGTAGAGGAAAAATTGGGAAGAGAAATGGAAGTGATGGAAGAAAATCATGAAAAATGAGTCAACAGATTGACAAAAGAGACCCCCAAAATACTGAAGAAAATAAGACCTTAAAAATAGGCTAACCCAAATGGGAAAAGAGACCCAAAAATCAAATGAGAAGAAGAATGCCTTAAAAAAGAATTGATCAGGGGGTGCAGAGTCAAGATGGTGGGGTAGAAACAGTCCTTCACTGGGGCTTTGGCTCCCATCACATCCAATTCATGTAAAAGGTGACTCTGAAGAAATTTTGGAGCTACAGAACCCACAAAATGACAGAGAGAAGCTAACCTCCCACTGAGGACAGCCAGCAGGCCAGCAGGGAACAGCCAGCGCAGTGCTCTGTTAGATGATCTCCAACCATGCATAAGCCAGATGTTTAGTCTCAGGGTGGGCCTGACCAGCCCCTCTCTGGAGGGACTTCAGATCGCCAGAAGTTGTGGAGGTTTCCAAAATTATCAACCCATAGATACTAAGGACAAAGTGAGAGGTCAGTGCAGTGTAGACTTTGGGATCCAGTAGTAGGGGAATGTGGTCAGCCTTTATCCCCTAGAGGGAGAAGCCACTGAGGCGCCAAGGCTGTGAAGCCACTGCCACATGGCAGCTTTAGCTCCTGGCCTGCAGGCTGTAGGGGGACTATATGAACAGTCTGAGGGGTAATTGCTATTGCTTGAAGCTGCTTGGATATGGATTGTTGTCTAGGGTGGATGTCCTGGGGTGCATGACCAGCTTGCCAGAGCATGTGGAGGTTACAGAGAGGGCACCCAACAAATACCTCTGGCAGCTGAGAAAAACCAGTGTTTGGCACAAAGCTGCCCTGTCTGGTGGCAGAGTCCTACTGTGGCAAAAAGTCCAAAATTCAAGTAATTGATTGGCAAAATGAGCAGGCAAGAGAAGCAAATCAAACAGAGCAATCTGGCATTAGACTCCTATTTTGGGGACAAAAAGGATCAAAGCATGGAACAGGATGAAGACAATAAAGTTACAACTACTGCACCAAAAGCTTCCAAGAAAAATATGAGCTGGTTACAGGCCATAGAGGAGCTTAAAAAGGATTTTGAAAACCAAATAAGAGAAGTGGAGGAAAAATTAGGAAGAGAAATGAAAACAATGCAAGAACATTATGAAATGAGAGTCCACAACCTGACTGAAGAAAATAACACCCTAAAAAGTAGACTAAGTCAGATGGCAAAAGAGGCTCAAAAAGGCAATGAGGAAAAGAATGCCTTAAAAAGCCAAATTTGCCAGATGGAAAAAGAATCTGAAAAGCTCAATGAAGGGAATCATTCAATCAGAATTAGATTGGAGCAAATGGAAGCTGGTGACTTCATGAGAAATCAAGATACTATTAAACAGATCCCCCAAAATGAAAAAAAAAATTAGAAGACAATGTGAAATATCTCACTGGGAAACCACTGACCTGGAAAATAGATGCAAGACAGATAATTTAGAAATTATTGGACTACCTAAAAGCCATGATCAAAGAAAGAACCTAGAAATCATCCTTAGAGAAATTCTCAAGGAAAATTGCCCTGATATTTTAGAAACAGAGGCAAAAATAGAGGTTGAAAGAATCTACCAATCACCTCCTGAAAAAGATCCCAAAAAGAAAACACTTAGGAATATTATAGCCAGGTTCCAGAATTCTCAGATCAAGGAGAAAATATTACAAGGAACCAGGAAGAAAAATTTGAATATTGTGGAAACAAAATCAGGATAACACAGGATCTGGAATCTTCTATACTGAGGGATTGAAGGGCTTGGTATATGATATTCTGGAGGTCAAAGTAGCTGGGATTAAGACCAAGAATCAACTACCCAGCAAAACTGAGTATCATATTTCAGGGGAAAATATGGTCATTCAGTGGAATAGAGGACTTTCAAGCATTCTTGATGAAAAAAACAGAATTTTTTGTTGACATTCAGGTACAAGAAAAGAAGCATGAGAATGTAAACAGAGAAAAGAAGTCATAAGGAACTTGTCAAAGTTGAACTATTTACATCCCGACATGGAAAAACAATAATTATACCTGATGAAACTTTTCACAGTATGAGAATAATTGAAAGGAACAGAAATCTATGCATATATATGTATGTATATGTGTATATAGGAGGTTGTGTGGGCATATGTATACATATGTCAATGTGTGTACACATGTGTACAGGTATACATAGATACAAGTCACAGGACCAGTTTAATGGGAAGGGATGATACTTAAAAGGTGAAATTAAGAGGTGAGAGAGGAATATAATGAGAGGAGATGGGGACAGACAGATTGGGGTAAACTATCTCATATAGAAGAGGTAAGGGAAAATAGTTACAATGGAGGGGAAGAACAGATAGGAAAAAGGGAATGGGTCAACCATATTCTCCTTGAATTTGGCTTAGGGAGGGAATGATATACACACTAAATAGGGTATCTCATACTATTAGAGAGTAGGGGAGAAGGGGATGAGAGGGCATATGATGGAAGGGAGGGCAGGCTGGGGGAGAGGGAATTTGGAAACACCCACTTTTGAAAAGGGACAGGATCAAAGTAAATAATAGAACAAGTGGGAGGTGGGATAAGAGGGAGGGAAATACATTCAGTCTTTTACTATATATCTACTATGGAAATGTCTTGCATAGCTACACATGTACAACCTAAAAGAATTGCTTATCTTCCTAGTAATGGTGGGTGACAAGGGAGGAAGGAAATAAATCTGGAATTTAAAGTTTGAAAATCAAATGCTTAAAATACACACACACACATATTTTCTATTATCAATGTTTTTTTTACATGTAACTGGGAAATAAGATATACAAGTACTGGGGCATAGAGATCCATCTGCTCTTCTGGAACGGTGGTGGGGTGTGGGAGAGGATATGGGAGAGAGAAGATTGGAGCAGGAGATATCCAGTGGGATTGCTATTTTAGGGTGATGGGTAGTGGAAAAAATTGTGACTCAAGATCTTGTGGAAATGAATGATGTAAACTAGAAGTTAATAAAGCCTTTGATTACAAAAAAAAAAAAAAAAAAAAAATGACCAAATGGGAATGGAGGTCCAAAAGCTCACTGAAGAAAATAATTACTTCAAAATTAGAATGGACCAAATGGAAGCTAATGACTTTATGAGATATCCTGAAATTACAAAACAAAGCCAAAAATGAATAAAAAATAGAAGACAATATAAAATATCTCCCTGGCATAACTACTGACCTGGAAAATAGATCCAGAAGAGACAAATTAAAAATTATTGGAACACCTCAAAGCCATGACCAAAAAAAGGGTCTAGACATCATATTTCAAGAAATTATCAAGGAAACCTGTCCAGATACAGTAGAACCAGAGGGTAAAATAGAAATTGGATGAATATACTCTTAAAATAATCCCCCAAAGGAAAAGTAGGAATTTTATTGCCAAATTCCAGAGTTCCCAGGTCAAGGAGAAAATATTGCAAGCAAGCAGAAAGAAACAATTCAAATATTGTAGAAATATAATCAGGATAACACAAGATCTAGCAGCTTCTACATTAAAGGATCAGAGGGCTGAGAACATGATATTCTGTAGGTCAGAGGGGCTAGGATTAAAACCAAGAATCACCTACCCAGCAAAGCTGAATATAATACTTCAGAGGAAAAAAAGTAGATATTCAATGAAATAGAGAACTTTCAAATATTCTTGATGAAAAGACCAGAGCTGAATAAATAATTTGACTTTTAAATAGAAGTCTTAAGAGAAGAATGAAAAGGAAACAGGAATAAGAAATCATAAGAAACTTATTAAAGTTGAACTGTTCACATTTTGACATGGAAAGATGATATCTGTAAGTTATGAGCCCTTTCTCAGTATTAGGGTAGTTGGAGGAAATATAGATAGAGAGATAGATATAGGGATGGATAGATAGATAGCACAAGGTATGTTGAATATGAAGGGATGATATCTAAAAAAGCAAAATTAGGGTGTGAGAGAATAACATATTGGGAGGAGAAAGGGAGAGATAGAATGGTGTAAATTATATCACATAAAAGAGGCAAGAAAAAGGTTTCACAATGGAGGGGATGAGGAGAAAATAAGAGGGAATGAGTGAAACTTATTATCTTTCGATTTGGCTTAGGGAAAGAATAATATACACACTCAATTAAGGGCAGATTGGGGAAGAGGATAGTCAAAAGCGAATACTTTTGTAAAGGAACAGGATCAAAGAAGAAAATAGAATAAGTGGGGGATGGATTAGAATGGAGGGAAATATAGTTAGTCTTTCACAACATGACTATCATAAAAGTGTTTTGTTTAACTACACATGTAAAACCTTTATTAAATTGCTTGCTTTCTCAATGAGGGTAGTTGGGGAGGGAAAAAGGGAGAGAATTCAGAACTCAAATTTTAAAAACAAATATTTAAAAATGTTTGTACATGCAACTCAGAAATAAGATGTACAGGCAATTAAGTATAGAAATCTAGTTTTCCCTACAAGAAAGTAAGGGGGAAGGGGATAAAAGGGGTGGGGTGATGGAAGGCAGGACATACCGGGGTAAGTGGTAATCAGAATTCATACCATCTTTGGTCAAGGGGAAAGGAAGAAATGGGAAGAAAATTTGGAACTCAAAATTTTGTGGAAATGAATGTTGAAAACAAAAATTTATTAATTAATAAAAATAAAATTAAAAAAAGAAAGAGTAATTCCATTTAAAATAACTGTAAACAACATAAAATTGTTTTATATTATTTATATTATTTGTCTTGGCAGGAAGTCTCCCTGCCAAGACAAATCCAGCAGCTACATGAACACAATTACAAAAACATTTTTTCACACAAATAAAGTCAGATCTAAACAATTGGGAAAATATCAGTTACTCATGGGTGTGTGTGTGTGTGTGTGTGTGTGTGTGTGTGTGCAATGATGGCAGTTGTGCCTAAGCTAATTTCCTTTTGCAATGCCATATCAAACTACCAGAAAATTATTTGATAGAGTTAGAAAAAAAATAACAAAAGATAACAAAAAGAATCTGACAAAAGGTCCAGAATATCAAGGGAATTAATGAAAAAAAAATAAAAAGGGAGGTGGCTTAGCAATACCAGATATTCAAATATATTATAAAATAGTAATCATCAAAATGATCTTGTTCTGGTTACTAAATAGATTGTTGGATCAGTGGAAGAGATTAAGTACATGAGACACAGCAGTCAATGAGTATAATAAGCAAATATTTGATAAACCTAAAGACCCCAACTTCTCAAGTAAGAACTCATAATTTGACAAAATCTGCTGGGAAATATGGAAAACAATATGACACAAATTGTGTATAGACCAACCTCTCACACCATCTACTAAGATAAGGTCAAAATAGCTACATTATTCATACATAAAGAGTGACACCATCAACTGTTTAAAAGAGCATGGAATAGTCTACCTGTCAGATCTATGACAAAAAAAGAATTCCTGAACAAATAAGATATAGGGAGCATTACAAAATGTAAAATAGATAATTTTTATTATATTAAATTAAAAATGCTTTTGTACAAACAAAACCAAGACTACCAAGATTAGAAGGAAAGCGGAAAGCTGGGAAGCAGTCTTTACTGCCAATGTCTGTGATGAAGTTCTCATTTCTCAATATATAGAGAACTGAGTCAAATTTATAAAATACAAGTAATTACCTAAGTGATAAATGGTCAAAGAATAGGAATAGGAAGTTTTCAGGTGAATAAATCAAAGCTAACTATAGGTATAGAGAGAAGGGTTCTAAATCACTATTGATTAGAGAAATCCATATTAAAACAACTATGAGATAATAGCTTAAAACTATCAGATTGACTTATATGACAAAAATAGAAAATGATAAATGTTAGAGAGGATATGGGAAAATTGGAACATTAATGCATTGTTCGTAGAATTGTGAACAGCTCCAACCATTCTCAAGAAGAGTTTGGAAGTTTGGAAGAAGAGTTGCCCCAAAGGGCAACCAAACTGTGCATAAACTTTGGTCTAGTAATACCACTACTAGGTATATATACCTAGGAGATCATAAAAAAGGGAAAAAGACCTACATGTGCAAAAATATTTATAGCAGCCCTTTCCATGGTGGCAAAATATTGGGATTGGAGGGGATGACTATTGATTTGAGGATGGCTAAACAATTTGTTGTATATAAATATAATGGAATACTATTGTTTTACAAGAAATAACAAGTAGGCTGATTTTAGAAAAACCTTGAAAGGCTTGCATAAATTGATGCTAAGTGAAGCGGCCAGAACGAGGAGAACATTGTATACAGCAACAGCAACATCGTGCAATGATTAAATGTGATAGACTTACTTCTTCTTAGCAATACAATAATCCAAGATAATTCCAAACAACTCATGAAGGAAAATGCTAACCACATCTAGAGAAAGAACTATGGAATCTGAATGTAGATTGAAGCACACTCTTTTCTTTTTTTTCTTTATTACAGTTTTCCCTCTTGTTCTTTTTCCACAACATGATTGATAGGTAAATATATTAACATGATTATAAATGCATAACCCATATCAGATTGCTGCTGTCTTTGGGAGAGGTAAGGAAAGGGAGGAAAATAGAAAAATTTGGACCTCAACATTTTGCAAAAATGAATGCTGAAAATTATCTTTACAAGTAATTGGAAAAATACTATTAAGGATAAAAATGAATGCTAAAAATTGTTTTGACATGTAATTGGTAAAATACTATTAAAATTAAATATTAACATATCCATAAAAAATAGCCAAGCAAATGTTGCTAATCATTGAAAAAGATTTGAGATTTTCTGAGAGAGAATGTGTGTGTGTGTGTCCATTAGGAGATTTTACATATATCACATATATAACTCATGAACTATCTTGTTCAGAAAAAAAAACAGAAAAAAATAGTCAAAGATGGTCAAGCTTTCAATCCACTCCAGTTTAGATTTGTCACCAATTCTAGTCCTGGGTAGAGGGATTTCTTAGTTGTTTCCATGCAGGTGAAAAAAATATACAAACAAACCTGCTTCATAGTTATATTTCCAGGAATGAACTGCAATTTCCACTCTTCTGCTTTTCACCACTCTGTTATGTAGTTTTTTGCTCTACTGCCTACCCCGACAGATACAGAAGGCACTTCCTGCCTTTTCTGGAATAAAAGTATCCCTCATTTTACATCACAATATATTCACATTGCAGCTGCCCACTATTGTCCCATCCTACAGACTTCTATTATTCCAAACCTTGTATGTTATATCCATATCCTCACTGTCTCCTGGACATATCATTGATAATTCTATTGACATTCCTCACACTCCTTCCTTCAATTGAAGATGCCTTCTTGTCTCCCCCTCCAAATGCTACCCAGGTATTGAATTGGCAATATAGGAATAATTGTATCTTCCTCTTCGTATATACAAATGTTATGTGTATCTTTAAAAGTCCTATGTATCTACATCTTTTGGTGCTGCTCCACACTGAAAAAAGGGAAAACTTCAGCTTATCCAAATCCCTATGTCCTTACAAAAACTGTGTGTTTAATAGGAATAGCCAAGCTTTTGAGAAAACAATTTGTCTGTGGTCAACTCTTACCTATTCTCCCCACCCTCCCACCCCCCACTGAGAAATAGACTCCCTACCTCCTGGTTTCCTTTCTGCCCTAATTTATTGTCACAGAAAACCTTTCTGCTACTTTCTGGATAATTCTAAAACATTCACTGTGATATTCAACAACATTATTTTGGTATTATACCTTATCAAGTGCAGTAGCAATATCAAAATAATTCCTTGTATTTAAACCTTTCCAAAATTCTTTTGTATTATTATGTGAGAAGCAATGCAGTATACTGGATTTCTTTGCTTAGTCCCTACAGTTGCTCAAAAAGGCAAAGGATCGTGGAGAAAAATCATACTTCACAACTGCTACTTAACTTATTTATCTTGCAAGGCCAGTTCTTAGATCAGAGTGAGTAAACTCAGGATGTGCTTCCCCATAATGTGTAGATAAACCCTGTCTCATATAGAGACTAAGTGAGAATTGGATTTCCAAAAAGCTGGTGCTTTTCTCTTTGGATTTCCTGTAGTTGTCAAGGTCTCTGACTCCATTTTTCCATGCTACCTTTCCCCCCAGTTATCTCTCTCAGGTCTCTGACCTTTAGACCTTTGGTTTTTAGCACTTTTCTCTTCCTGCTATGAATTCTTCTTAAACCCACTCATTTTTACAATCCTTTCTGCTCTTTACTATGCAGAAGGCACGCACAGATTGAGAGAAGGGATGGCTTTCTTTTAAATGTTAGATTAAGTAAACATTAGGTTACGGTAATGTGCCTGGCATGTTATAGTTGCTTAAGTAAATTCTTATTTAAATGGCAGGCCTCAGGCCAGAACATAGGTCATCTCATCTATTAAGTATTGAAATTGAGCAGCTCACAGCTCAATGTCCTGTCCTCTAATATCCTTTAAATTCCTCACAAAGAGCTGCATATTCAGTATGAATTCAAGAACCCCTTGATGATCATATTATCTGCATTCCTTCTCTTATCTTCTTTTCCTCCATCACCAAGTTTATTAATTCATCTTTAAACATTTCTATGTATTCTCTTCATTTAAGTCAGATGTTGTTAGCATCTGAAACATAATTGTGTTCCTGACAAGCATGAAAATAAGATAAATGGTTTGGTCATCAATGCAGATTAGATAAAATACACCAGCTATTAGCCCTGACCTGGTTAAACCCATTGCCTTGGAATGAAAGAACAGGGATATGTAATTTTCCTCTCTTCTAAACAGTACCATTCCCATACTAAAACTTTACCTCAATTTTATTTTCACTTTTCAAATCAGAAATATTAATATAATAAGTTCCATGTTTATCTGAACCCTTTAATGTGGAAACATCAAATTACTGAGGAAAACATATCTCCCAATAGTTTTATGACACCAACCCAAACTGGGGTCCATGAAGAATTACTTGCTATTATTGTTTGTTTTTACCAGATGTCCAGAGAAATTAGGCAGTGGGCCCCCAATGTCTAATGAATTGAACATTTTATATAAAAAATAAAATTTCAATTTGGAAAATGAAAGCCTCTTGTTTGAGCTAGTAACTGGCTATCACATAATTATCCTCACTCGTCTTTATTAAATACCTGCCTTTGCCTTATGAGGTGATTCTTTTGTTGATCAATGTAGCTTCAATCTTGTTGCTATGGTGATGGTAAGAGTAGCTGAGGAGATTTTGTTTGTGGTAAACATACCTCAGTTCAGGAAGTGGCCCCAGAGGCCCCAGAGAGATTCCTCAGTTTTTCTAATCTTACTTTCTGGGAAGTAACTAAGAAAGAAAAAAAAAAACAGAAAATACGACTAAATCCCAAGCAACAATAACCAGCCTTACTTTTAATTAGGTAAGTGGGAAATGGCCCAAAGATTGAGATTCTGCAGATATACCTGATTTTGCATATGTGTCTGCGTACAGCTGTGACATCTTCTCAACTCTTCAGGAGACTTTTTTTCAAAACAGTCATTTAGAAAGAAGATCCACAGTCCTTCTGAGGACTTCTCAGCACTGAGTCCTACTGCAATATAGCAAAATATTCTGCTCACATTTACTGATAACATTCTCCCCTGTGGTGGTGGTGGGGGGGAATAGAGGGCATTCAATTTTCTGAAAAACTAAATACAGTACCATCTAGAAACATGCCCCTAGTTATTCAGGTAGGAAACCTTAGAGACCAGTTCTTACCCTACCTCAAGTCTCCATAGTTTCCTACAAATATATGTGTAATGATTCAGAATGAAAGGGGTATAGTTACAAGGATCAGGGTTATACATTGATAAGAGTATATCTGTGTGGTACATCAAGGACACTAAGAAGGGATATGGGTATATATGAAGTAGTATGGGAATATGTGTGTTTACGTATAGTTATATCTATCTCTATCTATATGTGTGTATGTGTATGTACATGTGTGTATATCATGCATATAACCATTGTTGTTCAGTAATTTTCAATTGTTTCTGTCTCTTTTTAATCCCATTTGTAGTTGTTTTGGTAAAGATAATGGAATGGTTTGTCATTTTCTTCTCCAGTTCATTTTATACATGAAGAAACTGAGGCAAACAGGATTAAGTAATTTGCCCAGCATCATACAGTAAAGGTCAGAGAGAGATTTGAACTCAGAAAGATTAGTTTTCCTGACTCCAGGTCTGGTACTCTATTCACTGTGCTACATATATATTTATATAGATGCACACATATATGTATATGTATATATGTACTTGTGTGGGTATATATACATACATACATATAATTACCATAATATTGATCAAAACATTAAGATAAAGGAATACAATTTTAGTGTGCTGGTATATATGCTTAATTTTAGAATTTTATCAATAAAGTTACATTCATTTACCGTAGGGTTTTTATTAGTATTATAATAAAACTTCCTAGGTGGTGCAGTGAATAGAGCATCGGCCCTGAAGTGAGGAGGACTTGAGTTAAAAGCCGGCCTCAGACATTTAAAACACACACACACAACTAGCCTTGTGACCTTGGGCAAATCACTTAATCCCAATTGCCCTACCTTCCCCCCTACAAAAAGCAAAAAAAAAAAAAAAAGACATTTTAAAAATTCCCCTTATTGGTATAAAGACTTTCATTGGTTCTCAGTCATTATTTCTAAGTGTGAATGAGACTTAAAGAAAGAAGTGCTAGATGAAGCCACTTGGAGCACATTCAGTTCCTGAGGGTAGAAAAAAGATGACTTTACCAAGAATGGTAAAATCATAGGAAATGGGAGGCTTTAGACAGCCCTGTAGAAAAATATGTTGGACATTGTAATTATTCCCACCCCACCTCAGGAATGTTAGTATCCACATTAGAACTCTGATTTTATTAACCATGACCTTCAGATTTTAGGTGAGGACTCTTTTGAGGCTCAAAGTTGTACCCTCAGGCTGTTTTCCATGTCACTGAAATGTCCAGATGAGAAATAATAACTACAGTCTCTCATTCAGTTGCTTGTTAGAGTTAAATATCTAGATGCTAGGAAAATCTTAAAAATTGATATAAAATATTCAGAAATACACATTTAAGGGTTTATTATCTTTATGACCCAGACTTTGAACAACATGTAAAGTGAACTGAATTATTCTGGCTTAGCAAAATTAAGTTACTGTTGGGTAAGTGTTCACTTGGAAAATTATTTTATTTTCTGGGCAAGGATCGAAGGTAGAGGAATTGGGAATTTGGAAAGGGGGCATTTACAGTTCATGCCCTAGGAAAAATTTTCTGAGTTTCATCTTGAATTTTGGTAACTCTAACACCTGATTTTCATGAAAAAGAAAGAAGGATTGTTAATGTTTTTCCCCCCCCCACAGGAAGATATATCTAATAATTTATGTTGCAAGTCACAGTATTTCTAAATTTACTTTATAAATATCAAATTTTTATGTCCAGATACTTTTTCCCACAACAAATCAAAACAAAACAAAACAACCAGACAGAATAAATAGACCTCCCCCCTTTGAGAATGTGAGATCGTAGCCTTTATGCATAAAAGCTTCTTGTCATAATTTATAAAAGTTTCTTTCTTTTATTTTTCTTAAATTCCTGTAGTTTCACAGAATCTGAAAGTTCAAAGGGCTATCAGTCATTCAACCCATAAATACTTATTGCCTAATTTATGCCAGAAACTACAGTGAGCATACAAATAAAAATGAGAAAGTTCATTCCCTCAAGGAGGTTATATTCTAACGAGTGCCCATGCATATATACTTACATATGCACACATATGTACACATATATGTATATGCAAATATATATTTATAATTTAAGCATATGCATTCTTTTAGATCAAGCAATAGAAAATGCATAATAAAATAGCTGTTCCAGCTATTCATACACACACAATACACACAGATATGGAAAAGAGACAGAGAGAATACAAAAATATAACTACTTTGGACCCTAGGATCTTGGGAATCATGAAAAACTTCATTAAGAAGTTAATGCTTAGGATGGAGTTATGAATGCAGAGAGAAGCACACTATTTTGTTTTTTTTTATTTATTTCTTTTGTTTTATGTTTTTCTTTCTTGTTTTTACTCCCATTTGTTTTAATTCTTCTATACAACATGACTAATGTGAAAATACGTTTAATAAGAATGTATATGTAGAGCCTGTATCAGATTGTGTGCCATCTTGGGTAAGAGGAGGGGAGAAAGGGGGAGAAAAAATAAAACTTATGGAAGTGAATGCTGAAAACTAAAAATAAATAAACAAAAAAAAAGAAAATGCAAAAAAGAACATTAATGCTTCCAGTGAGTCTTTAAGGAAAACAAGAATTTCAAGAGGTAGAGTTGAGGAAGGAACGCATTTTGTATTCAAGGTATTCAGTCAGCCTGACCTGGATTGTTATGTGTTCAAAACATCAAATAGGTCATTATGGGTGAATAGCATTGTTTAAGAGGAAGAAAATAGAAAACGATTGGAAAGGTAGAAAGTGTTCAGGTTGGGAAGAGATTTAAATTGCAAAATATTCAATCATAGAGGAAATAGGGAGAAACAAGAACTTTAGTCCTGACATTATATGTGATTACCTAGATCACGCTGAATTAAAATTATTATATTCTCTACAACATCTCTAACTTAAGGTCATCTAACTACCATATGAAGACTATTTATAAGGGACACACTATCATCTGAAGCAGCATAGTCTATTTCAGAATCCTTCTAATTGATAAGAAATGATTTCTGACATTAAGTTCAACTACTTATCTGCAATTTCTTTTTGTAAATTAAATTTCATGTTTATTTTATTAGTTCATATTTATTTTAGTTTACATCATTCATTTCCAAATGATTTTGAGTTACAAATATTCTCCCCATTTTTCCCCTACCCACCACCCCAAAACAGTGATCCCACTGCATATCCTCGCCCCCAATCTCCTCTCTCCTACATTCTCCCCAATCCCCACTCTGACTTTCTAGTAAAACAAGATGGATCTCTATTTCCCAGTGCCTGTATATCTTATTTCCCAGTTGCATGTAAAAAAATTATAATTTTTTAAAAAATATTTGATTTTAAAACTTTGAATTCCAGATTCTTTCCCTTCCTCCCTTGTCATCCACCCTTACTGGGAAGATAGATCATTCACTATAGGTTGTACGTTTGTAGCTATGGAAAACATTTTCATAGTGGATATATTGTGAAAGACTGACTGTATTTCCCTCCATCCTATCCTGCAGCCCCCATGTTCTGTTCTCTACTTTGACCCTGTTCATTTTAAAAAATGTGTGCTTCTAAATTCCCTCCCCCCCAACCTGTCCTCCACTACATCATCCCCTCTCTCATTCCCTTCCCCCTAATATCCTGTAGGGTGAGATACCCTATTTAGTATGTATGTTATTCCCTTCCCTAAGCCAAATGAAATGAGAGTAAGGCTGATCCATTCCCTTTTGCCTTCCTGTTCTTCCCCTCCATTGTAATAGTTTACCCTTGCCTCTTCTATGTGAGATAATTTATCTCATTCTGTCTCTCCCCGTCTCCTCTCATTATATTCTTCTCTCACCTCCCCATTTCACCTTTTATGTATCATCCCTTCCTATTCAATTGGTCTTGTGTGCTGTGTTTATATACACACACTCACATATGTATTCATACTCCCAATTACCCTCCTATATAAAATTATATACATATATATGTATGTGTATATATGTGTATATATATGTATATATACACACACATTTATATCCCCTTAAACTATTCATATACTGAGAAAAGCTTCATAAATTGCAATGACCATTTTTTCCATGTAGAAATGTAAATAGTTGAACTTTGATAAGTTCCTGATTATTTCTTTTCCCTGTTTACTTTCTCATGCTTCTCTTGCTTCTTGTATCTGAATGTCAAATTTTCTATACAGCTTTTGTTTTCATCAAGAATGCTTGAAAGTCCTCTATTTCATTGAATAACCATATTTTCCCCTGAAACATGATGCTCAGTTTTGCTAGGTAGGTTTTAATACCAGTTCCTTTGACCTCCGGAATATCATATTCCAAGCCCGTGGTCTCTCATTGTAGAACCTGCCAGGTCCTGTGTTATCCTGATTGTGTTTCCACAATATTGAAATTCTTCCTTCTTGGCTGCTTGTAATAGTTTCTCCTTGATCTGCAAACTCTAGAATGTGGCTATAATATTCCTAGGAGTTTTCTTTTTGGGATCTTTTTCAAGAGGTGATTGGTGCATTCTTTCAACCTCTATTTTGCCCTCTTATTCTAAAATACCAGGGCAATTTTCCTTGAGCATTTATTGAAGGATAATTTCTCGGTTCTTTTTTTTTTTTTTGTTTGATCATGGCTTTCACGTAGTCCAATACTTTTTAAATCATCTCTCCTGGATCTATTTTCCAGGTCAGTGGTTTTTCCAATGAGATATTTCACATTGCCTTCATTTTTTTTCATTTTTTGCACCTCTTTAATAGTATCTTGATTTCTCATAAAGTCACTAGCTTCCATTAGCCTTCTATCTAATTCTGAAGAAATTATTATCTTTAGTGAGCTTTTGAGATTCTTTTTTCCATCTGGCAAATTTGGCTTTTTAAGGCATTCTTCGCCTCATTGGCTTTTTGAGCCTCTTTTGGTATTTGATTTAGTCTATTTTTTTAAGGTGTTATTTTCTTGAGTCAGGTTGTTGATTCTCTTTTCATGATTTTCTTGCATCTTTCTCATTTCTTTTCCCAATTTTTCCTCCACTTCTCTTATGTGGTTTGCAAAATCCTTCTTTAGCTCCTCTGTGGCCTGTAACCAATTTGTATTTTTCTTGGAAGTTTTTGATACAAGAGTTTTGACTTAGTTGTCTTCCTCCTGCCCATGCTTTGATCCTTTTTGTCCCCAAAATAAGCATCTAAAGTTGTATTGCTGTCCTTGCTTTGCTTTCTTTGCTTGCTCATGTTGCCACTCAATTACTTGACTTTTAATCTTTTTGCCACAGTAAAACTCTTTTTCCAGAGGGGAGAGCTTTGTCCTAAATTGCTTGGGTTTTTGTAGCTTCAGGAACTATTAGTTGGCTGCCCTTTCTGAAGTCTCCACATGCTCTGGATTACTGGTCACACACCCCAGGACCTCCACTGTACACAGTGATCCAGGTCCAAGCAAGTTAAAGCAAGAGCATTTAACCTCAGAATGGTTGCTTGGTCCCCCTACAATCTCCAGATCAGGAGCTCTGAAGCAGCCACACAGAGGAGGCTTCACAGCTGCCATGCCTCAGCCACTTCTCCCTCTGGGGACAGAGGCTGGACCACACTTCCAGATCCCTTGTTCCCAAAGTCCACATTGACCCCTAACTTTGTCTTTGGCATTTATGGGTTGATAATTCTGGAAACCACCACAGTTGCTGGTGATCAACTGTCCTGAAGACCCTCCAGCTGTGGCTGGTCATGGCTGCCCTGAGGCTAAAACCATGGGCTTATGCAGGGCTGGATTCTGCTCTCAACATGCAGCAATGGACCCTTCCTGTCTTCCTTCCAGGCTGCCTTCAGCGGGAGATTTGTTTCTCTTTGTCACTTTATAGATTCTATAGCCCTAAAGTTTGTTTAGAATAATTTTTTTTATTGGCATTTGAGGTGGTTATTGGGGGAGTGCAGAGTTTTCCTGTTTCTACTGCACCATCTTGGCTCTGCCCACTTACCTGCAATTTCCATTCCTGATTTTCCTGTTCTGCTTTTTTTTTGGCAAAGTAGGAAAAAACAAATGAACAATCTGTCACACCTCTTCTCCATGATGGTTTTCAAATACTTTAATGTAACAATCATGCCATATCCTTTCTCTTAACCTCTGTGATGTAAGTTTCTCTCTCCCACAGTAATCATGCATACGTCCTTTAGCCCATCCTGAGATGATACAGTTTCCAAGGATTTCATCACATTGGCTGCAATCATCTGAATGTTCTTTTCATTAATGTCTATCCTGAAGTGTGTCACTGAGATCTTAAAACAATACTCCAGATGAAATCCCATTAGACAGGGTCCAATGTGTTTGTCACCTACCTTGTTCTAGACATTGTTTGATAAGGCAGCCTATAAATTTTTCTTTAGCTCTTGGGCTTGGAGTTCCCCACTTCTACCTTGCTATCTTTTAAGCATATCAATTAATTTTACTGGTTTAATTAATTATACATACAAATACATATATCTACATCTATATATCTATAAGGATAGTATCAGAAGTAGTGGAAATAGTGAAAACAATGTCAAATTTTATTCTTGGGCTCAAAGATCACTGCAGATGACACCTGTGTCCATGAAATTAAAAGACACTTGGTCCTTGGAAAAAATAGCTGTGGCAAATCTGGACAGCATACTAAAAAGCAGGGACATCACCTGGATGACAAAGGTCCATATAGTCAAAGTTATCATTTTCAGTAGCACTGTATGACTGTGAGAGGTGAACTGTAAGGAAAACTGATCACTGTAGAATGAAGGCTTTTGAATTGTGCTGCTGGAGAAGACTTTTGAGAGTTCTGTTCACAGCAAGGACATCAAATCAAATACCTAAATAAATTAATTCAAGTTATTCACTGCAAGGTTAAATACTGAAATTGAAACTTAAATACTCTGACCACATGAGTACATGGAACTCATTAGAAAAGATCATGATGTTGGGAAAAATTGAAAGCAAAAGGAAAAGGTTTCAGCAGAGGATAAGATTGATAGATAGTATCATGAAACAATGACATGAACTTGAGCAGATTTTGAAAGACAGTGTAGGATAGAAGGGCTTGTCAAATTAAGGTCCATAGGGTTAGAAAGATCCAGACACAACTGACACAGAACAAGAAATACAAACACACACATGTGTGTATACACATATACATGTTTGTGTGTGTGTGTGTGTGTGTGTGTGTGATATCTATCTCCAGATATTCTGGGATGACTGACCCAATACCTGAATTTCACAATGCACTCCCTCTTCACCTATACCTCTTAAAGATTCACTTCAAGCATTAAAATTTTACAATTCAGAATATATTCCTACCTTTATAAAGTGCCAGAAATAGTAAAGAAAAGAGATGGTGAACTCTGAACCATGTTGTTCCACTACAGTTAAATGATAGTAAAATGGTCTTGTGATAAAAGCAGTCAGTCTCATAATGTCACAAAATCATAGAAACTTAAAGGTGGAGAGATTTTGGAGACTGTCTTGTCAAAATATACCTGATTTTTACATACCTGATTTTTATTTTTAAGGCAAACACCTTTTCCCTCCAGAATATCATATTCCAAGTCCTTTTATCCTTTCACGTAAGAGCTTCTAAATCTTATGTTATGCTGACTGTGGCTCCATGATACTTGAATTGTTTCTTTATGGCTCCTTGAAATGTTTTCTCCTTGATTTGCAACTCTGGAATTTAGCAATAATATTCCTGGAATTTTTCATTTTGAGATCTCATTTAGGAGGCAATTGGTCAATTATTTTAGTTTATACGTTCCATTCAGGTTCTATCATGTTTCCCCGATAATAAGACACTGTGTTATTAATTTTTTTGGACAGAAAAACACCAGAGGGCTTATTTTCAGGGGAGGGCTTATTTTAATGAACATTGACAGCAATTTTAATAAACAGGTAAATGTGAATAAAAAAAAATGTACCTTTATTCAATAAGCAAATCACTGGGGAAGAACAGGATGATGCGCTCACTGCTGCAGCTCTGATTGGATGCAGCTCAGAGCGCGGTGTGCGTTTCACCGGGGGGGGGGGGGAACGGTGCATACAGAGGGTACC
>NW_027185712.1:4177922-4259087 GCF_028583685.1 Petaurus breviceps papuanus
TGTAGCGCAGGGGATCACCTTCACTACAGTAGCAATCTCAATAGGGCTTATTTTCGGGGGAGGGCTTATTTTAGAGGAATCTTACACAGTAAGGGGAGGGCTTATTTTCGGGATAGGTCTTATTATCGGGGAAAAACGGTAGAATATCAGGGCAGTTGTCCTTGAAAATTTATTGAAACATCATGTCTAGGCTCTTTGTTTTGATCATGGCCTTTAGCTAGCCAATAATTTTTAAATGATCTCTCCTGTATCTATTTTCTAGGCCAATGCTTTTCCCCCAATGATATATTTCACATTGCCTTTTATTTTTTTCATTATATTTATTTTATTTTATTTTTTCTTGTTTCTCATGAAGTTATTTGCTTCCATTTACTCAATCTAATTTTTAAGGGATAATTTTCTTTAGTGAGTTTTTGTAACTCCTTTTCCATTTGGCTAATGTCACTTTTTAAGTAATTATTTTCTTCAGTTAATTTTTGTTCCTTTTTTTCCATTTGGTCAGTCTTATTTTTACTGCATTCTTCTCCTTATTGACTTTGTGTGTGTGTGTGTGTGTGTGTGTGTGTTTACCATGTGGCTTAGTCTGTTTTTAAGGTGTCATTTTCCTCAGTAATTTTTTTTTGCATCTCCTTTACCAAGCTGTTTACTTTCTTTTCATTATTTTCTTGCATCTGTCTCATTTATCTTACAAATTTTTCCTCTACCTCCTTTTTTTTGACTTTTCAAAATCCTTTTTGAGTTCTTCCCTGGCCTGAGACTAATTAATATTTTTCTTTTGAATTTAAGAGCTTTGACTTTGTTATCTTCCTCTGAGTGTATATTTTGATCTTCCTTGTCTCTATATTCATAATATTTTCTTGTTTTTTGCTAATTTTCCTAGTCTATTAACTAATTTTTAACTCTTTGTTGAAGTAGATCTCTACTTCCAGGGTTGAGGGTGCACTGTCCCAAATTTCAGAGATTTTGTACAGCTCTTTTCAGAGGTACTTCTTGAGACTGCTAAGTTTTCAGTTCTTTTAAGATGGCATTATCTAAGCATAGGTGTTTACTATTCTGCTGGCCTGTGCTCTGGTCTTTAAGTTACCACACTCACTGTTCTCTGCCTTGTAACTTTAAGGAAGGTACTCGCTCCACTGTGGCTCTAAACTCTGGTGTGCTAGTGATCCTCTTAAACCTGGGAATACTAGCCATGATCAGACCTAGATGTGAATATGGACAAAGAGCAGAGTTCTGCCTCAGTACTAGAAAAGAGACCCTTATAATCTTCTTCTGACCAGTTCTTTGACCCCCTTAATGTCTGTAGACCAAGAAGTCTGAAAACCACCAC
The DNA here is from genome assembly GCF_028583685.1 of Petaurus breviceps papuanus. Lineage (NCBI taxonomy): Eukaryota > Metazoa > Chordata > Mammalia > Diprotodontia > Petauridae > Petaurus > Petaurus breviceps. Next base: position 4,179,250 of record NW_027185712.1, read on the forward strand.
TGCTGCTACTGATCCTAGTGTGATATGATTTTTTCTGATGACCTTCTAAATTATCTTGGGCTAGAAAAATTGTTTCACTTCATCTTTTTGTGTGTTCTAGAATTTGTTTAATCATTATTTATGCCTCAAGCTTATTATCTACTATACTGGATATCAACTACCTATTAATTTAGTTTTTGTTCTATCCTTTATAAGCCAAAGATTATTATCTGTGGCAGAGAAAATAAAAGTAGAATGTGAGTTCATTAGAACTGCCTTTTTTTACAGTTCAATATCATCATACCAGTCACCCTGAAACAGAGTTTGTTTCTACCCATTTTTGAGCATCACGTGAGATATATTCTCATCAATCTAGATTCAAGGAAGAAATAACATACTGCATTAAGTACAAAAATCTATCATACCCTACAGGCAGTAAGAGGGGTAAGGGGGCATAAGAAATGGGGGTTGGTTACAAGGGAGGGAAGAAGTAGTAAAGCTGAAGGGCAGGAAAAGGGAGGGGGGTGGGCTGATAAGAAGGGAATACCGAGGGAGGCAGTGGTTAAAAGGAAAACTCTTAAGGAGGGAAAGGGTGAAGGGGGGAAATTAATGCATAAACAAAGGAGGCAATAGGATGGAAGGTAAGATACAGATAGTAAACATAACTGTGAATGTGAAAGGGATGAATATTCCCATAAAAGAGAGGCAATAGCAGAATGGATTAAAAACCATAATTCTACAATATACTGTTTACAAGACACACCTAGAGTAGAATATATCTTGCCTCAGCAAAAGAAAAAAAAGCAGGGGTAGCAATCCTTATCTCAGACAAAGCAAAAGAAAAACTAGATCTAATTAAAAGAGATAAGGAAGGAAACTATATCCTGCTAAATGGTGACATAAAAAATAAAGCAATATCATTAGTAAACATTTATGCACCAAGCAGTACAATATCCAAATTCCTAAAGGAGAAGGTAAGGATGTTAGAGGAAGAAAAAGACAGCAAAACTATACTCGTGGGGGACTTAAATTAACCCTCTCTCTGAGCTTGATAAATCTAATCTCAAAATAAACAAGAAAGAAGTTGCGGAGGTAAATAGAATCTTAGAGAAGACAGATATGGTAGACCTCTGGAGAAAATTTAATAGGGATAAAAAGGAATATACCTTCTTCTCACAGGTACATATCACATACACAAAAATTGACCATGTACTAAGGCATAAAGTAAAAACCTCACACTTCAGTGCAGAAATGTACAAATATTACAGGCATCCTCCTCAGATCATGATGCAATAAAAATTATATGTAATAAAGGGCAATGGAAGGATAGACTTAAAACTAATTGGAAACTAAGCAACTTGATCCTAAAATAATGAGTGGGTCACACAAGAAATTATAGAAACAATAACCAACTTTATTCAAGAAAATGACAATAAGGAGGCAACATACAAAAATTTATGGGATACAGCAAAACAAGTTCTTAGGGGAAGTTTTATATCCCTGAATGCAAACATCATTAAAATAGAGAAAATGGAGGTCAATAAATTGGGCATGCAACTGAAAGAGCTAGAAAAAGAACAAATTGAAAATCCCCAATTAAATAGTAAATTGGAAATAATGAAAACCAAAGGAGAGATTAATAAAATTTAATTTAAGAAAACTATTGAATTAATAAATAAATAAAACTAAGAGCTGGTATTATGAAAACAAACAACCAACCAAACAAACAAACAAAAAAACAACTGATAGGCCTTTAGTCAATATGATAAGAAAGAAGAAAACCAAATTAAGAATATCAAAAATGAAAAGGGTTAATCTACCTCCAATGAAGAGTAAATTAAAACAATAATTAGGAATTATTTTGCCCAATTGTATGCACATAAATTAGACAATCTTAGTGAAATGGATGAATATTTACAAAAATATAACTTGCCCAGACTAACTAATAAACTACTTAAAAAACCCCATTTCAGAAAAAGAAATTGAACAAGCCATCAATGAACTCCCTAGGAAAAAATCTCCAGGGACAGATGGCTTTACTAGTGAGTTCTATCAAACAATTAAAGAAAAATTGACTCCAATATATTACAAATTATTTGGGAAAATTGGAGGAGTACTATCAAATTCCTTTTATGACACAAATATGGTACTGATACCTAAATCGGGAAGAGACAGAACAGAGAAAGAAAATTACAGACCAATTTCCCTTATGAATAGAAGATGCAAAAATTCTAAATAAAATACTAGCAAAAAGACTACAGAGACTCATCACGAGAATAATACATGTTGATCAAGTAGGATTTATTCCAGGAATGTAAGAGTGATTCGATATCAAGAAAACTATCAGTATAATTGACCACATTAACAACAAAATTAACAGAAAACTTATGATTATCTCAAAAGACACAGAAAAAGCTTTTGACAAAATACAATACCTATTCTTATTAAAAACACTAGAAAGTATGGGAATAAATGGAGCCTTCCTTAAAATAATAGGTAGCATCCATCTAAAACCATCAGCAAGTATTATATGTAATGGGGATAGGACAAAAGCTTTTCCAATAAGATTGGGGGTGAAACAAGAATGTGCACTATCACCACTTATTCTATTTGGTACTAGAAATGTTAGCAGTAGCAATAAGAGAAGAAAAAGAAATTTAAGGAATCAGTTCAGGCAAAAAAGTGACTAAGCTATCATTCTTTGCAGATGATATGATGATGTACTTAGAGAATCCTAGAGAATCAAGCAAAAAAAAAAACTACTTGAGATAATAAACAAATTTGGCAAAGTTGCAGGATATAAAATAAACCCACATAAGTCTTCAGCATTCCTATATATCTCTAACAAAATCCATCAGCAAGAGATAGAAAGAGAAATCCCATTTAAAGTTACTATAGACATTATAAAATATTTGGGAATCTACCTGCCAAATCAAACCCAGGACTTAATAAGAACACAATTACAAAACACTTTTCCCACAAAAAAAGTCAGATCTAACTAATTGGAAAAAAACATCAATTGCTCATGGCTGGGTGGAACTAATATAACAAAATGACAATTTTACCTAAATTAAATTACATATTTAGTGCCATACCAATCAGTCTGCCAAAAAAATTACGTTGAGAACTAGAAAAAAGTAGTAGCAAAATTCATTTGGAAGAAGAAAAGGTCCAGAATATCAAGGCAATTAATGAAAAGAAATGGTAGGGCAGGTGGCTTAGCTATACCAGATTTTAATCTGTATTATAAAGCAGCAGCCATCAAAACCACTTGGTACTGGCTGAGGAATAATCAATGGAATAGATTGGGTACACAAGACTCAGCAGCCAATGACTATAGTAATCTACTGTTTGATAAACTCAAAGACCCCAGTTTTGGGGATAAGAACACAATATTTGACAAAAACTGCTGGGAAAACTGGAACATAGTATGGCCGAAATTGGGCATAGACCAATATCTAACACTGTACAACAAAATAAATTCAAGACGGGTGCATGATCTAGGTATAAAGGCTGATACTGTAAGCAATCTGTTAGATCTATGGAGAGGGGAAGACTTCATGACAAAACAAGAGTTAGAGAGCATTATAAAATGCAAAATGGATAATTTTGATTACATTTAATTGAAAAGCTTCTGTACAAATAAAGCCAGTGTTACCAAGATTGAGAGGGAAGTGGTAAATTGGGAAAGAATTTATACAACCAGTGTCTCTGATAAAGGCCTAATTTCTAAAATATACAAAGAATTGAGTGAAGCCTATAAGAATACAAGCCACTCCCCAATTGATAAAAATTATCAAAAGATATGAACAGGCACTTCTAAGAGGATGAAATAAAAGATATTTATAAGCATATGAAAAAAATATTATGAATCACTAGTGATTAGAGCAATGGAAATCAAAACATCTGTGAGGTACCTCATCTCACCAGCCAGATTGGCTAAGATGATAAAACAGAAAAATGATAAATGTTGGAGAGGATATGGAAAAATTGGAACACTAATGCATTGTTGGTGGAATCGTGAACTGATCCAGCCATTCTGGAGAGCAATCTGGAACTATGCCCAAAGGCCTGTAAATAAATGCATACCCTTTGACCCAGCTATACCACTTTTAGGGTTGTATGCCAAAATAATCAGAGAAGTGGGAGGATTACCCATATGTACAAAAATATTTATAGAGGCTTTTTTTGTGGTGTCAAAGAATTTAAAATCAAGGGGATGTCCATCAGTTGGGCAATGGCTGAAGAAGTTGTGGTATATGAATGTAATGGAATGCTACTGTGCTATAAGAAATGAGGAGTAGACAGACTTCATAATAACTTGGAGAGACTTATATAAACTGATGTTGAGCAAGAAGGGCAGAGCCAGGAGGTCTGTACACAATCACAGACACAATGTACATGTGACTACTAACCTCAATAGACTGGGTTCCTCTAAACAATGTAAGGTTATAAGACAACTCCAAAAGACTCATGATCAAAAGAGATGTCCACATCCAGAGAAAGAGATGTGGAGTCTGAATGTAAACTGAAACAAACTACTTGCTGTGTTTCTTTTTCTTGTCTTATTTTGTTTCCTCTTTCGGTATGATCATTCCATCAGTTATAATCCTTCTTTACCACTTGACTAATGATTAATGTGAAGATATTTGTAGATCCTTTATTTGAGTGCATGCTTCCATGATGGGGGGGTTATAGAGGGGGAGAAAATTTAAAACTCAAGGGACTGCGGAACTGAATGTTGTAAACTAAAAGTAAACAAACAAACCAATTTAATTTTTTAAATAAGACTCATATTTCTACTCATTATAGATTAAATCTAAAAGCTACTTTCTGAGGGCATTTTAGAGATATGGAAACAGAGGTATAAAGCCAATCAAGGGCAACTTTACAGAGGACTGCTTCTGTGAACAGCTTTTAAGTTTCTGATTACATAGTATCGTGAGCTCTCTATTCAATAACAAATCAGAGCAAAACATTCACAGTAAATCAAGGTACAGCATTCACAATGTTATAACTTGTCACAGAAAATGGCCACATAGTTTTCACCACAGTGGTCACATGGTTTTGAACAAAATATAATCATTTAGTCAATCAATCACTTAGTAACTCAATCATTCAATCAACTCAATCATTCAATCATCCTTAAGGAGGCTTGCCTCCTTAATGGACACAAAATACAAAAGCCAAAGTTATTCACTCATGGGGTACACTGAGTTGCATATCAGTAACTATTCAGTCATCATTCACTATTGAATCATCAGAAAATACACAGGCCATCCACCCCTCAGTGACAAATAAATCATAATCTTCTTAGTCAGTACCTAGTATCCAAATAAAGTCATCTTTCAGCTTTACTCGGGGCAGTTGCTCAGATTCCCTGGATCCCCTTCCATGATCCAACTCCAACTTGGATTCAACAAACTCACCTGGGTTCAAAGGCAGACAGCTCCCAGTTCCTTGTCCAGCCCTTCAAGCACTTTCTGTTCCAAGCTGAAGCACACAGCATCTAGCCTACCTTAAATCCTTCACAGTCTCTGTTCCGGGGAAGTCAAGGCTCAAAGTCTTGGTATATGATAAATGTTGGAGAGTCACAAACAGACAAAATACCAGCACCACAGTCATGCTTCCTCAGTCTTCTGCAGCTCTCGCTGGCCCTTGGACTCAGCAGAAGTTTCAGCTGGCTCCCAGAATCAAAATCACTTAAATCAGGTTCTCGAAATACAAATCATTCTCTCCAACCTGGGCCTTCCTTCCTCAGCCTCCAGAACCTCTCTCTAAAAAGATCTGTCTGACCCAGCAGGGGCTTCCCCTTATATACACACGTGGCATTAGTTGCTTCCTTTTTCAGCCATTTTCTGTTTTAACCCCTTCATGTTCAGTCAGCAACAGTTCATACTTTCTGTTTCTTTAACAGAGGCTGGATTAATTACTAAGTTCTAAGTACCTGTTAGCTTGGCCAATACAAAGGGATCAAATTACATTACTATTACAAGAGGCAACAAGAAAGTTAAGTGACATGCCCAGGGTTACATGGCTAGAATGTATAGGAGGCCTAAATCTGGCCAAGTCTTCTTGTCTCTGAGTCTATTATCCTATTTACTATGGGCTACTGCCTCTCAGAAGGAAGAGGAGAGGCCCTTTGAAGAGGAAGCTCAGCAAACTTATTTATTTTATAGATGAGAAAAGTTAGTACCAGGAAAGTTAAGTTACTTTTCTAGTTACTCAGATAAAGAGTAATTCAGCTAAGATTCAAAATTACAACACCTGACTCAATTTAATGCTTTCTCCATTATATAATTTGCCAAAACACCTCCTATTTTTGTCACTATTCATTGAGAGCAGAAATATATATTCAGTGATTTGTATGATTTTAGACTAGAAATATTGAGCAAAGATAATTTGCCCCTTAAGGGATCACAAGCTAAAATAAACAAAGTGCAGAAAGGCATACTAGAAAGGCATATAAACAACTAAAGGGACATTAGAAAAGTGCACAAATGAAAATATCAAGGAAATGACATGCCATTATGAGGGAAAAATGGGAAAAGCTAAGCAGGGAATTTCAGAAGTTCTTATTCCCATTATTAAAAGCATCTTTGATAAATAAAAGGACCCACCTCAGGGTTTATCTCAAACCATTGATTTCCCCTCATGCACTTACTTTCTTTGGATCATAGATTTACAACTAAAAGAATCCTTCAAGGTCATTTAGTTCAACCCCCTCACTCAAAAAGAGGAAAATGAAGCCTAGACAGTTGAAATGACTTGACTAAAGTCACTTCAGCCAATAATTGACAAAACTAGAATTCAAACTTAGATTATCCAATATTAAATCCAGTCTCTTTCCACTATATCACACTACCTCTTCTAAGCTACTGGGCTTCTAGTTAGCTTTTAAGGAGCAAATATATTGGGAAATCAGAACCCTGAATATAAAATGTGATATGAAGTACAAAGGGGCAATTTCTGAAGGAGGGATTCATTAAATTGCATATTTATATTATTCCACAGGAAATGAGTTTGGTAGAATACCCTGCTACCATAGCCATTTAGGTAAGAGAGCCCTTCACTCTGAAAGACTAAATTTGCCACTAAGGTAAGTCCTGCTCTTATGAGTGGTTTGGGCTTAAGTGTTAGATAGTCTATTCATGGATACTACATCTTTTATGAATATTTACTCCTTTTAAAACTGGTTCTACTAACTACTTCAAAGGAAGACAAATTATGAATCACAAGCAATGTGTTGAGAATAAATAGATAGATGTCTAGTGTTCATTGGCTTCAGGCTATCCCTGCTATCTCAGCATTGTTAACAAGTTGGGACTATTTCTCACCAGGGGAATAGTACATAGTATGAGCTGGCTTTGGAATGGTGTGAATTTTAATTACTATGGATGTCAAAAATGCTTACACTTCCTGGCCAAGTGTTATGCCTAGAGCTGTGTGTTTTAGAACCACTAGGGTAATTAATATCCTATGTTCTTTGTAATTAAATGTAGGAGTGATAGATGCCATTTCTATCCCTCTCTAATGTCTGAAAATCATTTTACATATGTGATCCCATCCCTTCTTCACAATAGCCTGATAAATATGGGGTACGAGTATTAACACTATTCATTTAAGATAAGAGGAATCCTCAGCTCAGATAGCATTTTGCTGAAGGTTCCAAAGCAAGTAAGCTACACAATCAAAGCTTAATTCAAGGTCTTCTTTCTCCAGTTTCAATAAAATAGCCCCATTTAATGTCCCACAAGGATAATTCTTGTCTTTTTAATTTTGTTTTGTTTTTGTCCAAATCTGTGATTTTGTTAGTGTAAATAATCACTGCTATATAAATCCCCTTGATTGATGCAAATCCCAAGTCTCAGAGAGTTGCCTTGAGCACTCTAAGGTTAAGTGAATTGCCTATAGTCTTGTAGCTAGTGTATATCAGAGGGACAATAAGGCCAGCTTTATATCTATCCCACTATGTATATAAGCTTTAACTCCAGCTCTCTACCCACTCCACTAGCCACTGGGCAGTGTAGTTAATAGAGTGTTAGGTCTGGAGTCAGGAAGACCTGAGTTCAGATGTGACCCAAGACACCTATTAGCTATGTGACTTACCCCATTTGCCTTTTTCCTCGACTATAAAATGAAGAGAATATTAGTACCTACATCCCAGGCTTGCTGTAAGATAACCTTTGTAAAGCTCTTAGCACAGTGCTGGCAAATAGTAGGTGCTCTATCAATACTACTTATTATTATGCTATACTGTTTCTTAGTTATATCTTATCTAGTTTTGTCATAGTATGAATTACATACTCAATACCAAAGCATGAATTCACTATTAAGAATAGAAAATAATGAAGGTAATGTTTAGGGAATTGTAAGAAAGACAATGAAAAGTAGATTATTATAATCTTAGGAAAATTGAAGCAGAAAGAGAGCAGTAGTATGAGGTAAGTTGGCACCTCTTTTTCTCAGTATCTTACAATAAGCTAGATCTAAGCACTAGGGGAAAACTTATCTAAGAATTTCCTTATAATCCAAACATCTATAGATCTTTCTGTAACAAAATACTGGAAGATAGTTTAAAAATGCCTTTTATTCATTTATCTCTAGGAATTATCACTGTGATAATCAACTATTATTTAACCCTGACAATAAACCTGATCTTTTCACTACCTTCAGAACGTATCAGATAATGTATTGTCACTTTAGCTCAGTATATATACATATTTTCAAAATTTTTTTTCTTTGGCTTCTGTCCACCTATACAAAACCTACCCTATATCCTTTAAAACTTAATTCACATCCCATATTCTCCATGATATATACCCTAACTGCCTCGACCCAAGGATTCTAATCTTTGTATATCATCCATTTAGTCCTTCATCAATTGTCTATATCTAATAAAAACATTACTGGATGTTTGAAATACAAAGTTTGCATGTACTCTGCCATTATGGAAGTAACAGTCTAAAGTCTCTCTCAGATATTCCAGTTTTGGAATACTTTGCACAATTTGAATTCACCTAGGTTTGACAATGGTATTTGAGGAAGGTATAGCCTTTTTATCTAGTTAGACACAAAAATTGCCATGGCACTGTAGTACTTACTGAACTTCATTTGATGCTGATAGTCTTCATTATGGTTTTCTTCCTTATGTTTACAATCACTAATATGCTGGATCTGAGCCAACTTTGCAGGAGCTAGATATGGTTAAGAGGAGATTCTGGAGCCCAAATATTTCATCACTGCCTCCGACATCACCTTAACATGATTCTAGCAATTATTTTGTTATAGAAGCTAATATCTCCACTAGCCATATTTCCATACAGCTGAAACCTGACATTTTTTCTCCTGTATTACCTTCTCCGAGAAAAAAAAAATATTTTTGAATAGAACAAAACAGAACCCTAACCCTCCATGTCCAAAAAACCCCATTATTCTATATGCCAGCCATATTATGACATGCTTACTAGCAGGTTGGAATCAATTTCTTTTTTTTTGGGGGGGGGTCAATAAGCTTACTTTAATCAGTCAAACATATATCGTTTACCTAGTTCAGAGGAAAAAGGTCAGCACCCCGAACTTCAGAGTATACAGATAGAATTATCAAGACAGAGAAACAGATCAAGTAGACAGATTTCCAAACTGTCCAACCATTACATCCATACCAAATCAACATCTGGGTTTTTCAAAGGTGGGGGGCTCTCAACAACGGCTTCCCAGAGTCTCATCTGATCAAATCACAGAACACTTCTCAAAGTGAGCCCCCATTGGAATAAATTTCAACAATTTTATTCAGGTATAATGATTATATAAGAAAATTATAATTTCCCTCTTTAGGATTAGAACATCCTGGGACATATAAGTTCAGAACATATGCCCTTTGTGGGACAGAGCCCACATTTCAGTTCATTGGTATAAAACCAATCACATGCAGCTCTCTTGAGGACTTCTACTGTGAATAACTTTAAGGATATAATTTCATAGTATAGTGAACTCTTTTCAGCCATAAACTAAAGCAAAACATTCACGGAATTAAAGCACATCATTCACATAGCATAATTTATTACTAAGGTGGCCACACAGTCTTAAAATTTACCATTCAGTAAGTCACAGTCTCCTCAATCAATATAAAGTACTCACCTAAAGTCTTTTTTCATCTTGATTGGAGGCTGGCTTCCAATCATCCTTAATCCAGTTACCCTTGAGAGGTAATCATCCAGCAGGGGTAGTGAAGAGTACAAAGGCCATCCACCCCTAGGTCACAGTAAGTCACAATTCCTGTATCAGCATTAAATGCCCAAGTAAAGTCTCCTTTCATCTTAACTAGAGACGGACTTCCTAACCTTACAGCTCCTCTTCTCCACTCTCAGCTCTTACCTGGATTCACCCAACTGTTGCCTGAATTCACATGTAACCAGCTCTCTGCTCCTGTTTCATATCTCAGCTCACAGAGACTGATCCACCCCAAGCTCTTCACAGTTTCTGTTTCTTAGGAAAACAAAGCTTAACAGGACTGCAACAATATTTACACACATTGCTGGCACTATCATCTCAATTCATTTTCTATCTGGGAAATCAACACAGATAAAGAGAGTGCTTCTGTCTCACAAAGTAACACAAATCAACAGACAATACTTCTATCAAAGTAAAACAATTCAATAGACAGAGTCCTTTGGTCTGACAAAGTAACACCAATACAGAACAATAGACAGAGAGCTGACATCACAAACTCTCTTAGCTCTGCTTGGTCCCAGCATGTGCTCAAGTTTTTATCTGCTCTCCTCCTTCTTTTTCCATACTTCCTGTTCAGGTCGTTCAGCAAGCTCCTCCCACTGTGGGCTCCATGTGATGGCAACAGGCCTTTTAAGAGCAGAAAAGCTCTCCAAACTCCCTTAGTCCTATTAAGGGCAACACAATGTTTCCAACAGACAATCAAAGGCAAGGCTCAAAGTTCCTTGAATAGCTGAAACAAGGAGCAAACTATTACTTTGCTTGCCATTACAATTGGTGATAATAGAATGGCAAAATCAAATAGCAAAAATGATATGCAAGATGTTTGTCATTGTTTACAAATTAACAAGCAAAAAATCCCCTTACTACAAATATAACTCCTCCAAATATCTTTGATAATTTAACAAATAAACAGAATATGTAAAGGGGAACATTATGAAATATGTCTGAAGAAGTAGGCTACAACAATATTATGGAGGGCTATAAATGTCAGATTGAGAAGTTTGCATTTTATCCTAGAGGCAATACTTTTGGTTAGTGCTTTCATCCATATAGCACATTAGGGTTCATTTATCTAATTGTGTATCACCTCTAAACTTATGGCCATATGGAGGCAAGCAACCATATGTTGTCTTATTAATTACCAACAGGATAACTGTCCCTGTTTGCTAGCTACTGCTAAATTAAAATTTAACAATTCAATTTATGTCTCTGATAAGAACATACAACTTTTTTTTCATCAAATTACTTCCATTCTTACTTCTTCTTGTCTTCATGATTGACATTAACATCCTGGAATTCATCAACTTATGAAAAAAATTGATTATCTCAAAATTGAAAATTATTTGAGTGGTAGTGTAGTTAAAAAAAAAAAACTCATGAAGAGAATCCCTTGCTAAAAACAACTCAAGTAATTATCCAAATTCTAATTGTAGATTTCCAATGATGGAGAATCCATTATTTCTCAAAGTTTTCAATTATATTTTTGTGTAGCTCTATCGGAAGAGTTATTTCCCCCTTATATTGAGTCAAAACAGTCATCTCCACAACTTTTAAGTTCTAGTCTTTGGGGCTAAACAAAATAGATGTAATCCCTTTGCAGAAGAAATATAATGTGTAAATCTAAATATATATATATATGTATTTTTAAGTATTTCTCTTTTATGGGCTATATACCAATTGTCATTTGGCATGGCCTTTTATCCCTTCACAATTTTAGGAATACTTCCTTTTTTAGTCATATTTCTATTTACTAATATCTTACCTAACATGTGATTTTCAGATCAATATTCTAAATTCAATCTGAATGGTAAAAGGTATAGTAGAACTTTGGAATCATCATTTCAGACACTGTACATGTCAATACAGCCTAAAATTATATTAATTTTTGTTGCCATATCAAATAGTTGACTATGATTGGTTGATTGAATGAATGAATAAAAGTACTTATTTAACACTTACTCTGTTCCAGGGCCTATGTTAAATGCTCTGTGTGCAAATGAAAAATCACCCCACTTATATTTTAAAAGGGGACAACAATATATATATATGAGAGTGGTGGCTAGGGAAGTGTTTTGTTCTTGGAAGTCACAGGGATGGTGTGTGGAATTATAGGCAAACATGTTAGTAGCAATGGTAGTATTCTTTTGATTATGTTTCTTAGAGCAAGCATTAGAAACTGAGACCAGGAGTAGGGTGACATGGAAAGAATATAATAAACTTCCCATTGAAAATCAGTTTTCTTAGCATTGTATAGCCATGAATCTTCCTGTCCTGTACTTGTATAGTTCTAATCCACTAAAACAGACTTGCCAACTACAATAGAAGCTAACAAGGTCATATATAAATATTAAAATAACTGTTTTAGTCCACAGATAAAGTACTGCATGTCAGCAGTTGTTTTTATCAATAAATCAAGAAATTGTGTATCAACTCTACTTCTCATAGGTAGTTAGGTGATATGCTGGATAGAATGTTCCGCCTTCAGTTAGAAAGACTTGAGTTCAAATCTAGCCTACACTGGCTGTGTGACCTTGAGAAAGTAATTTAACCTCCATTTAATCCGTTTGGCTTACTATAAATTGAAGATAATAATAGTATCTGTCTCACAGAGTTGTTGTGATGATTAAATGGCACAACTTTTGTAAAAAGTTTGGTACATAGCATGGTACATAGAGGGTGCCTAATAAATTCTTGCTCCTTTTTCCCCTTCCCATAAATGTGACATCAGGAATATTGTTTCCTTCCCAATATTGTAAGAAACCAGCATAGAAACCTTTAAAGTACTCAAACACCTCTCTTCCCAGGGTTCCATTGGACATGGGTGATGCTGGTCTCTAGCCCTTAATATTATAGATTTGTCTCATTTTAAATAACATTGTCATGAGTTACTGGAATACTGGCATCTGCTGTAAGACTGTTTGTCATTGACTCTGTCATTCAAAAGTGGCGTGAGATAGGGTTGAACAAGAATGAACACTCCTTGCCTCCTAAAGCAGGAAATGAATATTCCAAAGGTAAGTAGGTAGGATTCTACATTGTTGGCACAAGCAAGTTATAAGATCACTAGGACAAGTCTAGCATCAAAGTTGAATAATAATTTTGTTTTTGGTATGAGTAGGTTTAGAAAGTCAGATTAAGAAACTCTGAAACAAGAGCTGAAAATTTCTGCAATCGATTCTCTATCTTATTTCACACCATGTTATGAGTATGAGTATCAGTGAATCCAATAATTTTAATTATCACTGTCATTTCCTGCAACATGAGCAACTCACTTTACTTCTCAGGGCCTGACATGCCTCAAAGCCTGGATGTTTGGCTGCAAAGTGAAGAAGTTAGACTAGGTGTTCTCAAATGTACCTTCTAGCTCATTGTTTAGTATGAGAACTCTATTCTACTCATATTAGGTTCAGAAATAGCAGTATTACCTCATAGATCTCACAGACAGAAAAGAATGCTCTTCAATGCCAACATATTCCCTCTAAAGCATCATAGAACTTAATGAAGCTTCTGCTTCTAGCCCTAGAATCTTTTCTTTTTCTATTTACTGTCTCTTTATGTTTTAAAGAAGGCCACTTGACTGGGATTGAGACAAAAGAACTTCTTTTCCTGGCTATGACCTTAACTTTTCATGCAAATTTGAGAATTCGTTTGACGTCTAGGACTTGATTTCGAAAATGTAAAATGAAATGGTTGAAAATATGATTTCTATTTGTCTTCCTAGCTCCACAATCTTATTATATTCTATGTGCATGGATAGTTGATGTATCACAATAGTCATTGCATAAATAATAACAGTAATAATAATAATAATGGAAAAAGTAGATCCTGATAAAAAACATAAAAAATCCTCTACATTATAATATTTTTAATGAGGAGGGTTTTTAATAATCATCCTATATACTTATTTTTTTTTTGCTTTATGTTGACAAAGAAAGCATCACCTTCAATGAAACAAGTCAAAACATAGCAATTTAGTAATACATTTTAAATGTGGTCTTGTTTCTTTTAGGATCAGGGAAGATTTTGTGTAAACCCCTGTTCTGAACACAAGTTATGTTCTAACACAGATAGAATTAGCTCTGGTTTGGGGGCAGCTTGGTGGTGCAGTGAATACAGCACTGGCCCTGGAATCAGGAGGACCTGAGTTCAAATCCAGCCCCAGACACAACACAAAACATTAGCCATGTGACCATGGGCAAGTCACTTAAATCCAATTGCCCTACCTTCCCCCCTCCAAAAAAAAAAAAGAGAATTAGCTCTGGCTGCCCCATCTTCTGTGACCCCTTCACTCATCCTAACGGTAAGCCTAGGGAAATAAATGGCTATAAATACACTTTTTTCTGTCATCACATTTAATTCAAACTTCATTTTGAATTGAACTGATTCTATTCTTAAGAGAACAAATTCTCCAGCCCATGAATTTTACTTTCCTATTATCCAGATATCTTCAACATCTCTAATGCAGAAAGATGAGTCAACTTTTCTTTCTTCTTTGTTGAAACTGGCAGTTTGTGATGTAGCACATCATTAGCTGAATCATTTTGGAATATTCCTGAATCATTTCTTCTTATGATTTTATTAACTTTTTTGGGTTAAATAAGCAAGATTTTCCACTGATAGAAACAATGTTCAGTTTATTTTATCTGCTTGTTTAAATTTATTAATAAGCTTTCCTTAGAATCAAGAACATGGAAAAACACTACATTTTGTAAATAGAAAGAGCAAGAACAACAAACAAAACTGAATGCTATGTAACTGAAATGATAAAGATTGGCCATGAACAAGGGAGGAGAACAGGCATGTCCTCTTTACTCCCTTCTTTATAAAGGTGGGAAACTACTTGGAGCAAATTATTCTGTCAGAAATCTTTGGTTGGTTAACTTTATTAAGTTGCTTTCTTCTCTTTCTTTTTTATTACAAGGCAAAGCACTGTAGGGAGGAAGGAAGGTAAGAATATATTTTAAAATAAAAGTAATATAAAATATCAATAAAAATTAATGACAAAGAGGAGGCACAGCCCCATTCCCTGGGAAATGATTGAAGGGTCCCTTTGACCACTTTAGTCAACACTGATAAGGTTCAGAAGCACGTTGTGCTATTGATTCTCTTCATTGGTGCCATGTGTCTACTGATTTATCTTCCTTTTTTTCCTTTAACAGACAGACAAACATTTTTGAGTCTACACAGTAATGCTGTTTCTTCTCCCATTGTATTTTATTCTCTATAATGAGAATAGCTTGTTCTTTTCTCTCTGTAGCTTAGTGTTGATGAGTCAACTCTAACTTCTTCACCTTGCTATCATCACTGCCATCCAATCTGGTTTTGTTCTGCTGATTTACTCCTTTTCAGTATTTTGAAGAAATCAAACTCTTCCTTTTTTATTTTTTATGGAGATTATTTTTTTTGTCCAGAGCAATGTCTCTTATTTGACCTTTGAGCTTTCAATATCCACTTCCCTGATCAATACACTTGTACTCTAACATATGGTTTCTAGATAAATAACACAAAATTTATTTTCTTACTTCCAGAATTTTTTCCTGTCCTTGTCTATGTTTCCTTTCTCCAAGAAAATAAACATTGAACCATGAACCCTAAATATGAAGATGTCATAATGGTAATGACAACAATGTGACTCCTTTATATAGAGTCTGAGAATTTGGGAATAGGCAAAATCCTCTAGAGACCCAGGGCATTTATTTGACAAAAATATAGACTAAGGCTCTTGATAGCTCTGTTCCAATATATCTATTTTCTTCTTTTCTGCTTTTATTTGGGATTTCTCATCTGTATTCCCTTGATCTCACTGTGGGAAATATGAAATATTTGTCACTAAGATGTTAGAATTGCCCTTATTTGTGCTATTTATGTCATCCCTTATTTATTCACTCATTTGACATTTGTTAACCAGATGCCTAAATTCTGATGAAACATTGCCAGGATTAGGTTCCCATATCTCACTGCCACCAGGTAAGACCAAGAATCTTAGCTGTATTGAAGGAGTTTAAACACTTGAATTATTCCAATGAAATAAATTTCCTCAGAAAATTTAAGCTTATCAGGTAGTGTCTGCTTATAAATAAAACTGCCTATTTATGGCTTGTCATCTATATATATATATGCATTAATAAATAATATGTTAATAATAAATGATCTCCTTAAAATATTTCAGTGGAACTTGTTTCATCCTACAACAACAGATTCTTCAAAATGATAAGGAAACCTAAGGTACTACAATTCTTTCCTTGTATTGGTTATATTATAGATTCTTTAAAAAATATTTTTAACACAGTCAATCCTCATACCTTTCATCACCAGTAAACTCTGTAACTCCTTCTCTTAGTCAATTCTGACAGAAGTCTATATGTCCTTTGATGCTTAGTACTGAGACTTTTTTTTAAACTTAATTAACTATAGTCTATTATGCTTATTTAGTTAATTATACTTAATTAGGCTACATATATTTTCTTTCTATTCAGTCAATCTCTAGTCTAATGATGAATACTTATTGACTATCATTTCTGACATTTTCTTCACAGTTCCATTTTAACAAACTTTTCCCAAAGTCTTCTTTTCCCAGTTCTCCCACTTTGATGAGAAAATAGAGTCATATTCTAAATTAGGCCTGCACAACTGCAACCCACAGCCTGTAAGAATGGAGATGTCAAAGGATTTCGGGCAGCCCATGAAAAATGTGGTGGTTTTTTCATCTACATTTTTCACAGGCTACCTGATATTCTTTGGTGTGCTGCAAGTAGCCCAGGAGCTGTACGTGGCCCAGGGGCTGTGTGTGGTAGGAGGACAGTAGGTTGTGCAAGCCTGTTCTAAATTGACTTCCTGCTTGAAAGCAACCTTCACTTTTCTTTCTTTTTTTTTTAAGCTATTGGGGTTAAGTAACTCAAGGTTACACAGCCAGTTATTTCTGGCTGTGGTGCTAAGTATCTGAGCTCGGATTCGATTCCCATATCGTCCCAACACTGGGGCCAGTGCTCTTACTTGCTGTGCTACCTGGCCACCCCCTTCACTTTTCTTTAATTAGTTATATACATTGACAAACTTAACACTATACTGCACCTAGCATAATATAAAATTAAGCATTAACAAAGAATATTTATAATAATGTAGCTATATCATACTCTGAAAACTCTGAAATAAACCATGCAAATCAAAATCTGTATGACATGGAAATTCTGGTTCACATATGGAGAACTACCATATGGAGAAGTAACCATTTTCTCTGATCCTCAAGACCTTACCAACTTCTCCAAAAATTAGAAAAAAATGCAGAAGACTTAAAGCATTTATCTGCATAACCTAGGATAGAGATGTCAGTTTCAAAAAAGAAACAGAGGCTATTAAGGCCATTAAACCTTATATACCTTATATCCCTGTATTGTTGAGAAGAGTCCAGTCTACCAAAGTTGGTCATCACACATACGTTGTGTCTGTAATTGTGTACAAATTCCTCCTGGTTCTACTCTTCTCACTCAGCATCAGTTCTTTTAAGCCTCTCCAGGTAAATATGAAGACCGCCTGCTCCCCGTTTCTTATGGCGCAATAGTATTCCATAACATGCATATACCACAACTTGTTCAGCCATTCCCCAATTGATGGGCACCCCCTTAATTTCCAATTCTTTGCCACAACAAAAAGAGCTGCTATAAACATTTTTGTACATATGGGTCTTTCTCCCATTTCTATAATCTCTTTGGGATATAACCCTAGGAGAGGTATTGCTGGATCAAAGGGTATGAAAGTATTTATAGCCCTTTGGGCATAATTCCAGATTGCTCTCCAGAAAGGTTGGATCAGTTCACAACTCCACCAACAATGCATTAGTGTTCCAGTTTGCCCACATCCTCTCCAGCATTTGTCATTTTCCTGTTTTGTCACCTTAGCCAATCTGACTGGTGAGATGTGGTACCTCAAAGATGTTTTGATTTGCATTTCTCTAATCAATAGTGAATTAGAGCATTTCTTCATGTGCTTATAGCTAGCTTTAATTTCTTTCTCTGAAAACTGCCTGTTCATATCCTTTGACCATGTATCAATTGGGGAATGACTTGTATTCTTATACATTTGACTCAATTCTCTGTATATTTTAGAGATGAGTCCTTTGTCAGAGACATAGATTGTAAAGATTCGTTCCCAATTTCCCACCTCCCTCTTAATCTTGGTTACATTGGCTTTATTTGCACAGAAACTTTTCAATTTCATGTAGTCAAAATTATCCATTTTACATTTTATAATGTTTTCTAATTCCTGTTTCGTCATAAAGTCATTCCCTCTCCACAAGTCTGATAGGTAAACTATTCCTTGTTTTAGCAGACTGCTTACAGTATCAACCTTTATACCTAGATCATGAACCCATTTAGACTTGAGGATAAGTCAATCCCAAAAGATGCATGATGGAGAGAAAAACGTGCATCCAGAGAAAGAACTAGAAAGAACTAAATTTATATCCAGGTGGAAGCAAAATACCTGATCTTTTTCGTTCTCTTATTGATTTTATGTCCTCTTTACCACTTTTCATTCCAGCTGGTACAATCCATCCTTATAACCTGACCATTGTATAATGTGAAAGTATTTACAGATCCTATACTTGATAATAAGCCGCTATGGGGGGGAGGCGAGGGAGGGGGACAAAATGTGAAACTCAAGGAATTGTGGAATTGAATCCTGTAAACTAAAAGGAAACAAACAAATTAATAAATTAAAGTTAAAAATAAACCTTATATACCACTCCTATCCAGTAGTATATTGACTTATTAAACCACATACCAATATTATCTAGGTGCTACTATATTTTTACTTATTTCATTATATATTTCCCAATTGCACATTTGTCTTATACCTTCTGCCTACAGTCATATATATATGACACCTCTAGTCTAGCATACCAAGAAGCTTAAAAAGAGAAAAAATTACATTAACAACAGAGGTTAATCTCTAAACTCTAGCATGCTCACTCAGTAACTACTAACTGCTCTCCATGCTTAAGCAAAAAGAATGAAAAAGCCAAATTATACATTTGTAAAAGAACTCACTTCTTTGACCCTCCCGCCATTCTAAGCAGTGAATGAAAGCAAAAAGTCATCAAGTTATTGTGACTTTACAACAGTGAGACAGCACTTTGTGCTACAACACAAGAGCTTAACTGGAGAACTGAGAAAGAAAGGAAAATGGAGAGGCACACCATGTGTGTGGCACTCTAATCAGCCTGAGGGAAAGACCCCATAATCCATTTTACAACAATTCTATCCTGAAGTCATTCGGGATATAAGCTGAGTCAGGGATGGGGAACCTGAGGCCTTGAGGCCACATGTGGCCTTCAGGGTCCTTGGGTAGGGCCTTTTGACTGAGTCCAAATTTTACAGAACAGATCCCTTTTTTAGGGGGATTTGTTCTGTGAAGTTTGGATTCAGTCAAAGGGTCACACTTGAGGACCTAGAGGGACACATGTGACCTTGAGGCTGTAGGTTTCCTACCCCTGGTGAATCCTGTAAAATTTGGATTATATATTAAAAGAAGGAATTCAGATGACTTTGAGACCTAGGCTCCAGAGAAACCATAACTTCTGATTCCCTTAAATGAGTCAGAAAGTAGGTGAAAGGTAATATAAGAGGAAAAAAGACCAAAAATTATTAAATATTTCATAATTTTAAAAACCTTAAAAAAAGTTTTTTTTTCATTAAATATAGTGAAATTAAGCAAATAAACCAACAAAAGCATATCAGTAAGAGATGGGAATATGTCCTTCATGTCAGCTAAAAGGATTCAGAGATATAAGAATAAATATTGCAAGATGAAGGAAAATGAATTAATACTGGAAGAGGTAAAGTACTGGGTGAATTCCAAACAAGTATGGAACCATAGCTGAATGTTACTGGGTGATTCAAAAGACAAATAAGAGAGAAAAAGCGGAATTTATGATATTCACAAAAGATACCATTGGCAGAATAGAAACACTGCAATCAAAAGTAGCAAGGCTCAGCAAAGGAAACAAAAAGAATATTTTGTTGAGAATAAAAATACACAGAAGTGAAGGAGAATGTAAAGAAGAGAAGGAAAAAAGGTAATAATATCATAAAATATAAAGGAAAAAGTAATATCTTTAAAATATGATCTGCATACAAGCAAAATGTTTTGCTCTCAAAAACAAGATATAGAAAGCCAACTTGAAGTTTATAATTCTCTAGAAGAACACAAGTCAAGCAAACTGAACACAATAATACAAATAATCTGGTCAGAATGCTTAAACTGAATGCAAACAGCCAACCAAAAGAATCTAATTTGCCTTCGGGGAGAGGGAGAAACTATGCTGCAAACTCCAAGAAATATGGTGGTCAAATTGAACAATTTCCATGACAAGCAACACATTTTGTAAGCAATAAGGGGAAAGGCCTTCAAATGCAAGGGGAAGCAAATGAAAATTATAGATTATTCTGAACCAATCTGAGAGAATAAAATTAAAGTGTTTCAATCTCTCTGATGTGAATTCACTGTCAAATGCACATTAATAATATTGGTCTGGGTCAGTTACATTATTTCTGGAGAACTATTTCCATGCAAAGACTACTGAAGACTCAAATTTGGGTCATTCCTTTATCTAATTTTTTTGTAATCAATGTAACCAGAAGTAGAAGCTGATTTTTCTTCATAATTGAAGAGGACTAGATTGACATAACTATATTGGGGTTAATGTACAGTGTGCCTGGCAATGGCTGATCAACCCAATATAAGTTATAAAAATTATTTTATTAAATATTTGTTGGGCAAAAATAGTTCCTAAGAACATTTGGAATGGAGTTGCTAAATTCATACATCTCCCATTTCTTTTGAGCTTCTGCAATTCTATTTTGCTCATAGGGCACAGCACCTTCTCTGATGTGAGAAACCATGCTGAGCAATCCTGTGCCGGTGTCTCCTATATCTTAGAATCAAATCCGAAGTTATTCAGAGTGACCTTGAGAATGTCCTTATATCACTTCTTCTCACCTTCCCATAAGTGCTTGCTTTATTTGACATTTGAACATTGTCACCAACCCATTTGACTTGTCCCCTCTGCAGTAGGGTTTGAATGCTTGGCAGTTCAGCTTGAGAAAAGACCTAGATGTTCAATGCTCTATCTTCCCAGGTGATCTTCAGAATCTTCCTAAAACAATTTAAATGGAAAGGATTCCTTTACCTGGAATGACACTACTATATTGTCCAGGTTTCCCAGGCATGCAAATGAGGTCAACACAACAACTTCGTAGATCTTCAGTTTGATAGGCAGCCACACATTGCTTCTCTCCCACATTTTCCTTTGGAGCCTTTAAAACACTGAACTAGCTCTGGCAATTGTGCATGAACCTCACTTTCTATGTGTATAGCCCCATAAATTATACTACCAGTATAAGTGAACTTGTTCATAGCATTCAAAATTTCTTCATTTGTTAAGATCAATGGTTTCAAAAATGGATGGTGTAGTGCTGACTGGTGAAGGACTTGTTTTTTCATGTTAATTGTTAGGCTAAAATTAACACAAGTGGCATAGATTTGATCAATACAATTTTACCTTTGAGCCTCAGAGGTTGTATTAAGTGTACAATAAACAAAAATTACATTTTTTAAACAAAATTGCTCACTATCACTCTTTCCACTTTAATCTTAGCCTTTTTCAAGTTAAATAATTTGTTATTGATGCCTTAGCTGACCTTGATGCTATTTTTGTCCATGTTGAAGTTGTTCAACAACATCATTGAAAACATCATGCTAAAAAAAGCACCAGAGCAAGCACTGAGCCCTATTTGACTCCATTTGTGACTGGGAAAGCACAAGAGTATCAACCATTTTTCAGGACCCATGCAAGCATGTTGCCATGAAGCTGACAAACAATGCTGATGAACTTCTCCAGGGAACTAAATTTTGCCAAAATCTTTCACACTCCCTCATGACTGACAGTATCCATGACCCTGGTCAGATCAATGAACACTGTCTACTGATTTCTGTTCTGTTTCTGGCATTTCTCCTGGAGTTGTCAGCAACTAACATCATATCAACTGTTCCTCTACCCTTTCTGAAATCCCACATGGACTTTCAAGGAGATGACTACCTTTCAGGTGAAAGATCAGCTTATTAAAGTGGACTCTGGCAAGAATTTTGCCAGCAGTGATTAAGAGAGAGACTCCCCCTCCCCATAATTGTTACAAGACAGGATTTCCCTTATTTTTATAGAGATGGACAATGGAGGCATCCTTGAACTCCAGGGGGATAATCTCCACTTACCATATAAAACTGACAACTTCGGTCAGGTTTTATATAAGTAGTGGACCCCTCTCTTGTAAATCTCTGTTGGGATAGAATCAGCAGCAGGCACTTTGCCATATGAGAAGAACCTAATGACATTCAAAACCTCTTTTCATTTGGAAGTTCAGATAGAGAAGTATTGACTTCAATCTGAGGTATACAGTCAATGTCTTCAGCATTGGTTGATGATGGTCTGTTGAGAGCATTAAGAAAGTGTTCAACCCATCTCCCCAGGATCATGTCCTTTTCACTATCAATTTGTTTCCATTAACATTGAGTATTTGAGATGCACCATAGATCTTTGGCCCACAAATAGCCTTCAGGGCATCATAAAAGTTCTTTGTATTGTTGTTATCAGCATAAAATTGAATTTCATCGGCCTTCTTACTGAGTCCAGAATTTTAAAACGCTGCATTCTTAGAGATGGGTGAACTATATCCTACTGGTCTACTCTGTGAAGTTCTAGTTTTTCATTTAGTAACTTCTTAATTTCCCCACCATATTCATTAATCAAACCTTAAGTCTGTAAGTGTTATGGCCCAGATGAGTAAATACAATACTGTACACTAAATCTCTGAAAGCTGCACACTCCTTTTCTGCTTTACTCTTGACAACCATGTATTTTCTCAAATTTTCTTCCAAATTAGCACTTGTTTAGCGAAGCACAAACTAACATTAGTAACTCTTTATGAAGAGAGAAGCCTCTAATTTGTTGAATGTGAATGTTTATCTTAGAGAGGATAAGTTTATGGTCAGTTCAGCACTCTGAACCACGTATTGCCTTTGTCACTTTCACATTCTATTTCCTTATCATGACATAGTCTATTAAATGCCAATGTTTGCTGTGAGGGCACATCTATAAAGTTTTATTGCATTGAGGTAGACAGAAGACAGTGCTGGTGATGAGGTCTTTAGATTCACAAGTCTCCAATAAGTGACCTTTATTGTTGCTGTTCCTGATTCTATTCCTCCCAAGAACTCCCCTGTGGTATCTGATAGTTTGTTCCTACACTTACATTAAAGTCACCTAGGATTATAAGCTTTTCTTCTTTCAGAAATCGATGATGAGGGTTACCAAGTCTTCATAATTTTTTTTTCTTTAACCTCATCAAGATTCATGATGGTGGGAGTATACACACTGATAATGGTGTCAATGGTAATTTCCTGCAAGTGGCAATTGCATTGTCCTGAGCCTGTCATTTACTCCTTTTGGAAGGGAAATACATTTGTTGACTAGATTAGATTTGATCTTGAAAGCTATGTCAGCTTCACAGAGCTCTTTATCAAGAGAGCCACTTTAGAAAATTATGTATCTAGCCCCAACTTTGGTAAATTTACCTTCATTTGCCAGCCTTGTTTCACTCAGGGCTATTATTTGGATGTGACACCTGCTGAGTTCTCTCACAACAAGAGCTTTTCATCTTACAGACTCCTGGATTTTGTGTTGTCCATAAGCGCTCAAAAATTCTAGGTACTGATAGTGAATGGAATCATATTCATAAAAGTTTTTGCATCTTTGAGTGTGTGTGTGTGTGTGTGTGTGTGTGTTTTGACCACAGGGTTAAAACTTTGGTAAGCAGGTCAGGGTTTGGTTAGATGAAGCACACAATTTTGGGGGCATATTTTCTAGCCCTTCCTCATACCAGAAGGTGAGCAGTATGATCCTTCAAAAAGGCTGTTCAGGGGGTGGCTAGGTGGTGCAATGAGTAGAGCACC
Source organism: Petaurus breviceps papuanus (assembly GCF_028583685.1). Classification (NCBI taxonomy): domain Eukaryota; kingdom Metazoa; phylum Chordata; class Mammalia; order Diprotodontia; family Petauridae; genus Petaurus; species Petaurus breviceps. The sequence continues at coordinate 4,203,466 of NW_027185712.1, forward strand.
AGCACGGGAGTCTGGAGGACTTGGGTTTCAGCTTTGGTCTCAGACACTTGACACACATATGCACACACACACACACACACACACACACACAAACAAACAAACTAGCCATGAGACCTTGGGCAAGTCACTTAACCTCAAGGTACTACCCTCCCCCCTCCAAAAAACAAACAAACAAAAAGGATGTTCAGACACCCAGGAGGCTGCCAGATCTCACTGCTGCTTCAGACCAACATGAAGATAAAATTATGCCCTACACTGCCTGTGTGCAGGGTTATGACTATAGCTCCTGGTGTATCCATGCCTGCTGCTTTGTAGGGAAGATATGTAGCAATGGTTTAGGATGCAGTGGATGACCTTGGCATATTTGATGTCTAACCAAGCTCTAAACACTCCACAGTACCTGCTTCTTCCTACTTCATGACCCAATGGAATAACTTGTTCACATTTGCCTATTCCTCTGGGCAAGTGTTCATATGCTCCCTTAACTCACTGACGGGTTTGAGGCCTGTTATTTACCCTTAGCCTGGGTTAGCCCATTTTCCAAAACATTTTTACCACGGTGCGGCCATTGAGCATGATACAGCTTTTTGGAGCCATAGGTGAGATTTGTGTGGCAGGTGGACACAAAGGGCTTGGAAGCCTGCACACCAGATGTACTAGTCTTCTCTTAACACACTATATGCCCCAGAAGTAAAACTAATTTGTTGAGATTGGCACTGTCACTCATTGTTATGAGATGTACCTACAGGGCACTCACCCTTTGAGTGTCTTTTTCAGCTAGAGTACTGTGTTTGGACTGAGGACACTTATGTTCAAATTCTTGCTCAAGCTGTGTGCTTACTCAGCCTCTTAAATACTATTTTTTTTCTATGAAAAATAAATTACTGATACTAATTCCCTCATGTTTTTTGTCATGAGGAAAGCACATGGCGAATTTTAAAGCACTCAACAATTATAAAGTCTGATCATAGATTTAGAATAATAAAATATGTTAGAGGTTATCCAGTCCAGTTTTCACTTTTACAGATAAAGAAACTAAGATACACATGTGTGAAGTAGTTTGCCCATACTTACTCAGTTAGTAAGTGTACTGCTAAGCTTCAGGCCCAAATAGACTGAAACACCACACAGACTTTACTCCATCACCAGTAGGTCAATGTTCTACTTCTAGATTATAACTATTTCAGGAAGAGGCTATGCTCATCACCTTTGCTCTGTCTTTTTTGTATTACCACTTCCCCTCCCCAACTCTGCACTTGGATTATCTTACTTCTTCCCATCTGGCCCTCTAAATTTTGCACTCATATATGCATACATTCATGCATACATACACAAATATGTGCATATATATGCATCTACACATGCATATATGTACACACATTTACCCACATATTGAGATGTTATATATGTATATGTGTATACATATGTGTATGTATATATATATATGTATGTATTCTTTTCAGAGCACAGCTTTACTTCCACATCTTTTTATATTTCCCTTTACTACTCCAACTTCTACTCAATCCCTGTTCTCAACTCTTTCCCATTGCATGTATGCAATATACTTTATTTTTTCTCTGATTGTTTCATTTGTGATAATATTGCATCTTTAACTAGATTGCAAGCTTCTTGAGGTTAGGCTTTTGCTTACTCTCAAAGTGCCAAAAATATTCCAGAAATACTGATGAACTAATTGATTCTGAATTCATGTTAAAGAGCTCTTGGTATGAGTGGGTCACTTATTTCTTCTCCTTTTGTCCTAGAAGTACCTTCCCTAGCTTTATTTGGGAGGAACTTTCTAAACTAGTTCCCTCAAACTAGTGAGCTCCTGATAAATGAGACACTCACTTAATTGTGTCAATAGCCAGGATGTTTCTTCAGTGCAATGCATTTTGCTAACTCTGAACAATGGATAAATGACTCATCTAGTCTGTTTAAAGGACCTGTTTGCTGTTATCTGCACACAGTAATTTACCAAAGGAAATTGGATTTTCCTGGCCCACACTTCCTGCTACATGACAGTGCTTTGTTCATTTCAGGCTTCTTCCCTCTTCTATTATGGCCACTAAATAAGTCAATATTCCACATGGTATTTTAAAGTCTAATACTTTGTACAGAACTTTTTTATGGTACCTATGAAATTAAAATGAATATCTGGCTGCAGAGAGTATTCTCATAAGCCTCAGAAAATGAAGATGGATGACATGTTAAGAAAATGTTGCCAGAAATGAGCTGCAAATCAGAAGAATTTCCCTATATAATAGTGCTCCTAAGTGATTTAATTTCATCTTAGGGACACTCACCAATTACAAGATTCTTTACTGAATACCGAGACACTGTCTACATGAGGGGAACTAAGTCCACTGGCCATGAAAAGTCACCATAGAGAATTTATGACATCCTGTAGACTTTTGTTGCTAAGGAAGCAAACCAAAGCAGTTTTTCTCATCAGTTCTTGAAGCACAAATAATTTAATTTAATCAATCAACCGATCATGTAAAAACTTTTGGGTTTTTTTGACCATCTACTAAATGGTCAAGTCACATGGAATGATTTGAGGTCCTTGACTTTAAGGAGTTTAAAATACATTTGGGGAGACAAGGCTAACATATAGAAAGAGGATAATAATAAGTATAAGCATAATAGCCAGCATTTGTATAGCACTTAATGTGTGCAGACACTATGCTAAGTACTTTACAAATATTTTCTCATTTGGTATCCACCAAAGCCCTGGGAGGCAAGTGCTATTATTATCTCCTTTTTACACAAACTGAGGCAACTAGAGGTTAAGTAACTTGCCCAGGGTCACAACATATAATGTAATATATAATTAAGTGATAGTTAAGAGCATATTTATGGATTCCTTTGCACTTTTCCAGTCCCCTCTTCAATCCATTGCAGTTAATAAACATTATTAAGCACATACTATATGATAAGATGTATGCTAAGATCTAAGGAAACAAAATAGCGCACAAATAGAGCCTCATCCCCAAAATTTAAATTCTGTTGAGAAAGGGGAATAAACAAGCAAATAATATATATTACATGTACATATACATATATGTGTGTGTGCATGTATATGCACACACCTATCCATTATAGATAATGTAGGTATATACACATATATTTGCGTGTGTGTGTGTTGTGCGTATATAATAAATTGGAGATAATCAAAGAGGAATCAAGAGCATAGAATGGGATTTTACCTGAGATTTGAAGGAAGCTGAGCATTGGAAGTATCGAGGGAAAGAATTTCAAACATGGGGAGGTGAAGCCAGTGAAAATTCATGGATTTAGGAAACAGTGTCTTTTTCAAGGAACATCAAGGCATCTAGTATCACCAAATTGAAGAGTAAGATCAGGGGAATGATACCTGTCAATAAACTGAGTTAACAAGGGGATTTAGGCCAAAGTAACTGAACAAGAACGTAACTACCTTTATAAAAGTTTTAGGCAATATAGAAAAAGGGACAGAATAGAGGAAGATGATATCATGGGGCAACATAATTGGTTATAAGTTGAAGCACAGAGAACAATATGATTGGTGGGAAATTTGGTAATGGGGACTAGCAACATCTTCCATTCTTCTCTGATAAGACTGTAAATTCTCATTTGCTGAGTGGAGGTGGGAGATACTGGCCCAGAATTTTGGACAGCAAACCTGACATGTTTGAAGGATAGCTTGATGAAATAAAGAAAGATATCAGGCCCAACACTCTTCATGTTCACACATATTGTCCAAAGTTACCAAAATCCCCTAAGGCAAAAACAGATTAGTGATTGGCAGGAAGCTGAATTTCTAAAAATTAACCCATTACAGAGCAGATGAATTCTGAACTAAGTCCAGAGGCAAAGAACTATGACTTACGCATTTATAGGAGAAAGACAGTTTTATAACAAAAACAAATTAATTATAAATAGGATTAATAAGAAAATTACACAGTGTCAATCTTAATCTTCTCACCATCAATAACTTTGCTTTGAAAGTGCAGTCCAGCATCTAACCCATGAAGGGAGAAGGAGCTGAGGCCCAGCAGCTTCCTCTGCGTGTCTGTTCAGAGCTCCTGGCCTGCAGATAGTAGGGAGAACAAGTGACAATTCTGTGGAAAATTGCTCTTGTTTTAACCTACTTGGATCTGAAATGCAATCTAGGGTGGAGGTCCTAGGATGTGTGACCAGTGAACCAGAGCATGTGGAGAATTCAGAGACGGCAGCCAACTAATAGCTCCTGCAGCTGCAAAACCCCCAGCAATTTAGGACAAAACTCTCCTCTCTGTAAGCAGAATTCTACTGTGACAAAAAAGCTTAAAAGTCAAGTAATGGAGTGGCAACATGAGCAAGCAAAAGAAGTAAAGCAAGCACAGCAATCCGAATTTAGATTCCTACTTTGGGGACAAAAAGGATAAAATCCTGGAACAGGAGGAAGACAACAAAGTCAGAAATCCAGTACTAAAAGCTTCCAAGAAAAATATAAAGTGGTTACAGGCCATAGAGGAGCTTAAGAAGGATTTTGAAAACCAAATAAGAGAAGCGGAGGAAAAATTGGGAAGAAAAATGAGAATGATGCAAGAAAATCTTGAAAAGAGAGTCAACAGTCTAACTGAAGAAAATAATATCTTAAAAACAGAGTAACTCAAATGGCAAAAGACACTCAAAAAGCCAATGAGGAGAAGAATGCCTTAAAAAGCTGAACTTTCATATGGAAAAATAATTTCTAAAGCTCAGTGAAGAGAATAATTCCTTCAGAATTAGATAGAAGGAAATGGAAGCTAGTGACTTTCTGAGAAATCAAGATACTACTAAACAGATCCAAAGAAATGAAAAAAATAGAAGGCAATGTGAAATATCTCATTGGAACAAATACTGACCTGGAAAATAGATCCAGGAGAGAGAATTTAAAAATTATTGGACTACCTGAAAGCCATGATCCAAGAAAGAACCTAGAAATCATCCTCCAAGAAATTCTCAAGGAAAACTGTCCTGATGTTTTAGAACCAGAGGGCAAAATACATGTTGAAAAAAAATCCACCAATCACCCCCTGAAAAAGATCCCCAAAAGAAAACTCCTATGAACATTATAGACAGGTTCTGAAATTCCCAGATCAAGGAGAGAATATTACAAGCAGACAGGAAGAAACAATTTGAATATTGTGGAAACACAATCAGGATAACTCAGGATCTGGCAGCTTCTACCCTGAGGGATTGAAGGGTTTGGAATAATATATTCCAGAGCTGAAAGGATCTGGGATTAAAACCAAGAATCACCTACCCAGCAAAACTTGATATCATTTTTCAAGGGAAAATATGGTCATTCAGTGGAATAGAAGACTTTTGAGCATTTTTTTTTATAGCAATCGGGGTTAAGTAACTTGCTCAAGGTTACATGGCCAGTTATTTCTGGGTATGGTGCTGAGTGTCTGAGCCCAGGATTTGATCTCCAGGTAATTCTGACACTGGAACCGGTGCTCTTATTCGCTGTGCTACCTGGCTGCCCCGACTTTCAAGCATTTTTGATAAAAAAAGCAGAGTTGAATAGAAAATTTGACATTCAGATAGAAGAAAAAAGAGAAGCATGAGTAGCTGAACAGGGAAAAGAAATCATAAGGAACTTATCAAAGTTCAAGTATTTACATTCCTACATGGAAATAAATGATTATTGTAACTTTTGAATCTTTTCTCAGTATGAGGATTGTTGAAGGGAATATATGTGTGTGTGTACATACACATATATTTCTATATAGGAGGGCATATGTGTGTTTAAATACATATGTGAGTGTTTTTATATGTGTACAGGTATACTTAGAGGGCACAGGACCAATTGAATAGGAAGGGATGATACTTAAAAGGTGAAATTGGGAGGTGAGAGAGGAATATAGTGAGAGGATATGGGAGGAGACAGAATGGGGTAAATTATCTCATATAGAAGAGGCAAGGGGAAAACTGTTACAATGGAGTGGAAGAACAGTAAGGTAAAAGGGAATGGGTCAACCTTATTCTCATTGAATTTGGCTTAGGGAGGGAATGACATATACACTAAATATGGTATCTCACCCTACAGGAGAGTAGGGAGCAAGGGGATGAGAGAAGTGATGATGCAGGGGAGGAGAAGATTGTGGGTGAGGCAAATTAGAAGCACACACTTTTAAAAAGGGACAGGATCAAAGTAAAGAACAGAACAAGCAGGCAGCAAAATAGGATGGAGGGAAATATAGTTAATCTTTCCCAATATATCCACTATGGAAAAGTTTTGTGTAGCTACAAATGTACAACCTATATTGAATTGCCTATATTCCCAGTAAGGGTGGGTGGCAAGGGAAGAAGGGAAAGAATCTGGACTTCAAAATTTTAACATCAAATGTTTAAAAAAATATACTTTTTTTACATGAAACTGGGAAATAAGATATACAGGCACTGAGGTATAGAGATTCATCTTGCCCTATTAGAAAGTTGGAGGGGTGATTGAGGAGGATATAGGAGAGAGCAGATTGGGGGTGAGGTTATATAGTGGGATCCCTGTTTTGGGATAGTGGGTAGGGGAAAGATGGGGAGAAAATTTGTAACTCAAAATCTTGTGGAAATGAATGACGTAAACTAAAAACGAAAAAAAATGTAATTACAAAAAAGGATTTTAATTCCATGTAATCAATATAATCCCTTTACATCCTGTGATATTCTTATCTATTTTGACCTTTTTTGGCATGCAATGTGAAATATTGGCTCATGTATAATTTCTGCTAAATTGCTTTCCAGTTTTCCCAATATTTTTTTTTTTTATTAAATGTTGAGTCCTTACCCCAAAACCTTGTCTCTTTCAGTTTTTCAAACTATGGTCTACCTAATCTATTCTAAACCTAATCTATTCCACTGATCCAACACTCCATTTCTTAGCCAGTACTAGATTGTCTTGATGATTACTGCTGTGTGATACATTTTGAGAACCATTACATCTAAACTTCCTTCCTTCACATTTTTCCCATTGATTTCCTTAAAAATTTTCACCTTCTCTTCTTCAAGAAGAATTTTGCTACTATATTTTCTGGCTCTTTAATATAATTCCTTGGTAGTCTGATTGCTATGACACTGAATAAGCAAATTCCATTAGATAGAAATGTCATTGTTATTATATTGGTTCAGTTTACCACAAGTATTTAATATTTCTCCAGTTGTTTATATCTCTCTTTATTCTGGTGAAACGTTCTTTGGGATTCTGTTCATACAATCCCTGGGTTTGTCTTGGCAGGTAGACTATCAAGTATTTTATATTATCTTCTGTTATTTTTAATGGAATTTCTCTTTTCCATTGATCTACTTTCTCCTCTTGCTAATAGGTTTTGTTGTTAGTACATAGAACGGCTGATGATTTAGTTTCATTTACATCTTGCAAATTTGCTGAAGTTGTTGAATGTTTCAATTAACTTTTAGTTGATTCTCTTAGTTGTTCCCTAAGTTTATCATTATATCTTCTGTAAAGAGTTATAATTTTATTTCCTCAATGCCAATTTTAATCCTTCATTTTCATTTTCTTGTCTTATGCTTATAGATAGCGTTTCTAGTACAATATTCAATAATAGTAGTGATAACAGACATTTTTTACGTCACTCCTGTTCTTTTTGGGAAGGCATCAAGTTTAATCCTAATACAGATAATGTTTGTCAATAGTTTTAGATAGATAATATTTATAATTTTAAGAAAGGGGCCACCATTATTTCTTTTTGGAGGCCAATTGGGGTTAGCGACTTGCCCAAGGTCACATGACTAGTAAGTGTGTCAAGTGTCTGAGGCCAGATTTGAACCCAGGTCCTCCTGACTCCAGGGCTGGGGCTCTATTCACTGTGCTACCTAGCCACTCCACCATTATTTTCAATAGCAGTTCTCTTGATTTGGAATCATGTAGTCAAGAAACTCTAGAAAGAATGTTACAAAATATGGATTTCTTTAAAGGACAATGTGAATGAAGGTGGCTAGAGATTTTCTTGAAAGAATTACCTTTAGGAAGGTAGCCTAACTGTGCCAGATAAAAAACTGTATTATAAAGCTGGAAACATCAAATATATTTTGTATTGGCTAAAAAATACAGTGGTGGATGAGTGGAAGAGGTTAGGTACATAAGACACAAAAGTCAATACCTATTACAATCTAACATTTGATAAACCTAAAGACTCCAGCTTCTGGGATAATAATTCACTATTTTAAAGAAACTGCTGGGAAAACAATATGGCAGAACCTAGGCGTAGTCCCACATCTTACACCCTATAACAAGATAAGGTCAAAATGGGTACACAATTTAGACTGGAAAGAGTTGTTTGAACTAATGTTGAGTGAAATGAGTAGAAGCAGGAAAACACTGTACAGAGTAAGAACAGAATTGTGCTATGACTAATTTTGTTAGACTTAGCTCTTCTGAGCAATGCAATAACCCAAGACAATTCCAAAAGACTGATGCTGGAAAATGCTTTCCATATCCAGAACTGTGGAGTATAAATACATATCAAAACATATTGTTTTCTCTTTCTTTTGTTGTTGTTGTTTTTTTTTTCCTGTACTGGATTTTCCCTTTTGATCTGATTCTTGTTTCACAACATGATAATATGGAAATATGTTTAATATGATAATATACTTATAGACTATATTAGATTGCATATCATCTTGGGGAGGGTACAGTATTGGGAGGGGGAAACTTTAGAACTCAAAATCTTATAAATGTGAAAGTTTAATGCTAAAAATAAATTAATTAAAAAAGAAAAATAAAAAAATGATAAAGGATCCCACTTAATAGTGCAATATTAGATGACAGTTATCTAAGTACATTTTGATCTTATGTTTGATACTTCATTATATATCCCTTGCCCAAGTATTTTTTGTTAACAGTTAAGTAAACTGATAGTCTGATCTTGGTAGATAGACTGGTAGACTGATCATCAGATTCTTCCACAGATAAAGGATCCAAAACACTAGGGGTCACAGAAATGAATAGGAACTTCAGGACATTAAAAAATTAACATGTATCAGAGCAAGATAATATTCTTCAAACTTTGTTTACCCAGAGAATAGAGGATAAGTGTAAAGATTAAAGGCCTCATTGCTATAGCCTATTTTATTGGTCATTTCACCTTGATCTTTGATAGGGTAAATTTCTCTTGTGAAATTTGTGAGGAACTATATGGAAAGCATTAATTTTCTTTCCTTTTCCTTATTTTGTTTTATTTCAGGGTTCATAGCAGAAAGGGGAAATATTTGATCCTAAAAAAAAGAAAGATTATATCATTGTCAAGGTGAAGAAAGTAGCTTGGAGTAAAGGTATTAGTGTCAGACAAGGTAAGATAAGGTGTTGTTTAGCCATTTCGGTTATGTCTGACCCTTTGTGACCTCACTAAAGTTTTCTTGGCAAAGATACTAGAATGGTTTCCTGTTTCTCTAGCTCATTTTACAAAGGAGGAAACTGAGATAAACAAGGTTAAGTGATTTTCCCAGGGTAGCACACCTGGTAAATGTCTGGGGCCTAGGTTAAACTCAGGTCTCCTTGACTCCAGACATAGCATTCTATACACTGCAACACGTAACTGCCCTCGATGAAGTAGATACAGGGAAATTATGTGATCCTTCTTTAAAATAGCAGTTAAGAAACAACAAAAAAGGTTATCAAAACTAAGGGAAGATGCCAGTGCTAAGACCAGATGGCAGGGGAGTGCATACGATGTTTAGGAATTCGATAATTCCCTCTTTCTAAACTATTTGAAGATATTTAGTAATGAGGGCATTTCCTCAGCTCCAAGCAGAAACAGTAAGTAAATTGAAACAAAATGGAAACATTGAAAATGACATCCAGACTTATATATGTTATTATTTAGAGGAACAAATTATACTTTAAATTAGTAATGAGGTATACCACACTTAAAAGTTTTTCTTTAAAATACTGTTCATATCTAGTATTATTTTAAAATTTTAGAGAGAAAGTAAAATTATTTTTTATATTCTCTTTCTAGATAGAGAATTATACTTTTACTTGAGGAAAAAAGGGAATATATTAAGTATGGTATCACTGTTCTTGTCAGTTACCCATCACAGAAATAAATCTGGGTTTTATGTTTGTGCTACACTAATGAGAAACCTTTAATCTCTCAGTAGCAGCAATCAGATTTAAAGCCAGATTCCCCAGGAAGGATTTCTCACATTCCTCAAGGCCTTTTACACCATGGAAATGATACATGCATAACCACTGATAGAACTGGAACTCACAAACTGAACTTACCCTCTCATTTACTGTCTTATTAATCTGTCTTCCAATCTTATCATTCAAATGACATTTTTTTTTCTCTCCAAAGTTAAAAGTGATTTCTTAATGGACAAAGCCAATGACCTGTTTATCAATCCTCATCCTTCTTGACCTTTGTGTAGCCTTGACACTATTGATCATCCTCTCCTCCATGATAATCTTTTATCTTTAGGTTTTTGAGAAATTGTTCACCCCTGGTTCTCCTCCTAACTATCTGAACATCAATTTTCAGTTCCTTTGCTAGATGTCCATCCAGGTCATGCCTACTAACTGCAATGTTCTCTCTTACGCCTTCTTTTTTCTCTTTATACACAATTTCTCTTCATGAACTGCTCAGCTCCCGTGGATTCTAATAGTATCTGAAGCTGATGGTTTTTAAATATACTTTTCCAGCCATAACCTATCCAACTGCCCTTCAGACTTTAAACTAGAAGTCTTTTAGACATCTTTTTTTTGGAGGCAGGAAGGCAGGGCAATTGGGGTTAAGTGGCTTGCCCAAGGTCACGTGGCTAGTAAATTTGTCAAGTGTCTGAGGCCAGATTTCAACTCAGGTCCTCCTGACTCCAGGGGTGGTGCTGTGTTCACTTGCACCAAGTAGCCATCCCTGTCTTTTAGATATCTTATGTTTAACATGTCCAAAACTGGAAGCTTAGTCTTTTCTCCCAAAACTCCCCACTTCTAACCCTCTTTTTTATTGTGGAGTTCAGTACAATTGTCCCTGCCCCAGGTTTACAACATAGGTGTCATTCTTGGTTCTACACTCTCTGTCTCTCTGTCTCTCTCTCTGTCTCTCTGTGTCTCTCTGTCTCTGTCTCTCTCTCTGTCTCTCTCTCTGTCTCTCTCTTTTTCTCTGTCTGTCTGTCTCTCTCTCTCAATTCCTAAATCGACTCTGTTGTCAAGGACTCTCAATTTCACCTTTGTAACATGTTCCCAATATTCCTTCTTCTTTCCTCTGATATTGCCACCACCCTGGTGCAGACAATTAATCTCCTCATACCTGTACTGTTGTAGCAATTTCCTGGTTGATCTTCCAGCCATAATAAATCTCTTCCCACTCCAATCTTTCCTCTACTATTCTATCAATAGTTTTCCTAAATCACATGTTAAAACCCTAATCAATAAACTCCAGTGACTCCCTAGAATTTCCAAGATCAAATATAAAATCCTGTGTTTTATGTTAAAATCCATCCATAAACTAAAGTCCCTCCCTACCACCACTACCTTTCTTCCACCTTGCAACCTCCATCCACATAAGCTTTGATCCAGTGATACTATCCTCCTTCCTTTTCCTCAAACAAAGCATTCAATTTCCTTATTCTAGCCACTTTCATGGGGGCTAGACCCCATGGAGGGAATGCTCTCACACCTCATTTCTTCCTACAGGCTTCCTAGACTTTCTTCAAGTCCCAGATAAAATCTTACCTCCTTTCCAAATGACTCTTAATTTTAGTACCTTTTCTCTGTCAATAATTTCCTTCCCCCCTTCTATATAGATGTTTTATATGTAATTTTCATGTTGCACCCTCCATTAGAGTAAAACTTTTGAAGGAAAGAGACTATATTTCTCTTTTCTTTGTATCCACATTCCTTAGTATCATTCCTGGCATCTAATAGATGCTTAATAAATGTTTTATTAACTGAGTGATTAAGTAGAGGACCTTATTTGTAAGTTGGAGTTAATAGAAGCTGTTAAAAGGACTTTAAAGCAAACAAATACATATATATTCATTCATTGAAACATTTTATAATATTTATCAATCTTCTCATATTATAGAGAATGAATTATAGGATAATAATAACACCTACCTTCCATAAAAAAGCACTTTGTAAATCTTAGATAGCTAAATAAATATTAATTGTTACTATTATCATATTGTCATTATCATCATCATCATTATTTGCAACTTGTAAACAGGATTAAGTCCTCTAATTTCTCTGAGTTTCAATTTCTTTATCTGCAAAACATGGAAATAATAGTCATATCACCTACTAGTCATGAAAAAAGAGCTTTATAAGTATCACTCAACAATACTATTTTTCAGTGCTTTCAAAAATCCCAAACATTATCTCTTTTTCTTACTTTGTCTCTATTTCTCTCTGCCTCTCTCTGTGTCTCTTTGTCTTTCTCTGTCTCTGTCTTTCTGTCTCTCCCTCTCTGTCTCTCTCTCTGTTTCTCTGTGTCTCTATGTCTCTTTCTCTGTCTCTGTCTCTGTCTCTGTCTCTGTCTCTGTCTCTCTCTCTCTCTCTCTCTCTCTCTCTCTCTCACACAGACACACACACACCCTTTTTAATACAAATATCTTCATAATGGTCTTAAATGATGGACAACATGACTCAGGGGAAAGAGTGTTGCATTTGGAACTAGAGACTCAAGTACAAATCTTGTCTCTGCCACTTTTACTAGTGACTCTAGGCAAGTTACTTCATTTCTTTGGATCACAGATACTTCATATATAAAATGATCTAGTAGGACAAGATCACCTGTAAGGTACTTCCCAGTCCTAAATCTGAAATCTTTGACCTTGTGACTGTTAATAGTGGAATGCTGCAACCTATGACAACTAAAAATTTTTGATTACTCAAAAGCCGGGTTGTAGTCTATTATCAGTAGTTATTTATACCCTCAATATATTATAGAAGACAGTTGTGATATGGTTTGAGACCCAGACCAAATAAAAACGTAATTGAGGGACATTTAACAAAATAAGTGAAAATAAAACAGAAACTAGATAATATTATTATGTGGTTTTCAAAGTCAGTATGTGCACAGGGATCCCTCTTGTAATTTTCTACTTCCTGAATCTGTTTCATGATATAAAAGATATTATACAACAAACCTGAAACAGGATATAGGTTGGTTTAGCCAGACACAGGTAACAGATGGGCATTTCGAGGGACACATTGAGAAGTATGGAAGGATAAAAGACCTGGAGAAATGCTTACACAACACTGAATGGATTTTCAGTGAAAGAACTATAGGAAGACTTTCCAAATATTACATCAGTGGAAGAAACACCAGGCTAGCCTAGGTTTCAATCTTCACTGGAAGGAGTTCCCACAGTGCTGAGATCACTGATCCACTGAAATAGTGAAATATTTACCCCAAGATCCTCTTGTTTGTTTATGAACATGGTGCAAATTTCACCACCTGATGATAAAGTATTGCATGGTGGATTGGAAATTAGTAGACATGAGTTGTAGTTTTATTTTTACAATTAACAAGTTCTGGGATCTTGGGCAAGTCAGTTAATGGAATTCAGTTTTATTATCTGTTAAGTGAAGAGTTGGACTAGTTCCTCTTAAGGTTCCTTTCGATGCCTATGATTTTATGGTTCCAATCATAAATCTATAAATAAATTACAGCCAACTTGTAAAATAAGTGTCTTTTTTACCTACACAGACACATGGTTACGTCTATAAATAAACACACAACCTCACATCTATTTATAATTAAATATTTACATATACTTTAGATAATTATATCTTTCTCTTGCCTAGTTTATTTTTTAATTGAAAATCTTTTTTTCTTCATCTCTAAAATGACCATGATTATAATGTCCCAATTATAAAAACATTAAAAGTGTCACAATTTTCTCCATCTTTCTTCTTCTCCCTACCCATTGCAACTTTAGAAATATAAACATACACAATTACTTCAGCTAAAAATGAAGTCTTGATGGTTATTATCAGCTGTATAAACTTTCTGTGCAAACCAGTGGGGTTATGTTTGTGCTGCAGATGAATTGGGAACACAAGCTTTGGAGGAGGGAGGAGAATTATTACTGCATTAAGGCTTGGCTTTAACACTTCAGGATCTCTTTATTTTAGTGATCATTTAAAGGATGTTTTTTAGGTTTGACAAAGCTTTGAAGACGCCCCCAATAATAATGTGAAAATTCAAAGAGAGTGTGGGTTCCCAATAAATCTGGATCCAGCCCAATTGGACTGACTAGGGTGACTGTCTTGGATTTGCTGCTGAACACTGCCACCAAGTGTGAAGTTACAGATTTCATTTCCTAAAGGAGGTTGACTAAAGCTCTAGAATGAAGGACATGCTAGTAGTAGCTTCAGTCACTCAGTCAACAAAGCATCTATTAAATACTTATTATATGTCACACACTGGGCTAAAGCCCAGCTGTACTATGGCTTTGCTCTTATTAAATGGTCAAATTTTTTGTCTTTTTGTTTCTTCAGGACATTCTCCCACCCCCAGCCCCCCACCCCCCAAACCACCCTTTTAAAGATTTTTGCTAGGAAGGATCTGAGCATATTTCATCCTGGTCTCTTGACTGTGACTGTGAATGATATTTGGTGCATTTGTGCAAATGGGTAACCATTCCATGTAATTCTGGGAAGACTTAAAAAGTTCTAGCTATCAATTATATCTTGTTTCTTGTATGTGCATCCCATGTAGCAAGCATAGTGCCTCACAAATAAAGGAACTTAAAGGTTGTTAGTTGAAACAATATCCAATTTCATAATTTCTTCCATAGTACTTAAAAAAAACTTGCTAATATTTTTGTCTCTACCTTTGGATTGATACTCAGGCTTTTCCTTATCATTACTTTTATTCAATTAATCAACAAATCGGTATTTATTGGCCTTTTCTGATTTCTATCAAATAAGCATAGATCCTCAGAATTGGAAATCCACACTACATCATCTCAGACAAATAATTATCTAGCTTCTACTTGAATACCTCCAGTAATGAGGATTTCACTTCCTCTTGATGTAGTGTGTTTTATTTTTGGACAGATCTATTCATTCAGAACTTCTTCCTTATCAAGCTGAAATATACCTTGCAAATTCCATTCTTTGTTCCCAGTTCTGTATTCTGAAGTCATACAGAATAAGTAATTCCTTAACTTGATAGCACCCCTTTCACTTAAAGACAGCTTTCATGTCCCTCTAGTTTTTTCTTCTTCAAAACATCATTTTGAGGTCCTTCATTTATGCCTTATATGATATATAGTTGTTAGTTCTTCAGCAAAATTTTCTGTATCATCTCCAGTTTGTCCGTTTACCATCCAGAATGCAGAACTGAGTACTGGGCTAAATGCTTGATTATTTATCTATCCAATGCACAGCACTGTACAATTATCACTTCCCTCATTATCAAAACCAAGGTTCAATTAATTCCAAATTAAAAATCCATTATTTTTTTTTCATACTGCCATATCACACAATGAACAAAACTATGGCATGACATAGGTAGATATAGCTCTGGACTTGGAATCCATTCATATCATACGGTGTGACCATGGGCAAGTCATTGAAATTTCTGAAACTTGGTTTCCTCATTTCTAAAGTGTATATAATTATTCTTTTATAACTAAATCTACAGGATTACTATAATGTATATATATATACATATATACACATGTATGTGCATTTATTGACACATTTTGTTGCTATTGTTAGTTTTTTTCAGTTGTATACAATTCTTCATGACCCCATAGCCCATAGTACACCTGGCCTTTCTATCCTCCACTATCTCTCAAAGTCTGTCCAAGCTCATGTTCTTTGCTCCCATGACACTATCTATTCATCTCATCTCCCTTTTCCTTTTGCCTTCAATCTTTGCAAGCATCAGGGTTTTTCAAATGAGTCCCATCTTTTCATTATGTGGATGTGCAAAGTATTTCAGCTTCAACTTCAGTATTTGATCTTCCAAGGAATAGTTTGAATTAAACCCTTAAAGTATTTATTGATTGGATCTCCTTGCTGTCCATAGGATTCTCAATTCTTTTCCAGCATGACAATTTTAGAGCATTGATTCTGCAATGCTCAGTTTTCTTTTTAATCCTTTCAAAGCTATACATGCTACTAGAAAAAAACAAAGAAACAAACAAAAGCATAGTTTTGACTATAAAGACCTTTGTCAGGAGGATGATGTTTCTCTTTTTTAGTATGCTTTCTAAATTTGCCATAGCTTTCTTTCCAAAGTTCAAGTCTTTTAATTTCATGAATGCAACGCCATCCGCAGTGATCTTCAAACCCAAGAATATAAAATCTGACACTGCTTCCATTTCTTCACCATCTATTTGCCAGGAAGCAATGTGACCAGTTGTCCTGTTTCTAGTTTTTGTTTTTGTTTTGATTTTTAAATTTTCTTTTAGCTTAGCCAAATCTCACACGGTCTTTCAACCTCATCAAGGTTTCTTAATTCTTATATGTATGTTTAAATACATGTATACAAGGATATATAGAGAAATGTATTGCAAAGGCTGATCTGCATGTTTAAATATTAAAATACACACATCTAATAATTAATATCAATTTGAAAGTCTTAAAAGTACATTAACATTTGCAATTCTTAGTGATTCTTATAGAGTCTGTCATTTATAGCTAATCTCATCCTTGAATGAAAGGCCATCTACAGTCTTGTCTGAATCTATCTTTCATGAATTTTCTGTCACTATTGCTCTGTAAGAACCTTAAGTTCACTTTGTCTATACTTCTCACCATCTTTTAACATATTCTATATCTCCACGTGTAATGGCAAGCACAGAAGTAGTTCAAAAGTTGTTTCAGCTTTTAAATTAACAACTTGTTTCAGTTCAAGTTTCTTTTGAGCCTTATATCAAGTCTGTTAAGAAACAGAACATGTAAACCCCACAACTTGTGAACCCTAAAATTCATGAACTCCTGTAACAGGAAGGGGAGGAGCTAATGAACATATATAAGGAGAGGTCTTGGCTAAAGAGAGCAGAACTGAGGAGACTCTTGTGGTGGCAGAATCAAGGAGAAAACTTGGTGTATCTCTGCACTCTGTCTGTGTTGATGTTTGTGTGTCATACTTTGTATAGAAGCCCTGGGACCTTACTGGAAGCCCTGAAAGAGGATTTTCTGGTTGTATGTATACAGAAAACCTGGAGGAGCATTTTGGAGATCCTAGGACTTTACTGATGTTTGGTGCTGACATCTTGGACCTTGTTTGTGGGTCTGTGTTGATTTCTATGTTGATGATTTGTGTTGAGTTCTCAGACTTTCTTTGTGGGTCTGAGTTGATTTCACAGACAGCTGGTGAATTGATGATGGTGCTGGCAAAATGTATGAATATTATTGTGGGTCTCTCAAGCCTTATCTTCCCAGAAACAGGAACTATGAAGGACTTGAGGTGGACTGGACACTGTGAACTTCAATATGGAACAGGAATTGCACAAAGAACTGGACAAGCAGCTGGACAAGGAACTGGGAGATGCCTACCTTTGAACCAATGTGATGGTTGGAACTGGGCCCATGGAAGAGGAACCATGGAAGCTGAGAGGCAGCCTCCAGTCAAGCTGAAAGAAGACTTTATTTGGATACTCTGTACTGACTGAGAAAATTATGATTTTACTTACTGTGACCTAGGGATGGAGAACTTTGGCTTTAGTACTTTGTGATCGAATTAAAGATTCTGTGATTCAGTAAATGAATGTACTTTGTTTAAAACTATGTGACCACTTTGGTGAAACCTATGTGGCCATATTAGTGATAAGTTGTTGAGTTGAGACATTGTGAATGCTGTACCCTGATTTTCTATGAATGTTTTGCTCTGATATGTTATTGGATAAATACAGAGCTCACTATACTATGTAATCAAAATCTTGAAAGCTGTTCACAGCAGCATTCCTCTGGAAAGTTATGTGTAGCTTTACACCATGCCTTAAAAACTGATATTCTTTTTGCTTAGAATATTTTTCACTTACCCATATCTATTGACACCTTAACTATACCTTAAAGCCAGGATCAAACACCCTTTCATGGGGTAGTATGCCAGTTTATTCCAGGCAGAAGCAATTAACCCTTCCTTCTATAATGATTTAGCATTTAGTTTAGAGTACTTAAATGACATTTATGTGCTTCCCTATATTACAGCTATTTGTATATATATCTTATTTGCTTTATTAGATTATAATTTCCTAGAAGGCAGATCCCATCCATTGAACATTTTATAACCTACACTTATTACAATCCTTATGCTAAGTATTTAAAAAAATGAATAAATGAATACCTGAGTGAAAAACGATGTACTAAGTAATATTCTAGGCTCTAGAGGGCAATGAGAAAATAAAGATGGACTCTGACCTCAAGAATCAATATCAACACATATTGTTAAGTAAATGAGTAAATACATGAATGAATGAGCTCTTTTATTCAAGGAATCCTCTAAGAAATGTCCATAAATTACCTGTATGCATGAAGTCAATCCCACTGCCTTCTAATTAAATTAGTTATAATAGTGATATTCCTGTGGTTTTAAAGACCTTTTAGTTATATAGTAAGTCCTGTAAGACATAAACAAAGTAAGACACATACACATGTGTGTATACATATATGTGTGTATATATGTACACACACATATACACATATGATATGTAAAATGACAAAGGAGTGCTACAAAATATTTTCTTGAAAACTCCAGTAACTCAGAGGAAGAGATGACTTCCATAATTAATGGCATAGACAGGTTTCTTAGAAAGTATTTGAGTTAGTCTTTGAAAAAAAACCAGAAATTGAACAAAACAAAGGACTCATGTTTTAAGCAAAGGAATAGATGGGGAATGAACATGGAATGTGTAGAGGACTGTGAGGTCAATTTATCTAGAACAGAAAATGTATATGGAAAAGTAATAAGGGATATAGTCAGGGAGATATCTTTGAGCTACTTTGGACTTTAGATACAGTTGAAAGAATTCCATGCTGGGCCCCATACTAACTTGCCCATAATTTGATATACCACAACATTGTAGTAAATTCCTGAAAAACTCAACAATACAGTTGTTTGAGTTAAGGCACTAATGTCTTTGTTAAAATGTAGTTATTTTTAGTTTCCCAGGAGAATTTAGCCCTTACAAGGACAGAACTCATTCGGTCCTTCTCCCATCCCTTCCCCCCACTGTACTGATTTGTAAGGATTTAAGGTCACCCACTAGTAGCTTGACTCTAACCATATTTCCCAAATATCTTCTTGTGATATCCCCTAGTAGAATGTAACCTTCTTGAGAGGGGGAGCTATATAACTTTTATATTTATACGCCTAAAATACCATAGTGCTCAATACATAGTAAGCAATTAACAGATGTTTTCAAATTCATTCATTGATTCTGGCACCCCCCCCCCCACAATTGATTAAGAGGTAACCTCCTCCAAATGATAAAGGTTAATTTATCAAATTAGTTAATGGTAATATAGGAAACCCAAGGTCAGGGCTTTAATCAAATGGAACACTTAATAGGTACATTGTTGTGAAGATCTCAATAAGGCAAGTAGCAGCTACACACCAAAATGAAGATCACCAGGTAACTTCAGGGAACTGGACATAAAAGGAGGTATATCCAAAGGAGTACAAAGTTGTAACAAGACAATTATGGAAGCTCAGTACAGATATGTCACTTGTTTCACAGATATCCCTACATCTGGTCCTACTGTTGACCATACAATTTTTATTCAATAACTGGTTTGTTTTATTTTTTTGGTGTTTTTTAAGTAATAGTTTAAGGAGCCAGGCATACTTTACTTGAAATAAAACAAAAATTGATAGGGGATGTGTTATGATAAACTTCTTCAAGTAATTGAAAATCTCTTATATAGAATATGGAGTCAACTTATTCTACATAGGTAAAGAAGACAGCTCTAAACCCAATGGATGATGTTACAATGGAGCCTGAATTTTGACTCAGAATTAAGAAGTATTTAATAACTAGAGTCATTCAATTTTGGAATTGGGTCCCTGTGTTATTGAATTCAAAGAAGAAACTGTAATGCATTAGAAAAATGACTGGAAATGGACCTACATTCAAAATCCACTTTTGACATTTACTAATTTTGATTGACCTTGGATATGCAACCTAACATTTTTGGACCTCACTTGCCTCTTCCATAAAGTGAGAGGATTGTACTAGAGAGGCTCTGAGGCCTTTTCAAGATTTATATACATGATCTAGAGAGATGGACTCTCTTACTTAGTAAAGCTGCATGATTCAGGCATATTAGAAAAAAGATTCCTCCACTGGATACATAAATAAAATAAATATAAAATGAAATTTATTCCAATAGTAAAAGTCTATCATTTTCATAATGCATGGAAAAATCTGAAATTTTATAAATATAGCATCTTTATAGCCCTTTAAAGTTTGCAAAGAACTTTACTTTACCTTTACAACAATTCTGCTATTACTATAAACACTTTTAAGGTAAGAAATTTTAGGATAACAGAGGTTAACTTACCTAGAATTAAACAGCTAATAAAAACCCAAGGCCAAATTTGAATTCAGGTATTCCCAATTCCAGGTCCAGAACTTTATCTAACTATACTACTTAGCTCTAAGTTATAATTTTATTCAGCCTCAATTGATGATGAGATGATGGTAGCTCATGTTTCTCTAGTGTTCAGTTTACAAAGCATTTTTCTCATCATGAGTTTGTGAAGCAGATAATATAATTATTACCATGCCTATTTTAGAGATTTTACAGTCAGTGTTTGGAATATAAAATAGATAACTAGGAAGATCTTGTTATACATATCACCTCAAGAGAGATATGAATAATAATAGCTTAACATTTTTAGACTGAGAAAGAGGAACCCCTTATGACCTGTAAATAAATGACCCAAACCCCAAATTAACCATTTAAGTAGATTTCAATCTAGATATCAATAAGGTATCATAGAATAGAAAAAGATCAATAAACTGGGCATCAAGAAATTTAATATTGTGACTTGATCCCAGCTTTGTTACTAACCATCTAAAGATTTTAGGCAAGTTGCTTGACCAATGTATACCTCAGTTTTCTCATATGTGTTAGGGGGATAATATTGTCTGTTTTATATTAGTTAAGTGCAAGAACCAAATGAATTAATAGATAAATGTAAGTAAAAGAAAGCACTTAACAAATATAAAAAAATAGTAGCTCAGAAACCTTCACACATGGCACAAAAACAGCATGCTGTGTTCATTGACTGAGTTATGCCTGTTGCCTTGTTCCTCAGCAGTTGTCCAGGGTCATGATGGAGCTATGCTAATGGAATCTCAGTCCACAACACTCCTGGAGCACCATTTACTGATTAAGTGACTCTTGAGCTCTGTAGGCTTGGGGCTGCTACTCCATTGTATTATTTCAGGCATCTGACTGGAAGGGAAGCAAATCATTGGCAGCCTAAGGGCAAAAGAGATGGGGCTAGGTAAAAAGGGACTGGGAAATGAAAAGAATAAACACTATGGGGGCAGCATCCTCCAAATGACTTTTGTACATTACCAAGCCTATTCATACATATATACATACACACATGCAAACATTTACATATGTGTGTATATTGCCCCCGATTAGTGCAGAGGCAGCAGAGTAAAGCAAAGAGAGTGTTAAAATTGCAGTTAAGCAAATAGAATATGAACCTTCCTCAGACAACTTACAAACTATGTGACTGTGATCAAAATGGTGAGCTTCCAGTTTTTTCAATCAAAAAAGGTATATAATAACACCTGTAGTAGCCATCCCACACAGGATTATTGTGAGACATGTAAGATAATGTTTTTAAAATATCATGTAAGTACCAGCTATTACTGTTACTTGGAGCATATTAAATTTAGTACCAAAAAGGACTTCAGGTATTAATGAAGCCAACATCTTCATCTCAAAAGTGGGGAATTTAGATTTGAAGTTCCTTGCCCAAGGTCATGCTGCTAGCTAGTGGCAGATCAGGAACAAGAAAACATTCCTGACTGTAATTTTTTATTCTTTCCACTGCTGCCTAGAGATCATCAAGTTCTAGGTCATGGACTTGCACTTTAATTGAGCACAACCACAAGCTGAATTCCTATGCCAAAAACCAAGGTAGTCTAGCCAGGAAAACATGGATGACTCAGAAAAACTTATTTCTACTTTAAAAGCAATAATTCAGATATTATATGTAGATTCTTCATGTGAACCCTTGGACTTTTTTTTTAGAAAATATCTGCTACCTATTGGTGAACAACTTATACAAAGATCACAATAATGTGAGTGAAAAAAATATCAGAATATATTAGAATTCAGATCAATGCAACAATGAGTCTTGAATTAAGAAGATCATAGAGCACTAGTTCTTCCTTTCATCAAGTAGTCAGGCAATAAGCATTCATTACTTGCTTACTATGTGCCAGGAACTGTGCTAAATGGTGAGGATACAAATACAAGTAAAAGGAAAGATAGTCCCTGCCAGCAAAGTAATTACATTCTCATAGGGAAGATCACACACACACACACACACACACACACACAGATTAAGAACTCCTCAATTGATACTAGGTAAAGTGCCCTTATTATAATATAACCAGCTAATGGTGGTTTGAGATGGCAACTATACGTTCAAGCTGTAGGATAAATTGGTTTAATCAGTTACCTGTCCACTAAATATATAGCTGAGATCTGCCATACTAAGCTAATGGAAATTTCAGGACAAAGTGATTGTTTTAGAAAATGTAGAAAGAGAGGTACTATAGAAAGAGCAATGGAATTAAAACCAGGGAATCTGTATTGAACTAGAATTCCACTACCTTTTCCTGTTTGAATCAACAATTTTATACAGAGAAAGTATAGAAATGAAATCTTAGAGAATTTTAAACTTATTCAGGCACTCATCATACAGTTATTAAAAAAAACTTAATGTGTCACTTAGCACTAAACACTGAGGATACAAAGAAAGGCAGAAGGCAATCCCTGTCCTTAAGGAGTTCATGGTCTAATTAGGGAGCAAACAACTACATACAAACAAGATATAAGCTGGGTATATCAGAAATAATCCACAAAGGAAAAGAACAAAGAATAAAAGGAATGGGTAGGTCTTCTAGAAGATGTGGTTTTAGCTGTCAGTTGAAGAAATCTAGGGCAGTAAGGACACAGAGAAGAGAATGGAGAAAATCCCATGGATAGCAGATGCCTAGTGAAGATGTCTGGAGTTTGTATATAGCAGCTAGAGGAAAATAATCACCTACAATGTCTGAAAAAGAAGAGACACCAAGAGGTGGATGTCAAGAGATGGGAGGGTACCAAAAAAATTATTAACAACCTTGCAATTTTTCTAAGACCAGAACGTGTTTGTCTCAAAACTAATGAAGTAGCATGTTATCTGTGGCAGATATAAGGCTCCGAGCAAAGTAATGTGCTTGCTTTCTTCTTCTTTTTAATATCACATTTGAAAATATATATGATGATGAGATTCCCATCTCATTTTCACTTTCCACAAAGAAAGGATGGTTAAAGAATAAAAGAGGAAGGAATGGCAATTGTAGGCAAGGGATAGGAAATATTGAGTATAAAAACATCTAACAGTTTTCTAATGGTACCCTCTACTATCCCCACCATTGGTAATGAATAAGTTCTCATGAATTCTCTTCAGATTCTTATTTTTTCCATTCTACAAAAAAGAATGTTTAGAATGGGTAATAAATTTGTAATAAAATGAGAGATGGGTATATATATATATATATATATATATATATATATATATATATATATATATTTCTGAAGATCATAGCTTTATGTTTCAGGTTTGCCTCACCTATTAAGTACAAAACTAAACAGTTCAAGAGACAAAGGACATATAACATATTTTTTACTAATGTATATGGAAACATAAACAGTCAAGTTTCAGAGATGTTGGAAGGAAAGAGTAGCTATGATGCTAACTAAAACACGGAGTGGTTTTCTTCATCTCACCTTCCCTTGAAAAGTCTAATTGCTCACTAAGTTCCAGGAGTCATAGATAAGGCCATACTAATCAGTTGGAAGCTTTTGCCAAAATAAAGATAGCTACAACTTGGGAAAAGCATTAGTCTTCAGGAGATCCATTTCACTGAGTATCTGAGTTTTTTCATGATGGAAATCCCACATTTAAAGTTGAAATAGTCTTGAATTTTCTTCACTTTATGACTAGGTCCTGCTACATGTGTGAAATATACAGAGGGATCTATATTATATTGTCTATGTTTCTTTGCTCACTTAAAAGGACATCACATGGGGAATAAGCAAATTGAACTTTGCATTTCCTAGAACTCCTGGGTACAGAGTTGCTTACATAATTTCTAGAGACTGAAAATGCCTGTAAGAAGCTGTGAGGGAATAGCCAAGAAATAGATATTTAATTATACACTGTTTATGCCTGTTATATATGGTTTTATTGGTTTGAAAATTTATATGTCAAAAGTAAATTACTGCATGCAAGAGTAAAATCATTTATAGTGTGTTCATGTGGAAATGCCACTCCATTTTGTTAAGATCACTTAAATAGAGCTCATTGAAGTATAGCCAGTACAAAGGAGAACTGAGGTTTGCCAGAAGTGATTGCAGAACTAATTCTTATAAGTCAAATCCACTATAATCCACAGATTCACTAGTAATAATAAAGATGATGATTACATTTATATAATGCTAACTATGTTCCAGGTACTGTGCTAAATTCTTTAGAATTATTTTCTCCTTTGATCTTCAAAGCAATTCTTGGGAGTTCAAAGATGAAATCATTTTACAGATGTAGAAACTGAGGCAAACAGAGGTTAAGTGACTTATCCAGGGTCACATTTTCAGTAGGCGTCAAAGGCTAGATTTGACTTTAGGTCTTCCTGACTCTAGGCGTGGTGCTTTACCCACTGTGCCATTTAGCTATAACTAGACATTCACTAGATAATGAGGGTGTGTTGCCCCTCCCTACACCCATAGAAAGAAGGAAAGGAGAATAAAATCAATCTTCTGAGAATCACAGATGGTACTGTACTGCCTCCTAATTGAGCTGGTGTTCATTACCACCAATAGACAACCACTTATTCACATTAAATAGGACCGAGATAGTGTCCATCAGTGCCACCTTGTGGTTAAAGGATCAAATTCCATCTCCTTCCTCCATTTATTTGTTGTATAGCTTTGGGGGAAAAAAAAGAGTCATTAGGAATCTGAAGGACAATTTCTTCATCTACATTATGAAAGCAGGTGGAGCAGTGGATAGCTCAAATCGATCCTTAGACACTTAGTAGGTATGTGACATTGGACAAATTACAACCTGTTCCTTGTTTTCTCAATTATGAAATAGTGATAATAATAACAACTACCTCCCAGGGTTTTTGTGAGGAACTATTGAGATATTTTAAAAACTTGCTGATCAAAATGCCTTAGTAGGCACTATATAAATGTCAGTTATTATTATTATTATTATTGTTGTTGTTAAAATATTCACATTCATTACTGACAAGGTTGTTGTGAGGATCAAATGAATTAAGATGATTAAGATAAATAAGGAAGCTCTATGAAGATATCAGTTATGTCTATTACCATCATTTTCATTATCTTTCCAAAAAGTTCCTACTTTAATGCTTAGTCATTGCACAGGTGTGATTGAGATCTCTAGAATACAACCTCTGTTCAAAATAGAAAGGCTCAGAACACAGCCTTTCCCAAAAGAGTAAGTATGAGAGAACCTGCTTAATTGAGTGCAGAAAAGCCCAGAAGGATGGACAACAGGAAATTGCTATTGTAGACCACAGTAAATTAGTCACAGGCAGCTTGAGATCTATGCTGGTTCTCTCATACTTATAATCTCTTGAATTATGGAATAAATTAATGATTACTGCTAGAAAACTTATGTCTCAGGAAAAATCAAGAGAATCTAGAATCACTTTTTGATTGGAGAGGCATGATCTTATCAAAGTACATTAGGCAAAAGAGGCTTTTTTCAAAAAATTTGAAATCAACATAAAATGCAATAAGATATTAATAAGATATTCACATCAAAATGAGTCCCTAAAGTAATCTGAATTTTCTTTTGTTCTTTAAAAAAATTTTTTTTATTACTTATAGGTTTTTTTAATGCTTTAACTTCTGATTTACATCATTCGTTTCCGTCAGATTTTGAGTTACAAATTTTCTCCCTGTTTTTCCCCTACCCACCACCCCAAAATAGCAGTCCCACAGGATGTCCCCTCTTCCAATCTGCTCTCTCCCATATTTTCTCCCATATCCATTTTGACTTTTCCAGTGGATCTCTATGCCTCTGTGCCTGTATATCTTATCTCCCAATTACATGTAAGATAGTATTAATAATAATAATATACACACACACGCGCACACACACACACACACACACACACACACACACACACACACACATATATATATTTGAATATTTGATTTTAAAACTTGCAATTCCAGATTTATTCCCTTCCTTCCTTGTCACCCACGCTTACTGGGAAGATAAGCAGTTCAGTATAGGTTGCACATGTGTGGCTAATGCAAAACAATAGCATAGTAGATGTATTGTAAAAGACTGACTATATTTCCCTCCCTCCTGTCCCACCTCCCACTTGTTCTGTTCTCTACTTTGATCCCGTCCCTTTTCAAAAGTGGATGCTTCCAACTTCCTTCCCCCCCAACCCCCCTTTCCATCATCCCCCCTCTCATCCCCTTCCTCTCCTACTCTC
The DNA here is from genome assembly GCF_028583685.1 of Petaurus breviceps papuanus. Classification (NCBI taxonomy): domain Eukaryota; kingdom Metazoa; phylum Chordata; class Mammalia; order Diprotodontia; family Petauridae; genus Petaurus; species Petaurus breviceps. The sequence continues at coordinate 4,230,169 of NW_027185712.1, forward strand.
CTGGAGGGTGAGATACCCTATTTAGTGTGTATTTCATTCCCTCCTCAAGCCAAGTTCAATGGGAATAAGGTTGACCCATTCCCTTTTGCCTTCCTATTCTTCCCTTCTATTGTAACCATTTTCCCTTTCCTCTTCTCTATGAGATAGTTTACCCCAATCTGTCTCTCCCCATCTCCTCTCATTATATTCCTCTCACCTCTTAATTTCACATTTTAAGTATCATCCATTACTGTTAAATTGGTCTTGTGCCCTCTATCTATGTATACCTGTAAACATATATACACACATTCACATATGTATTCATATGCCCATAATCCCTTCAAATACTGAGAAAAGTTTCATAAGTTACAATTATTGTTTTTCTATGTAGGAATGTTAATATTTCAACTTTGATAGTTTCCTTATGAATTCATTTCCCTGTTTACCTTCTCATGTTTCTCTTGCTTCTTGTATCTGAATTTCAAATTTTCTATTCAACTCTGGTTTTTTTCAGCAAGAATGCTTGAAAGTTCTCTATTCCACAGAATGACCATATTTTCCGCTGAAACATGATACTCAGTTTTTCTGGGTAGGTAACTCTTGGTTTTAGTACCAGCTCCTTTGACCTCCGGAATATCATATTCCAAGCCCTTCGATCCCTCAGGGTAGAAGTTGCCAGATCTTGGGTTATCATGATTGTGTTTCCACAATATTCAAATTGTTTCTTCTTGGCTACTTGTAATATTTTCCCCTTGATGTGAGAATTTCAGGACATGGCTATAATATCCGTAGGAGTTTTCTTTTGGGGATTTTTTTAGGGGGTGATGGGTGAATTCTTTCAACCTCTATTTTGTTCTCTGGTACTAAAACATTGATGGGGGATGGGATCCCAATAGGTTCAGCAGGAACCCTGACCTCATCCAAGACCAGGAAACCTGCAAGGGCATCTGGAAAAAATTCAGCTCAGCCTTGCTTGGAGTTAGAGTTGAGAAAGTTTATTATTATGCCATTACAGTGGGCAAGAGTCCTTTAGGGGACCTGTGAGTGTGAGGGGTACATGTTTTTACATTTAAAGGGCAGGGCTGCCATTGTCAGGGCTGACCTGATGGGAGGGGCCTCAGTGCATAGACAAAGGTCAGAGCTGACCAAGAGGAGAATGGGAATAGATAGTTTAGATAAGATTTGGGCCAGGTTGAAGGAGATGAAAGGCAAGGATAAAGGAGGGTGTGGGCCAGGCCTGAGAAGAAATGAAGAGATTAAGTAAAAACAAAAGGGGTCACAGGGTGTGGCCTAGGTGGAGTGTGGGATAGGGAGAAGGGGAAGAGCTCAGGGGTGGGAAAGGACAAATTACAACTTCACAGACTGATTTTCCAAGTTGGTTTGACCTAGACCCCTATTTTGCCCTCTGGTTCTAAAATATCAGGGCAGTTTTCTTTGAGAACGTCCTGGAGGATGATTTCTAGGTTCTTACTTTGGTCATGGCTTTCAGGTAGTCCAATAATTTTAAAATTATCTCTCCTGGATCTACCCTCCAGGTCAGTAGTTTTCCCCATGAGATATTTCACATTGCCTTCTATTCTTCCATTTGTTTGGATCTGTTTAACAGCATCTTGATTTCTCATAAAGTCATTAGCTGCCATTTGCTCAATCTAATTCTGAAGCAATGATTCTCCTAGTTGAGCTTTTGGGATTCTTTTTCCATCTGGCAAATTTGACTTTTTAAGGCATTCTTCTCCTCATTGCCTTTTTGAGCCTCCTTTGCCATTTGAGTAAGTCTATTTTATAAGGTATTATTTTCTTCAGTCAGGCTGTTGACTCTCATTTCTTAATTTTTTTTGCATTGTTCTCATTTCTCTTCCCAATTTTTCCTCCACTTCTCTTACCTGCTTCTTAAAGTCCTCTATGGCCTGTAACCAGCTTGTATTTTCCTTTGAAGCTTTTGGTGCAGGAGTTCTGCCTTCACTGTTTTCCTCCTGTTCCATGCTTTGCTCCTTTTTGTCCCCAAAATAGGAGTGTAATGTTGGAATCTTCTGTCTTCTTTGTTTCCTTTCCTGATCATTTTTGCTACTCAATTACTTGACTTTTGGGCTTTTTGCCACAGTAGGACTCTGCCACCAGGCAGGGGAGCTTTTGTCCCAAACACTGGGGTTTTCTCAGCTGCTGGAGGTATTAGATGGGTGCTCTCTCTGAAGTCTCCACACCCCCTGGCAAGCTGGACACACAACCCAGGACCTCCACCCTAGACTGCAATCCGGATCCAAGCAGGTTAAAGCAGGAGCATTTACTCCTCAGACTGGTGCCTGGTCCCCCCACACTCTGCAGGCCAGGAGCTGAAGCCGCCATGTGGCGCTGGATGGCTGTGCCAGTGTCTCAGTGGCTTTTCACCCCTGGGGTAAAAGCCACACACTCCCACTTACTGGTCCCAAAGTCCAGACTGTACTGACCTCTCACTTTGTCCTTGACATCTATGTGTTGATAAATCTGGGAACTGCCACAGCTGCTGCTGATCTGGTGTCCCTCTGGCTGGCAGCTGGTCAGGCCTGCTCTGGGGCTAATGCCTTGGCGTGGGGCTATCCTTGGCTCCCAGAGTGCTGCGCTGGATTCCTGCCAGCCTGCAGGGCTGTCCTCAGTGGGAGGTTAGCATCTCTGTGTTATTTTGTTGGTTCTGCAGCTCCAAAATTTGTTTAGAGTCCCCTTTTTACATGGATTGGGGAAGGTGGAAGCCGGAGCCTCGGAAAGTTCGTGCTTCTACTCCTCCATCTTGGCTCTGTCCAGTAATCTCAATTTTCAAGTTAAATCAACATATTTTCAAGACTGATTTCAATACAGTATTACCTTAGGACCTGCCACTCCATTTAAAGGCCTAGATTAACCATAGCCAATATTTCCTTCATGATTACCATTGATTAATTTATAATTCTTGTTTGTGTCTTATTTATTTCAAAGGTTCACAAGATAAGAGATTTTTAAAATTAGGGAGGTTTCCAGAGATATTTTAGTCCAGTAAGTGTCTGAGGAAGGTAAGTAGTGAAATGGAAACAGTGCTAAGCCTGGAATCAGAAAGGCCTGAGTCCAAACCCAGTCTCAGACTTAAGCAGTAAGAAACTGTGAAATTTACTAAAACTCCATCTACCTCAGTTTTCTTCTGTAAAATGCAGTTATTGAGAGCATTTACATTTCAGGATTGATGTCAGGATCAAAAGAAATATTTGTAACATGCTTAGCACAGTACATGAGATATAATAAGCCCTTAATCAATGCTCATTCATCTTCCTTCCCTTTTAGTCTAGCATTATTTCTAAAACAGGAATTTCACTCAATGGCATACCTAGCTAGAAATCATCAGCCTCTGATTGAAAAATTCCAGGAAATTTGGTATTATTTAAGATTTTACTAAGACCCAGGGATTCACAGACTGAAGCAAACCAACCAACAAAACATTCCCTACCCTTAAAAAGATTATAATATAGCCTGCAGTAGCAGTGTGTATATTTTTTTTCTGTCTATCTATCTATCTGTCTATCTATCTATCTATCTATCTATCTATCTATCTATCTGTCTGTCTGTCTGTCTGTCTGTCTGTCTGTCTGTCTGTCTATCTATCTATCATCTATCTATCTGTACATATATACATACATATATACATATATGTGCATATGTATATACACACATGTGTAGGTACATGCACGTGGATGTATGTAAATAAATGCCTTTATTCACGTACAAGTTTATACAAATAAGCAATGCAGGTATGCTCATGCATGTGTATGCATATGTGTATTTGCATGTGAGAATATATACATATGTATATTGTGTGCACATGTATGTAAACACATATGTATGTGTATATACATATATGCATCTCTGTGTTGTATGTGGTATGTGCGTGTATGGACATATATTAGGTACAGAATCAATAAGGGCAACTAGATGTAGTAAAGAGAATGAAAGACCTTGTATCAGGAAGACATGAATTCAAGTGTTACTTAGAAACTTACCAGATACTTTCATAGGCAAGTCACTTAACCACAATTTGCCTCAATTTCCTCTTAGGTAAAGTGTGGATAAAGTAGCACCTGCCCCTCAATGTTTCTATGTGAATAAAATAATATTTATGAAGAAATTTACAAAACTTAAAGTGATACATAAATAATAGTTATCATCATCATTAGCATTACTAATATTACTGTTTGAGGTGATTTAGGAAGGGAAGGAGCTAGTGAAAAAGGCATTAGGAAAGGTCTCTTGTGGAAGTTTCAACTGATCTTTAAAACTGATAAGAGATTGAGAGATAAAGGAAGGGGAGTGTGAATTCCAAGGATGGGGTACAATCAAAGAAGAGATAGAGAGGCAGGAGGAGAAGTATTCCAGAAAAGCAAGATAGCTAGTTTTCTTGAACAGCAACATTTAGGAGGAAAGTAATGGGCAATAAAACTGGAAAGATAGGTGGCTGGGATCATTACTTGAAGTGTAATAGGAAGCAGATGGAGTTTTTGAGTAAGGAGGTGATATAGTCAGATTTGGGCTTCAGGAAATTGTTTTGGCAGTTGTATGAATGATGAATAACAGAAAGAAGAGACTTTAGGAAGGGAGAGTAATTAAAAAAGATATTGAAATTGTCTCATAGTAAAGGGGATAAGGGTCTGAACTAGGTTGCCTTTTGTAGGAGTGGAGAGAGGTACAGGCATGAGAGAAGTTATGGAGGTAGAGAAAGATGAAACAACTAACTAGTTATATACAGTTAGCAGGAGTAAAGAGTTGAGAATGAAACAGATCTTCAGAAATTGAAGGACCATAGTTTCCTTGACAGAAACAAGAAAATTTATAAGAAGGATAAATTGAGGAGAAAAAAAAATGACTTCAGTTTTGAGCATGTAGAACTTGAGATGTCTATGAACATATAGTTCACATAAAATAGGAAGCTATAGATTGGAGACTCATTTCTAATTCATCTTAAACATTCAGTCTGTTTACATATGATTTCACTTCTACTCTCATAACTTTTCTCATATATCTCTTTATGACCACTTCTATCATCACTGCTCTAATTTATGCTTTTTTAAATGTTTAACTTGACTATTACAGGCTTGCTTCTATCAAGTCTATCCTCGCTCAAGTCCATTCTTATCTTAGTTGCCAAAGTGCTTTTTCTGGAGTTTAGATTTAACCACACTATCTCTCCCCTATTAAAAATATTCAAGTTCTCTGTGTTACATTTTGTATCTAAATAAAAAAGCCTATTTAAAAAATTCTTTATAACCACACTACTTCCTATGTTTGTTGTCTTTTTATACTTTGCTCTCCTCCATACACAGGTTTTATTATTTAAATAGTATTTTATCTTTTCCCAATTACATGTGAAGACATTTTTTTTAGAATTTATTTCAACAAGACTTTGAGTTCCAAATTGTTTTCTTCCCTTCCTCCCCTCCTCTCATCCTAAAATGATAGGCAATTTGATATTGGTTATACATGTGCAATCATGTGAAACTTAATTCCATATTAATTGCAGTTGTGAAAGAAGAAACAGATGAAAAGAAAAAAATATATAAAGTGAAAAAGTACACTTTGATATGCATTCAGATTCTATCAGTTCATTACCTGAATGTGAATTGCATTTTCCTTCTTGAATCCTTTGTACTTGTCTTAGATCATCGTGTTGGCAAGAAGAGCCGAGTCATTCAAAATTGATCATCACACAATGCTCCTGATACTGTGTACAATGTTCCCTGAGTCTGCTTATTTCACATTGTATCAGTTCCTACAAGTTTTTCTATGTTTTTTTTAAATCTGCCTTTTGACCATTTCTTATTGTACAATAGCACTCAGTTACATACATATATCTTGTTCAGTCATTCCCTGATTCATGGCATTTCCTCAGTTTCTAATATTTTGCCTGCACAAATAGGGTTGCTATAAATATTTTTGCATGTATAGGTCCTTTTTTATGATTTCTTTGAGATACTGACCTTGTAGAGGTACTGTTGGATCAAAAGGTCTGTACAGTTGGGTTGCCCTTTGGAAATACTCATAAACTGCTCTGCAGAAAGATTGGGTCAATTAACAACCCTACTAAAAGTGCATTTTTTCCCAATTTTCCCACATCCTCTCCAAAAGTTATTATTTTTTTTTTCATATTAGCCAATGTGATAGTGAGAGACGGTACCTCAGAGTGTTTTAGTTTTCATTGCTCTAATCAAAAGTGATTTAGAACATTTCTTCATATGCCAACAGATAGCTTTGATTTCTTAATCTGAAAAAATCCCTGTTCATATCCTTTGACCATTTAGCAACTGGGGGATGGTTTGTATTCTTATAATTTTGACTCAGTTTTCTATATGTTTTAGATATGAGGCTTTCATCAGAGATACAAGTTCTTTCAAATTTTTCCCCAGCTTCCAGCTTTCCTTCTAATTTTTGTTTCATTGTTTTTGTTTCTGCAAAACTTTTTAATTTAACAACCAAATTAATTTAATAATAAAATTATCTATTTTACATTTCATAATGCCCTCTATGTTTTGTGATGAACCTGTAACTCACTTAACTTCTCTTTTAAGATTTTGTAAGCTATACCACTTGGTATATTATTGTTATCGCTTCATTGTCTATGGTACCTTTTTATAATGACGTAGTTTCCTTCCTTTTCTCTTTTAATTAGGACTATTTCTACTTTTGCTTTATCTGAGATCAGGATTGCTACTTCTGATTTTTTTAAACTTCATGTGAAGCATAAAAAATTCTGCTCCAGTTCCTTGCTCTACTTAGTGTGTGTCTCTCTTTTTAAAGTGTGTTTCATTTAAATAACATATTGTAGGGGCGGCCAGGTGGCTCAACGAGTAAGAGTACTGGCTCCAGTGTTGGGACGACCTGGAGATCGAGTCCCGGGCTCAGACACTCAGCACAACACCCAGAAATAACTGGCCATGTAACCTTGAGCAAGTTACTTAACCCTGATTGCTTAAAATAAATAAATAACATATTGTAGGATTCTGCTTTCTCACTCTGTTATCCACTTCCATTTTATGGGAGAATTCATCCCATCCACATTCAGAATTAAAATTACTGTATACTTCTCTCCATCATAGTTTTCCTTCTGTTTATCCTCTCTCTTTTCACCCTTTCCCTTCCCACCAATGTTTTGCTTCTGTCTACCACCTTCCCCTGGTCTGTCCTCTTTTCTGTCAATTCCCCCACCCCTAATTTACTTAATTTCCTCCCCATCTGCATTAATATTGTATATGATAGATTTCTATATTCAACAGATTATGTATATTACTCCTCTTTGAGCCAATACTGTTGAGAGTAAGGTTTAAGCGATGCTCATTGCCCACCATCCCATTTTCCCCTACACTATAATATATTTTTCTTCTCTTTTGATGTAAAATAATTTGTCCCATTCTACCTCTATCTTTCTTCTTCACCCAGTGTACACCTCTTTCTAATACCCTAATTATTTTTTTACTGTCATTCCTTCCAATTCACCTTATATCAATACCATCTGTCTATGTATATTCCTTCTATCTGTACTATTAGTGGTACAATTTTCAACAATTACAAGTATTTTTAAGCTGAATTGTTTAGATAGAAGCAATATACATAGACAATTCAGCTCCATTACATCCCTTATAATTTATTTTCCCTTTTTATCTTTTTAGGCTTTTCTTGGGAGATTTTTTGTTCATTTCTGGTCTTCTTATGAAACATGAAATCACTCTACTTAATTAAAAAAATTCTCTACTTGAATCATTTTGCTTGATTTTACTGGGTAAGTGATTATTGGTTGTAGCTCTAGCTCCTTTACCTTCTGGAATATCATATTCCATGACTTCCTCTTCCTTAATGTTGCAGCTGCTAGGTCCAGTGTAATCCTGATTGTCGCTCCCCCATATTTGAAGTATTTCTTTCTGGCCACTTGTAGTATTTTTTTTTTCTTGACCTGATATGTCTGTAATTTGGTTGTAATGTTCCTTGGAGTTTTTATTTTGGGATTTCTTTTCTGAGGTAATTAATGGATAATTTTAATGCCCATTTTGTTCTCCGGTTCCACAATATCAAGTAATTTTTCCTTGATGCTGTCCAGGTTCTCCTTTTGAGTATGGCTTTCAGGTAGTCCAATTATTCTGACATGGTCTCTCTTTGATTTATTTTCAACATCAGTTATTTTTTTTCTAGTGACGTATTTCATATTTTCTTCATTTTTTCAATCTTTTAAATTTGTTTGATTGATTCTTGATGTCGCATAGAGTCATTAACTTCCACTTGCTCAATACTAACCTTTAAAATGTTTTCCTCAGCTTGCCTTTTGTACTACCTCTTCCATTTGGCCAATTCTACTTTTTAAGCAGTTGTTTTCTTTTTCCAGGATGTTGACTCTTTTTTCATAATTCTCCGACATCACTCTCAATTCTTTCCCCAGGTTTTTTTTTCTATTTTTCTTATATAATTTTTAAGCTCCTTTCTTATCTCTTCCATGAGTTTTCTCTGGGTTTTAGACCACTTGCCATTTTTCTTTGGGGTTTTGCTCACAGGTGTTTTGACATTCTGTCCTCTTCTGAGTTTCTGTTTTGATCTTCCCTGTCACCAAAATAACCTTCTAAGGTCTGATTATTTTTTGCTCATCTTTTAGGCCCTTTCCCTTTATATTAAATTTGAGTTCTGCTCCCAGGGTAGAAGGCATGCTATCTCCAGTTTCTTGTGCTACTGGCTATAGACCATTTACTGGTGCTGCACTGATGTTGCCTTGAGGTCCACAGTGGACCCTCATACTGTACTGAGGGCATGGAATGGAGATTGTCTGACACTGATAGAGACCATAGGTATCTGGCAGCTTACCTAGGGATGAACTGTGTCCCTAATATTGATGTCTGCTGTGTGCTAAGGCCAATAGAGTATTTCTGCATTTCCCTGGTGCTACACTGAAGCATATGGCAGCTGGCTGCCTGTTTGCCCAGGACTATACTGAATTATGTGGTGAAAGCCAGAGTTGTTGGTTGTCTCTTTCCTTTGGTGCGCATAAACTTGGTGTCTACCTGTTTGCTAGGGCTATGCTGAAGCACATGACTGTCTGACTATTAAAGCCTGCTGGATTACATGGTGCTACACTGAAGCATTTGGCATTTCTCAGAGCTGTAGTTTGACCATTCTCCTGGTTATGCTAAGGCATGTGGGGGATCATGGTGCTGGTGTTTGAATGATTCACCTCACTGGGGTTCAGGATCTCTTACTGGTTTACTGGGGTGGGACTTGCTGCTGACTTGCTACAATGCTGACTGGCCTGGACTGTGTTTCCCATTTATCTGAGTAAGACTCACCATTCTTGCTAATCTCCCAACATTTTTTGGACTCAAAGATTGTTTTACTGCATCTTTTTACTGTTTCTGCTGTTCCAGGATTTGTTTTGGGGTAGTGCTTTTTTAAAGTTGTTTAGAGGTGAGTATGGGAGAGTTATGTCAATTTACTGCTTGTTCCAACATCTTGCCTCCTGGAAGTCTCCTCCATATACTTTTTGATTCAGCTATTCTGGCTTATAGCTACTCTATCCCTTCCACAGGACTCTCCATTTCCCATTTTCATGCCTTTGGATTGAGTGTTTCATGTGTTTAGAATGCTCTCCACCTTCACTTCTACCTGTTTGTTCCCTGGCTCCCATTAAAATTCAGCTTAAGTGTGACCTCCTCCATGTACCCGATAACCTATTAGTACCATAACCTATTTGTGCCACCATTTAAAGTGTAACTTCTGTCTAATCTAGCTTGTATAAGCACAGTTACTTATGTCATATGAGAGAGAGAGAGAGATTTAATTTCAAACAAAACAAAATAGTTCCAGAACAAAGAACTCTCTCTCTCCCCCTCTCTCACCCTCTCTCTCTCTCTCTCCCTCTCTGTCTCTCTGTCTCTGTCTGTCTGTCTGTCTGTCTCTCTGTCTGCCTCTCTCTTTCTCTCTCTTTCTTTTCTGGCCCTGAGAGTGTGGTCAGTATTAGAGAGCTACAGACTGGCCAAAACAAATGTTGGTTTTGCAAGAAGATAGTAAAGTTGAAATGTGGTAGTTTATAGAGGATCTGAAAAAATACTTTATTTTTTCACCAAATATTTTTTCATCAGCTGTCACTACTTCAGGTTACAAGTATAATCATAGCTTTAGACAACATGCAGAAATCATATACTCTATCTTAAAACATAAATATCTTCTTAGCTTAACTTAGTTATCTTGAATGTAAATCTCGCTTTTATTGCATCCCTTTTGGAGCAAGCAAGAAATTATGTTAGAGGTTGAAATTACTTTAAGACCTTTCTTACCTAGAATTTGTTAACAGTATGTAAGTAGGCTATGACTTGCTGTTACTACAGTATGAATGAAAAAGGATAAGTTCAAAATATAATGAGTGTTTAAATAGAAATTAGGTTTAATTTAGATCTGCTAAAAAAAAGTAAAGAACTGAAAAGTTATTTTTTTCCAGAAAATATGAATGAAAACACTTCTACTGGAAAGAACTGATGATACCTTTGGGTCTGGGTTATCTATTTTGCCCTCCTATATTGAACTTAGTGTTTTAGTAATTTCTCAATCCTTCAAAATTCCCACTCCACTATCCTAAGGAACCATTGTCCTAGCCAAGGCATGGTAATTACAAGTGAGTCCTAGACAACAGAAATAATTGGACTACCATCTGTCCATTTCAATTACATTGACCATCTTCACACCCAAATGAGGTTTAGGACATGGTGAATCTCATTGACTATGCAAAATTCAGCCTTTAACAAAGGACAGTCAAAAATGTAAGCAGGGTACTTCATTCTGTGGCCATGAATAAACATGGTTACAGTCCCTGCGTTTGAAGCTATTGCAGATGCTGTCAGATTTCTTTTGTCATTTAAGCCACTTTTCAAAAGCAAAGTGGAGCACCAAGAGAGTTAACCCAGTCAGTTAAGAAAAAAAAGTAATATTTGTGATATTACCTTCCATTTGTAAAGGAATTTTAATGTACAATCATAGTTCTAGAGATGGAATCCTTAACCTTGGAGTCCCTCTAGACAAAATTCCTCTTTCAACAGATGAAGAAAATGGTACTGAAGCAGATTAAATGACTTAAGCAAGGTCACAGAGGTAGAAAGTAAGCATCACTGGCAAGTTTTGAAGTCAGGCCCTCTGACTTCAGAAGCTATATACTTTCCAATTTATTATTCTGGTACCATTTGTCAAAAGATTGTCATATATACCAAATTATTCTAATCTCAAAATGCCCTCCTGAGACAGGCAGGACAGAAATTATTCTCCCATATGTAAATTTAGAAAACTGTACTGTGGGAGCAGTGTAAGTAACCATCATCTTTCATGTAATTTATTATTCCACTATCATTAAAAAATTATCCAATACTTTTTTTGTCTTAATAGTCTAGATATTAGGCATGAAAATTTTTATGGACATTTTAAAACAATTCCATCCCTTTTTCAAATCCCCACTGATGTTATAGATTTGACCTTAACCCCTCTGGGCAGGAGTTAAAAAGCATTGATTTTCCTCGGTGCGATCTGATTTCCTAAAATTTTGGCATATGCCAAAATTGTGGGCTTAAAAGGGACTTTTTCATTGCTTTATACTTAATTTTTTTAATATTTCCCTTGAAACTTAGTTGTGACATGATTTCTCAGGAGTCCTAGTCACCTGCCAGGTTTGAAATGTTTTTGTTCAGCTATTTTTAAGTTACTGATGAGAGAGGTCTTAATTCTAAGAAGATGGAAAAGTCTATTTTTCCAACTTGTCTGAAAATCTAAAACAACCAAGTGTATTGTGCTACCTCTGGAAATTAAAAAAAAGATAAAAAAGAAAAATAACTACCAAAAAACCTTATTATAACCAAGAGTACGCTGGAGACAGAGAATCTGTGAGGGTTATAGCAATCCTAAATATAAATTGATCCTGATTTTTGAGGAAATAACTTGAGAGAAGTTGTATGTGAAAATGTAATTCAGTTATTTCAGTTCATCAATAACTGTCCCTCAGTTTCTTAGTTGATATGGATTTGTGAATCTATGTTCATTTATATTAACTGAAGTTTACCTAATGCCCAAACCAATAGAATGTGGTGGGAGAAGTACATGTCTGGGGAAGAGGCATGTTTGTTACCCATTAGGAGACTTAGCGTGGCTAGGTGGTGTAGTGAATAGCACATTGGCCCTGGAGACAGGAGGACCTGATTTCAAATCCAATCTCAGACACTTAACACTTAACTAGCCATGTGACCTTGGGCAAGTCACTTAACCCCAATTGCCCTGCCTTTCCCTTCCAAAAAAAGCAACAACAAAAAAGGAGTCTATAATCTGGTAATTCATGGATTGTCATGATTGACTAAAGGATTTTCAAATTAGAAATGAAAAAACAAATAAAGATAATGTATTAGTCCCTTAAATGGGGAAAAATGAAAGGGGAAAGAGGCTACATGTTTAACTGTCAAAAGGAAATAGAATGTTTTAATATTCTAATTCATTTTAGTCCCTCAAATGATACCCAGATTATGGGATCAGTACTTGGTGGTCTCCACATTATCCAACTAACTACTGAAATGAAAAATAGTCAGTAAGAGCAGAGATTTAGAATTGTAAGGGACCTTAAAGGTCATCTTGTTTAATCCTCTAATTTTTGGTGATGAAGAAACCAAGGACTAAAGAATAGTAGCAATTTGCTGATAGTCACACCAGTAATGGAAAGCAGAAACAGGATTAAAACCTGTATCTTCTGACCCCAACTCTGGCAGGGTTTTCATGACATCAGATTATAGACTCACAGGATAATATTTCTGAACTAGGGGACACATCAGGGGCCATCTAAATCAATGTTTCCATTTTGCAAAGAAGAAAACTCTCAGGGAGGTTAAGTGATTTGCACTAGGTCCTACTGATAAAATGTCAAAGGTGAGATTTGAACCCAAGAACACCAACTCCTGAACTAATGCTTCTCTCACTATGCTATTTTGCATACCCTATAAACTATTATATTGCCTCTAGTTTTTCACCATGCCTTCCCTCATATCATTGATAAATAATTGATTGCCAGAAAATTGGTATTTGCTCATGCTGTTGATCTGATTTAATTAAGATAGAAAATATTGAGTCAATATCCTTCTGCTCTATAGACTTGACCTCTGTTGAAATAATAGTCTATACCTACACATTCCAATGATTTTGAGTGCTCTGGCTGCCTGACCATTCCAATACAGCTCCACACAAACCCATTCAATTGTTGGGCTTTTTATTTTTTAAACCAAGTCAGACTAAAAATGTTCAAATTACTTTGTGCATATACAACATACGTGCCAAACTGCACATGACTGCACAATTCAGTACCTCATCAACACTGCTTTTGTACTTAACCTCGTTTGAATTGTGTCTTGTTCTCTAAAAGAATATTGTATTCATCTGAAGCTTGGGTCATGAGTCATCTTCCTCCCCCTCACATTTGAAAAGTAGCTCATTTCCCCTACTGAGCTGACAGAAAGGAATGTTGTCACATGATTGTCTTCCACATTATCAAAAAATAAATGTTGTTGCAAATCACAGACACTTCTCTATAAAGTAGAAGACATTTATTTTGCAATAATGCAATGACTTTGTCTCTATTATTCAGAGTGATTGATGTAGATGTTATCATTCTGTCTCCTAGATATTGGTACAATAAAGTGACAGTTGTTGGCTGTGCAATAAGAGAACATCTGCATCAGGATAGGCTAGAAGAGCAGAGGAAGGCAGCACCTACAAACCAAAATATGAGGTAAAGAAATTCCCATTACCCAATTAATTTACGATGTACATTTCTAGGCCAAACAAAGCAAATCTAGAGCATCACCTTGTGGCCTGTATGATACAGATTGGCTGTTCAAATGACTCAGATAATGTCTCAAATTATTTTCAACCTGGTCTACTCATGCTCCTCCAATATTTCTTTTTTAATGTATTTTTTGGAGAGGGAAATTCAAAGCAATTGGGGTTAAGTGACTTGCCCAGGGTCACACACGTAGTAAGTGTGTCAAGTGTCTGAGGCTGAATTTGAACTCAGGTCCTCCTGACTCCAGGACCGGTGCTCTATTCATTACACCACCTAGGTGCCTGAAGTATTTCTTATGGTATCTCATTCTGTTCTCCATGCCTGGTATGTTCTTCCTCCTCTTTTCAATCTTTTATAATTCTATCCATTCTTCAAAGCCGAGTCCATACCCCACATCCTCATTGAAACCTTTTCTGTATACCCTGCATGGACCTTTTCTTTTTGCAACATGCATATAGTGTCTGTGCCAAACATTTAAATCTTAGAACTACTGTCATATATCATGAATTTGTTTTTGTTGTCATTCTTGTTAACTCTCCGTCTAGATTATTAGCTCATTGAGGGCAAGGCCTATATCTTATCTATTTCTTCATAGTCATAAAAAATCTAGCACAACACCTTGTACACAATGTTTAATAAATGTCTATTAATTAGTGATTAATACATAAGCCGACTAATTGTCAAATTTCCCCTTCCCTTTAAACTACATCTTCATGTGTTTCAAACACTGCAGAAGATACTATTTCAGCCAGTCTCAAATATGTAATTAGCACACTAGAAAAAAAAACAACAACACCCTGAATAAAATAGAAATTTCAGGGAAGGAAAGTATGATTCCAATTAAAACATTCCCCCTCCACAGAAACAGTAGACTCCTAGATTGTTCAGTCTGAAAGAAGTATCTTTTCCATCATCCAGACAACATTTTTTTTTCCTTAAAGCAATTGGGGTTGAGTAACTTGCCGAAGGTTACAGGGCCAGTTTGTGTGTGTGTGTGTGTGTGTGTGTGTGTGTGTGTGTGTGTTAAGTGTCTGAGGCTGGAACCAATCCTGGGTCCTCCCGACTCTGGGGCCGGTGCTCTATTCACTGTGCCACCTAGCTGCCCCAATCTTCCTTTTTTTTTAGACATAAATTAGGTACCAGCGTGTGTGCTACCAAGCCAAAGCCTTATAACAGTTCAGAAGGAGGGGATATCAAAGATAGTTGGCTCCAAGGAAGTCTTCATAGAAGAGGTGGGACTTGCATTGCATAGAATGTGAGTGTATAGAAATGATGAAGCAGCATATTTCACCAGAAGGAAACAATATAAGCAAGGCATCCTGGAAGAAAGGTCTATGGGACCATGAAAGGTTCAGTGTGGCTAGCATTAGCTAACATCACAACATTCTTGAGTGATAACACCAGTGATATACAGAATTAAGGAGTTAATCTTAGTCTTCTTTATGAAACTTGGATTGATAGACATAAAAAGAAACTCTTGAAAAATACATTGTCTAAAAAAGTATAAATATATCATTTCTTCTACTAAATCACTCTTATAGTTGTGGAGGTAATGTTATCACTAGAATAAAAGTTGACACATAATTCACGTATCTTTCCTTCCCTTTGAAAACAGAATTCCTTCCTTTCCTCTGAGGTGGTGCTATTCAAAATGGGTTAGCCCAAAATTCTCTTCCTCTCTCTGTTTCTGTATTTGTTTGCCCCATACTGTCTTTTGTTAAAAATTTATTAATTTGTTTGTTTCCTTTTAGTTTACAGGATTCAATTCCACAATTTCTTGAATTTCACATTTTGTCCTCCTCCCTCCCCTCCCCCCCTCCCATGGTGGCTTATAGTCAAGTACAGGATCTGTAAATACTTTCACATTATACATTGGTCAGGTTATAAGGATGGATTGTACCAGCTGGAATGAAAAATGGTAAAGAGGACATAAAACTAAATAAGAGAACGAAAAACATCAGGTATTTTGCTTCCAGCTGGATATAAACTTAGTTTTTTCTAGTTCTTTCTCTGGATGCACATTTTTCTCTCCATCATTCATCTTTTGGGATTGACTTATATCCCTGCATTGCTGAGAAGAGTCCAGTCTATCAAAGTTGGTCATCACACATACGTTGTGTCTGTAATTGTGTACAAATTTCTCCTGGTTCTACTCTTCTCACTCAGCATCAGTTCTTTTAAGCTTCTCCAGGTAAATATGAAGACTGCCTGCTCCTCGTTTCTTATAGCACAACAGTATTCCATAACATGCATATACCACAACTTGTTCAGCCATTCCCCAATTGATGGGAACCCCCTTAATTTCCAATTCTTTGCCACAACAAAAAGAGCTGTTATAAACATTTTTGTACATATGGATCTTTCTCCCATTTCTATGATCTATTTGGGATATAACCTTAGGAGTGGTATTGCTGGATCAAAGGGTATGAAAGTATTTATAGCCCTTTGGGCATAATTCCAGATTGCTCTCCAGAAAGGCAGGATCAGTTCACAACTCCACCAACAATGCATTAGTGTTTCAGGTTGCCCACATCCTCTCCAGCATTTGTCATTTTCCTGTTTTGTCATCTTAGCCAATCTGACTGGTGAGATGTGGTACCTCAGAGTTGTTTTGATTTGTATTTCTCTAATCAATAGTGAATTAGAGCATTTCTTCATGTGCTTATAGCTAGCTTTAAT
Organism: Petaurus breviceps papuanus; assembly: GCF_028583685.1. Lineage (NCBI taxonomy): Eukaryota > Metazoa > Chordata > Mammalia > Diprotodontia > Petauridae > Petaurus > Petaurus breviceps. The sequence continues at coordinate 4,246,649 of NW_027185712.1, forward strand.
TTCTTTCTCTGAAAACTGCCTGTTCATATCCTTTGACCATTTATCAATTGGGAAATGACTTGTATTCTTATAAATTTGACTCAATTCTCTGTATATTTTAGAAATGAGTCCTTTGTCAGAGACATAGGTTGTAAAGATTCTTTCCCAATTTCCCACCTCCCTCTTAATTTTGGTTACATTGGCTTTGTTTGTACAGAAACTTTTCAATTTCATGTAGTCAAAATTATCCATTTTACATTTTATAATGTTCTCTAATTCCTGTTTAGTCATAAAGTCATTCCCTCTCTACAAGTCTGATTTGTAAACTATTCCTTGTTTTAGCAGACTGCTTACAGTATCAACCTTTATACCTAGATCATGAACCCATTTAGACTTGATTTTGGTATATGGTGTTAGATAATGGTCTATGCACAGTTTCTGCCATACTATATTCCAGTTTTCTGTCAAATAGTGAGTTCTTATCCCCAAAACCAGGGTCTGGAGGTTTATCAAACAATACATTACTATAGTCATTGACTTCTGAATCTCGTGTGCCTAATCTATTCCATTGATCCACTCCTCTATTCCTCAGCCAGTACCAAGTAGTTTTGATGACTGATGCTTTATAGTAGAGATTGAAATCTGGTAAAAGCTTCCCTAGCATTTGTTTTCATTAATTCCCTTGATATTCTGGACCGTTTATTTTTCCAAATGAATTTTGTTACTATTTTTTCTAACTCTATAAAGTATTTTTTTTGGTAAATTAATTGGTATGGCACTAAATATATAATTTAATTTCCCCATACTTTCTTAATCTCTGTCTTTCTGTGTCTTTGTCTGTTTCTCTTTCTGTGTGTCTATATCTCTGTTTGCCTGTTTCTGTCTCTCAGTCTTTTTCTGTATCTCTGTGTGTGTCTCTCTCTATTAGTGCATATGTTTGTCTCTCTGTCTCTTTCTGTCTGTCTCTCTGTCTTTCTCTCTTTCTCTCTCTGCCTCTGTCTGTCTCTCTGTCTCTGTCTCTCTCTTTATCTCTCTCTGACCCTCTGTCTCTGTCTCTCTCTTTCTCTCTCTTTGACCCTCTGTCTCTGTCTCTCTGTTTCTCTCTTTGTCTTTCTGTCTCTGTCTGTCTCTCTGTCTTTGTCTCTCGCTGTCTGTCTTTGCCTCTGTCTCTGTGTCTCTCTCTGTCTGTCTCTTTCTCTCTCTCTGTCACTCTGTCTCTTTCTCTCTCTATCTCTCTCTTACTCTCTGTCTCTATCTGTCTCTGTCTCTCTGTCTCTCTCTGTCTCTCCCTCTGTTTCTGTCTCTCTCCCTCTGTCTCTCTCCCTCTTTCTCTCTGTCTCTGTCTGTCTGTCTGTCTGTCTGTCTCCCCCTGTCTCCCTCTCTCCATTCTTCAACTTCTACTTCCAAATCTCTCTGGTACTTTCAAAACTTATTTCAGCAAAGGATCTCAAGAGGGGAAAGGAGGGGAAGTAATTCCATTTTAAAATATTATCTTTCTCCCTATCCTTGATGTTGTAGAACATTTTTAATATTCTAAAAGCCAGCATCTAAGGGGCACTGCTATCATCCTGAACATTTGGAATCTGTGGGAATCGTTTCCTTGGAAACCACAAGTACATACAAAAGCATGCAGCTCCAAACCTATTTGGTTTCTGGTTTCAGCCTCTGCTGAAGGGAGAATTCAACCTGGATTATATTTTGTTTGGAAGGTGAGGTTTGGGGCAGAAAGCCATGGCAGTCATTTTATTGGATTTCAACATGTAACACAGCAAATAAGGAACCACTGCTTTTTGGAAGGAAAATAGACAAAATATGAATGTGTTCGAAGGAGAAGAAATCTTAAAATGCATTAAAATACAGAAGCCTGGTTCCACTCTCTCTGCATTCAGAAGGGTAGACTTATGTAAAGAACATGGAAGAATTCTCAGAGTAGCCTCTTGGCACCTTCTGTGGGGGTTGGACATCTGTAGATGGGAGGGGAGGTGGCAGGATCACATTTCTCTTCAAGAGCAGAGAAATCATACAGATCAAAGGACATAACTCAGGGAAAGCATCTCTCTTCTAGTAGAAAAGGCCAGAAAACATGTGACACATTGTCATGTATGCGCCAGATAGCCTTCTTATATTAGAAGCTTCTTGAGGACATAGACTGATTTTTTTTTTTATTCTATATTCCTGGTAACTAGCATAATGCTCCAACTAGAGTAGGGACTTGAAAAAATAATGAATAATACCTAGAGCTCATGTTTTTAATGGTACTTTAAGGTTAAAAAAATTATGCTTGCACAGTGAGGCAGGAAGTATTTTACTGCCCACAATTTTCAACTTAAGAAATGAAAACTCAGATTTTAAGTGACATGTTGATATTCAGACTGCTAGCTAAATCATATCTAGGTCTCCTCACTCCAAAATCATGGTCTTTAAATTAAAAAGCAGATAAAGAACATATTACCATAACAATCACAATAAGATGACAGATCTAATCCCATGAATGCACGAATAACATGTGTATAGAGCAAATCCTTTTGTAATTTTATTTTTCTTTTGTTATTCTTTTATTATATTTTATTTTTCTACATATATGTAAAGATAGCTTCAACATTCACTTTTATAAGATTTTGAGTTCTAATTTTTTTTCCCTTCCTCACCTACCACCTTACCCAAGATGGCATACAATATGATATAGGCTATACATGCACAATCATATTAAACATATTTCCATTTTAGTCATGTTGTGAAAGAAGAATTGGAACAAAAGGAGAAAAAATAATTAGAAAAAAGAGAGAAAACAGTATACTTTGATCTGCATTCAGACTTCTTTCTCTCTTTGTTGATATCATTTTCCATCATGAGTCTTTTGGAATTGACTTAGATCATTGTATTTTGGGAAAAGCTAAGTCTATCAAAGTTGACACAATTCTGCTATTACTGTGTATAATGTTCTTTTGGTTATGCTCACTTCATTCAGCATTAGTTCATGCAAGTCATTCCAGATTTTTCTGAAATCTGCCAGCTCATCATTTCTTATGTAGCAATAGTATTCTATCACATTAGTATACCACAATTTTTTCAGCCACTCAACAATTAATGGGCATCCCCTCAGTTTCCAATTATTTTCCAGCACAAAAAGAGCTGCTATGAATATTTTCGTATATGTGGGTCCTTTTCCATTTTTTATGATCTCTTTGGGATACAGACCTAGTAGTGGTATTAATGGACCAAAGGGTATGCATTTTTTTAAATGCTTTATTAACTTCTGGTGTACATCATTCCTTTCCACCCGATTTTGCGTTACAAATTTTTGCACGATTTTCCCCTACCTACCACCCCAAAATAGCAGTACACAGGACATGCCCTCCTCCAATTTGCTCTCCTCCATATCTTCTACCACACCCCCTTCAACTTTTACAGTAGTGCATGGTGGATCTCTATGCACCAATGCCTGTATATCTTATTTCCCAATTACCTGTAAAATAGTGTTAATAATTGTATTTATATATTTTTAAACATTTGATTTTAAAACTTTGTATTCCGGATCCATTCCCTTCTTTCCTTGTCACTCACCCTTACTGGGAAAATAAGCAATTCAATGTAGGTTGTACATGTTTTGCTATGCAAAACATTACCTTAGTAGACATATTTGAAAAGACTATCTTTCCCTCCCTCCTATCCCACCTCCCACTTGTTCTATTCTCTACTTTGATCCTGTCCGTTTTCAAGAGTGGGTGCTCCCAATTTCCCTCCCCCCAGCCTGTCCTCCCTTCCATCATCCCCCCCTCATCCCTTCCCCCCTACTCTCTTCTAGGGAGAGATACCCTATTTAGTGTGTAGGACATTCCCTCCCTCCGCCAAATTCAATGAAAATACGGTTTTGCCTTTTTGCCTTTCTGTTCTTTCCCTCCACTGTAACCATTTTCAGCTTGCCTCTTCTAAAGGAAAGAGTTTACCCCATTCTGTCACTACCCATCTCCTCTTTATATTTCTCTCCCACCTCTTAATTTCACCTTTTAAGTATCATCCCTTCCTATTAAATTGGTTCTGTGCCCTCTATCTATGTATACCTGTAAACATATATACACACATTCACATATATATTCATATGCCCATATACTCCCTTATATAGACATATAAACACACACACATATGTGTGTGTGTTTCTATTCCCTTCAACTATTTTCAAACTGAGAAAAGTTTGATCAGTTACAATTATCATTTTTCCATGTAGGAATGTAGATAGTTTAACTTTGATAAGTTCCTCATGATTTCTTTTCCCTGTTTAAATTCTCAAGCTTTTCTTGTTTCTTGTATCTGAATGGCAAATTTTCTATTCAACTTTGTTTTTTTTTCATCAAGAATACTTGAAAGTCCTCTATTCCATGGAATAGCCATATTTTCCCCTTAAACATGATACTCAGTTTTGCTGGGTAGGTGATTCTTGGTTTTAATCCCAGCTCCTTTGACCTCTGGAATATCATATTCCAAGCCCTTTGATCCCTCAGTGTAGAAGCTGCCAGATGCTGGGTTATCCTGATTGTGTTTCCACAATATTCACATTGTTTATTCCTGGCTGCTTATAATATCCTCTCCTTGATCTGGGAATTTCAGGACCTGGATATATTATTCCTAGGGGTTTTCTTTTTGGGATCTTTTTCAGTAGGTGATCAGTGGGTTCTTTCAAACTCTACTTTGCCCTCTTATTCTAAAATATCAGGGCAGTATGCCTTGAGAATTTCTTGGAGGATGATTTCTAGGAACTTTCTTTGATCATGGTTTTCAGGTAGTCCAATAATTTTTAAATAATCTCTCCTGGATCTATTTTCCAGGTCAGTGGTTTTTCCAATGAGATGTTTCACATTGACTTCCATTCTTTCATTTGTCTGGATCTGTTTAACAGAACCTTGATTTCTCATAAAGTCACTAGCTTCCATTTGCTCCAATCTGTTTCTGAGGGAATGATTACCTTCAGTGAGCTTTTGAGATTCTTTTTCCATCTGGCAAATTTGGCTTTTTAAGGCATTCTTCTCCTCATTTGCTTCTTGGGCCTCTTTTGTCACTTTAGTTAATCTATTTTTTAAGGTATTATTTTCCTCAGTCAGGCTGTTGACTCTCATTTCATAATTTTCTTGCATCATTCTCATTTCTCTTCCCAATTTTTCCTCCACTTCTTTTATTTGATTCTTAAGGTTCTCTATGGCCTGTAACCAGCTCATATTTTTCTTGGAAGCTTTTGGTGCTGGAATTCTGACTTCATTGTCTTCCTCCTGTGCCATGATTTGATCCTTTTTGTCCCCAAAATAGGAGTGTAATGTTGGATTGCTTTGCTTGGTTTGCTTCCTTTGCCTGCTCATTTTGCCACTCAATTAATTGACTTTTTTTTCACAGTAGGAGTCTGCTACGTGACAGGGGAGCTTCTTGGTTTTCTCAGCTGCCGAAGGTATTAGTTGGGTGCCTTCTTTGAAGACTCCCTCCATACTCTCTGACAAACTGGTCGAACATCCCACGACCTCCACCCTAGACTGCAATCCAGATCCAAGCAGGTTAAAGCAAAAGTGATTACCCCTCATACTGGTCACTTGGCCCCCTTACACTCTGCATGCCAGGACCTGAAACTGCCATGTGGCAGTGGCTGTGCCGCAGCCCTCAGTGGCTTCTCCCTCCAGGGGATAAAGACTGATGCACCCTCAAGTACTGGATCCCAAAGTCTACACTGCACTGACCTGTCACTTTGTCCTTTGCATCTATGTGTTGATAATTCTGGAAATGGCCACAGCTTCTGGTGATCTGGAGTCCCTCCAGAGGGTGGTTGGTGAGGCCCATCCTGGGCTTAAAACCTCCAAGGCACAGGGTCAGCTCCCAGAGCTCTGAGCTGGCCAATTCCTGCTGGCCTGCCCAGCTGTCCTCAGCAGGATGTTAACTTCTTTGTGTCACTTTGTGGGTTCTGTAGCTCCAAAGTTTGCTCAAAGTCCCCTTTTACATGCATTGGGGGAGATGGAAGCCTGAGTTCCATGGAAGTCCTATTTCTACTCTGCCATCTTGACTCTGCCCCCATGAGAGGAAGGTGTATGTATAATTTGATAGTCCTTGAGGCATAATTCCAAATTGTTCTTCAGGATGGTTGGATCAGTTCACAACTGTACCAACAATGCATTTTTGTTCCAATTTCACTCCATTTTCTCCAACATTTATCATTTTTTTGTCATGTTAGCCAATCTGATAGGTGTGATGTGTTACCTCATTTAATGCGCATTTATCTAATCAATAGTGATTTAGAGTATTTTCCATATGACTGGAGATAGCTTCAATTTCTTCCCCTGAAAACTGCCTGATCATGTCCTTTCACCATTTATCAATTGATGAATGACTTGAATTTAAATAAATTTGACTCAGTTCTCTATATATTTTAGAAACAAAACTTTATCCGAGTCACAGGCTGTAAATTTTTCCCTAGCTTTCACCTTCCCTTCTAATCTTGGTTGCATTGGCTTTGTTTGGGCAAAACCTTTTTTTTTTAATTTGATGAAATTAAAATTATCCATTTTACATTTATAAAGTTTTCTATCTCTTGTTTGGTTATAAATTCTACTGTTCTCCACATATCTGACATGTAGATAGTTATTTCTTGTTCTTTTAATTTGTTATAGTATCATATTTAAGTCTAAATCACATACCCATGTTGATATTATCTTGGTATACAGGGTGTGAGATATTAATCTATGTCTATTTTCTGCCATACTGTTTTCCAATTTTCCCAGGATTTTTGTCAAATAGTGAGTTATTATCCCAGAAACTGGAGTCTTTGGGTTTATCAAACAATAGTTTCCTATAGTCATCGACAACTGTGTCCTGTGTGCCTAAAATAGTCCACTGATCCACTACTCTTTCTTAGTGAATTTGATGATTGTTGCTTTATAATACAGTTCTGTATCTTGTACAGCTAAGCCACCTCACTTTACATTTCTTTTCAGTGATTTGCTTGATATTCTGGATCTTTTGTTCTTTGCAATGAATTGTTTTTACTTTTTTTCTAGATCTATGAAATAAGTCTTTTGTAGTTTGTTAAGTAAATTAGTTTATGTAAAATAGTATTTTTTCTCATATTAGTTCAGCCCAAACATGAGCAACTGATACTTTTCTAATTATTTAGATTAGACTTTATTTGTATGAAATGCATTTTATAATTGTTTTCATATAATTCTTCCTTTATTTTGGCAGGTAGACTTCGAAATATTTTATATCGTCTACAGTTATTTTAAATTAAATTTCTTTTTCTATCTTTTTCTGCTGTGCTTTTTTTAGTAATATATAGAAATGTCAATGATTTCTGTGGGTTTATTTTATATCTGGCAACTTTGCTAAAAGTATTTATTTCAAGTAATTTTTGTTTATACTCCAGGATTCTCTAAGTATACCATTATATCATCTGCAAAGTATGATAACTTGGTTTCTTCATTGCCTATTTTAATTTCTTCAATTTCTTTATCTTCTCTTATTGATAAAGTTAGCATTTCTAGTACAATATTGAATAACAGCAGTGATAATGGGCAGTCTTGTTACATCCCTGCTCTTATTAGGAATGCTTTTAACTTATCTCCGTTACATATAATGCTTCCTGATAGTGTTAGATAGCTACTTGTCATTTTAAGAAAAACTTCATTTATTCCTATATCAAATCATTTTAATAGCTTATGAAAGTTATGGTCAAGCAATTACATGTTTGAAGATTTCTGCATTGTCTTCTTCTGTAAATTCCTTACTTCCATTTAAAATTCTTTCTGTCGAACTTTGTTTTTCTCTTTCAGTCATAACCAACACTTTGTGAAACCATCTGGGGTTTTCGTTGCAAAGATACTAGAATGGTTTACCATTTCTATCTCCAACTAATTTTATAGATGATGAAACTGAGGCAAACAGGGATAAATAACTTGCCCAGGGTCACGCAGCTAGTGTCTGAGGCCAGAAACAAATTTAAGAAGAGGAGTCTTCCTCACTCCAGACCTGATACTCTATTGACTCCACCAACCCAGTCAAGCTAATTTTCAAATAACATGATTCTCATAATGCATGCATTCATTTTAAAATCAGCACAAAGAATATTCATACTAGTATCCTTAACTAAATGCTTCTTGAATCATTTGAAACTTGTCTATGATAGTGCAAAAATATCATTCTGGTTTTCTGGCCCTAATCATCATTGAAATTGGGTTTCATGTGTCCTATTTCTCCAAACTACCTCTTCCATCTCATCTTCTACATACATTCAAACATGTATCTTGAATTTTTTGTTCTCGAAATTTCAAGCTTCAATACTTGGCACCTCCCTAGCTATAACATTTGATATAGAAATCTATCAGATAGAGGGAGTTAGCCCTTTCCTATAAAGATCCTAGGGTATCATCCCAATTTGTGGGTCCCCAGAGCTATCCTATTGAGACCTGAAGATCACATAACCTCAGGCCCACTCATAAACGTCTGTTTGCAAATGTACATCCTGTTTGCCCCTCTGGTGATTTCACTGTATCCATTTTTTCTTTAGGGACCATGATAGTGAGGTAGCCTAACCACAAATAGTTTGTCCCACCTTAGGTTTTCCATCATTCATTTCGCAAGTTAAAAGACTCCAGATAAGAACTTCTTGCCTTTAACATTATTACGCTGGCCTAATGGATAGAATTCCAGGCCTGGCCCTAAGTTCAAATCTAGCCCCAGATACTTAGTAGCTACATGACCCTGGGCACTCTCTCTCATTTTCTTTCATTGTAAAAATTAGGACAATAATGTCATCTAATTATCAGGGCTCAAATGAGATATTTGCAAAAGTCCTTATCATGGTATCTGACTGATAGCAGATGCTATATAAATGTTAGTTATTATTTTTTTAAATTATTGTTCTTATTATTACTTTCCAGGGCCATGACAACAGACCAGGGTAGGGAAGCATTCTTCCTCTTTTATACCTGAGATGCTAGTGATCTTTCTAAGACCATACATTATTCAAAAAGCACTGACTTTGGCAGCAAAGGACCTAGGTTCAAATCCCACTTCTCAAATTCCAACCCAACATTTGACAAGTCACTTTATTTCCTTGGGCTTCTTTTCTTTCCTGCTTTTTTTTGGGGGGAGAGCAGGACAATTGGGGTTAAGTGACTTGCCCAAGGTCACATGGATAGTAAATATTAAGTGTTTGAGGTCATATTTGAACTCAGGTCTGCCTGATTCCAGGGCTGGTGCTCTATCCACTGCACCACCAAGCTGCCCCTGGACTTGTTTTCTTTATCTGTAAAACATGAGTGTCAGAATAAATGACTTTTAATGTCCCTTCTAGCTTTAGATCAGTGATATCCAGATTAGTCTAGTGAATGTCAGGGTAATTCCAAGTCATTTGTGTAGGTAATTTGTCAGCATAGTGCAGTCTAGAGTCCATTTCACAAAACTACAACCACTTTTTCTCCTGTAAGGAATATAAACAACTTTATATTAGGAAACTATGGATTGAAGATCATGAAGTCTAACAGATTTCCGTACACTTTCATTTCACAGGATCTCTTATCTATGGCTCTTTCAACTTAAATGTAACCAAGAATTCAGCCTAGAAATTCTAAAGAAATGTGGAAAGAATTGTTTCTCCTCTGCTCTTATCCAAAGTATCTGATCTTGATTTTTGATCTCTCTCTATTCTAGTCATCCCATTCCATGATAAATCTGCCTTTAATATAAGAAAAAAATAAACAAAGTCTCCCTACCTTGTATGGGAGAGGAAAGTGGGAAAAGTAAGGTCAAGGTGGTGTGGAAGGGGTTAGGGACTTTGAATCAAAGAAAATTAGAGGTAATCTAGTCTAACATTCTCAGTTTACAGATGAAATATTGAGTTCCAGAGAGAGTAAATAAATTGCCTATTGCCTCACAGTTAATAAGTGGTAGGGTCTGGGTTTGAATTCAGCATATCCTAAATCCAAATCCAGGGATCCATCACTATATCTTTCTGCCATTCTATATGTTTCTAGGATGCTTCTTATTTAGAGACTTGTTTTTACTGTCACATGCCTGAACTATTTTAATTTTATTGACCAGTTCATAGGATAATCAGAGCGTTATAGTTTACAGTTGGAAGAAGACTGAAGCTATGTAGTTTTATTTCTTGATTTCAGAGATGTGGAAACTGAGGGATCAGAGAATTTAATGCACTTATACATATAATAAGTATCAGAGAAGGAAATTTGAACCCAGGTCACCTGATTCTAAATACAATATTATTTTTATTAACTCCATATAAAAAATCACTTGACCTAGCTGCTTGACACTGGAAGCCAAACAAAAGCCAAACAAAATTATTTATTTTTGTTACTGCCTATTGTTTTGATGTCACCTTGATTAGAGCAAACCACAATCTTCCTCTCAAAATCTTCCATTGGGAATGCAAATACAGAATTAGGACCCAGGGAATTGTCATTTTCTCTACATTACAAATAGAGAGCTAAGAACTCCTGTGCTTAAATAGTTTTCCTTGAGGATGTACTTTGTTTTTTTTTTAAAGCAATTGGGGTTAAGTAACTTGCTCAAGGTTACACGGCCAGTTATTTCTGGGTGTGGTGCTGAGTATCTGAGCCCGGATTTGATCCAGGTCATCCCGACACTGGAGCTGGTGCTCTTACTCGCTGTGCTACCTGGCTGCCCCGAGGATGTACTTTAAGTCAATGAAGGAGCCAAGATAGAATCCAGATCTCAGTCTGAATATTCTGTGGTTAATCTACCAACAATTTCTTTAAGGAAATTTGTGTGCAAGTCTGTAAGAACTTCTATTTTGACACTGAGTCAGTTGCACTCAACTCATTAGACACAGGGACTGCCTGATAGCATTTATTAGAAGGAAAGTTGTTTAATTCTTGTTGGTCCATGTTTAAGTAACAAATGAGCCAAAGGTTAGAATGGCCTTAGTATGGCATAAAGAAAACAATCAGAAAGCCTCTGAGGAAATAGGCATTAGTGTATAATTCATTTCCTTCCCTGTGTGACATTTGGGTGGAAGAAGCAATGATTCAGAGAACCACCTACTGAATATAAAAGTCAACAGCAACATTTGCATTGCAATTTAATCTTTACAAGTGTCATTAATGTGTGCTTCTCACATTGTTTTAGTGGAGACAACTATGTATTATGATGGTGTATGAGTATATGAGTACTCGAGTCACTCTTCCAAATGAAATCCAAATGATCATTGATAGTACTATAGGAGCCAGAGCAAACAATTAAGAGTCATTGTAAAAAGAGTGCACTTTAAGTGTAGACATTTCCACTGGCTGATACAATCATGTAGAAGAACTATAACTGACTTCAATAAACTTTTATAAACTTATATGTCATGGTTCACCTGCACACACCTACACCCCCCCCCCTGCCCCCTGCCACTTTGGTCTAACTACTTTCCCCACATTAAACCAAGTGAATTTCCACTTCTATACCTTGATCACATTAGTAGATGATTCAGGATCTCTTCAAAGACCATGGATTTAAGTTAAACCTATTCTTCAAAGATTACCTCAAGTCCTTCCTCTCCCATGAAGCACTTGCTGACCATGTCAGCCCCAAATCACTGTTTCTTCCTCTGAACTCCTTAAAAGACTTAGATTTTATCACTCATCTGGATCTCAGAATATTCTTTTGAGTACTGCTAATTATCATTTCACAAAGACATATTCTATGTACATAGGCAGATTGAAAGTTCAGGAAGAGACTGTGTATGACACCTCTTTGTAGCCTCAATTTTGAGTAAGGTTGTAACTTGCACATAATTGGTAATCCATAAATATTATGAATAATGAAGAGAAATATATGGCAGAGAAAGATGGACTAAAAATTACAGTCATCTTTCCTTCTATGTTTCTCAATATTCCCTACACTGACATTACCTTTCTTGGCTGGCACATTACATCTGACTCATAAAGGGTCCCTAGAACTTTTTGAGAATAATTACTATCTAGCCAAACCTCCTTTATCTTATATATATATATATATATATGAGATCTATTTTGTTTAGACCTCAGCATAAGACTTTGCAGTTATCACTTTCAAATTCCATATTATCAGTTTCAATGCAGTGATCAAAGACTGCCAGAACTTTTTTTTTATCAAGATTCTCTTTATTGTTAAATTCAATGACACTTTCTCAATGTCCAGTCTTCTTTATAGTATTTCACAATTTATTTTTTAAAATTAATTTTTTTAACTTTTACAGCATTTCTTTTACAGCATTCAGTTCTACGAGATTTTGAGTTCCAAATTTTCTCTACCTCTTTCTCTTTCACCTTTCCCCATGCAATCCAACATAGGTTACACATATGCCTTTGCTTTAAACATTAGCCAGGTTATAAAGAGGAATTATAGCCAAGGAAATGATCTATGACAAAGAGGAACAAAATGAGAGAGAGAGAGAGAGAGAGAGAGAGAGAGAGAGAGAGAGAGAGAG